>NC_137970.1:19649672-20249672 GCF_963924665.1 Micromys minutus | reverse complement strand
AGTTATTATGGGCACAGATATGCTGTACAAAAAAAGAGGCGACGTTCTTTTCAAAATCAAGTCACACAAGGTGACAATGAGATGTCCTAAAGTAGATTTTGAATTGATTTTACCCACTACTTCTAAGAAGAGCAACATGTTAACAACATACTGGCTATCAGAAATCAAATTAAGAGGACCTGGAAACAACTCAAATACCTTAATCACAATTTGCAATTCAATAACTTGGGGTGATGCAGGGGAAAATTGTATGGTAACTGGAGAGGAACCTGCCACCACATATGCTCCTTGTTTTGTCTTGGAACCATCTGTAAAGATAAGTGGGGCATCTGGCAAAACATCCTTTGAAGTGATGTGAGGAAAAACTACAGAACGAGTGTTAATCAACTGTAGGATAGGATCCTTAGGGAAATGATTATCAAAGTTACGCTGAAAACTACACCTCAAAATTGCCCAATTATCTATTGAGGCTGATAAAACTTCCAAATGTTTTACATTATAGGGAACTATTAAATCCTTAGGTGGGATGCCAAAGCACTGTATGTATTGTTGGATGCCAAGCAAAGCCAATTGAGCCACTGAGGTAGGATAATGAACAAGTGTCTTGGCCAGGGAAATCTTTGGATGTATCCATGTCAAGGGGGCTCCCTGCCATAAGACTCCCGTGGGTTGGGCTTCTGTTGCTAAGATGCACAGCATGATAGGCTGCAACTCATCTCGGTGCCTTAAGGCCGCTACTTGAATTCCTTTCTCTACCAGCTGTAAGGCTGCTCGGGCAGCATCAGTGAGTTGCCTGGGAGAATTCAAATCAGAATCACCCGGCAGAATATCAGACAATGGCTGCAACTGCTTATTTGTAAAAGATAAATAGGGTTGAACCCACTGAATATCTCCCCGGGGTTTTTGAAAATCATTTAATGTAATCAACTTATCAGTACAGATATGAATTTTTTGTGTGGCTACAAAATCTGCAAAAGGCTCAGTGGGCACTTGGAGGATCTTGGTCAAGTTCCCACTCACCTCCCCTCTATTGGGTAGAGATTTCCATGCCCTGATTCCCATGATGTTAATCTGGTCATTAACCTGGACTGGATAATTTATCTATGCTGCTGCAAACCTCCCTTGTCCCATTATTATATCTTGATCCCATGCAGGCTGACCATTGCGAGGTTTAAAAATGGCCTGCTCCACAGCAGATTCAATGTAGTATGCCTTCCAATATAAATATTGACCAGAGGTCAGGCAAGCACGAGCCAAATTTTGCCAATCACTAGGGGTCATGCAATACCGGTGTAGGTGTTCTAATTGCGCCACAACATATGCAGCACTAACTCCATAGGTGCACACTCCCTCAGCTAGCCTCTAAACGATTTTCCAGTCTAGTGGCTCATGATAACGATTACCCTGTGCATCCTGAAACACAGGAAAGCACTGGGCTCATAGCTCTCTCCAAGTTTCAGGATGCCTGGTGCATACACAGAGGCAGAGTTGGCAGCCCCGGAGCAGATGGTTCAACCTGTACTTTCATTTTCTCCAAACTGTCGACTATGTTCTCTAGATTATCTTCTGACATTTCTCCCTCACTAGACACTTCTCCCACCTCTGAATTCTGGGAGCGCTCTTCCCTAACCTGATTCAGAGCCTCATTTCCCTTCTCCAGCTCCACACTACACCGTTCCTCATCTCCTATACAGTTTTTTCACCAATTTCCATACCGGTAGCACTCTTTTAGCTAGTACCCCTTGCTCTTCAGCAAACTGCAAATTCTTTCCTAATTTTTTCCAACTAGACATTGTGAGATGTCCAGATACTAGGAACCAGGGAGCTACCTGGTCCACTGCTTTTAAAAAATTCTCTACAGTCTCCTTTCTTAGCCCGATTCCTTTTGCATTTAGCAAAAACTTCAGAGCTTGGTGAACTGTCTGAACTGATGTTGTGTTTCCCATAGTGGCGGGTGCAACTTCTCCCTGTACTGGGAACTTTATCATCTCAAACTGAGAGCCTTCCTCATCCCCTTTACCGGGGAGCTTTATAGTCACAAACCAAGAGCCTTCCTTGTCCCCTTTACTGCGGAGCTTTATAGTCGCAAACTGAGAACCTTGATTGTCGCACTTACCTCGGAGCTTACTGACTAGTCACCCTGACTACGATGAGTTCTAAACGCCAAAGGGGAGTTTCACATACAGGCCACCACTTGTCGCTACAATTTCCGACCAGCAGAAAAGGAGCGATGACACAGCGTTCTTCTCAAAGCGGTTTATTCAGAAACATTACAACATGCAAGTGAAAATTTTTCTCTCTCCTTTCTGCCTCTCTTTCTGTTTCTCTTTCTCCTCCCCACGCCCCCAAGCACAGTCTCTTTATCCTCTCTCAACTCCACCTCCTCAGTCCATGTTGCTTGGCTGCAGTTCATAGGTCCTTGTCATCTGGCCTGATCTTGCGTCATGGGTGCACCTGCGCAGCTCCCACAGTGGGTGTGGCTAATCTCGGGGGCAGGAGGAAGTCAGTTCCTAGTCACAAGACTAGGCCAGAGTACCAAGCACCATCTTTGAACTGATGCCACACCCGATCTCCACAAGGCCTATCACAGGAAATGTGAGCATACCATATGTAAAGTGGAAACTATGAACTGTCTTTTTTACCAATTTCCACTATGGAGAGCCATGAAGAAGGCATTTGCCTACAGAGTTGCAACTTAACTTTCCTATAGAAGGCCTCTTTGCACTCCCAGGCACAACCTCCTACAAGCCTGCCTCCACCAAACTAAGGACAATTACCCACAGAGACAAGATGGAGCTCACCCTTCCCCAAGCCCTAGGCTAGATGCTCTCCCCAGCCCATAGAACCCATCTCCATTCTCAGCTCTTCTGCAACTCCCAGAGGCCCCTGGATGTCCAAGAGTTTTAGAACCCCATGGTCCCAGCGTTGTTGCAGGCCTGGGTACCCCAAAACCATATCCAGCTTTCCCCTTTCTCACACTGAACTTTCCCTTCCAAAGAGTTGGGTCTCAGCTTTTCCTTGCTGCTATGTACCTGTCCCAGGGAAGTTATGGAACAAGCACAAATTCCCCATCTTCCATTACCCAATTGGCCATGCTTTGTGCCATGGACCTGACACAAACTGAACATGAACTGACAGAGCAATACATAGGGGAGTATAGAGAACGGGTGTGGAATTGGTCCTGAGAGTACAGAATAGGACAGACAGTATACTACAGATGCTAATAGACCATAGTGATGTTCAGGGATTGAGGATTGTGCTAGAAACTAAGCCTTGCTGGTGAAGTAAAGACTGTGTGATCTGCCTAAATTTATCAAAGCCTCTTAATATAGAGACAGCACATGTAGGCCTATTGGGGATGAGGAGCTCACCAGAAAAATCAGTTAAAAAATTGTTGTCAGACCCTGAGGAGTCTTAGTTCAGGAACACAACCCACAAAACACAATAGACCACTGCAATGGCAAGAGGTTTTTATTTCATGTACATGGGATTGCTCATCCTTGCAGGGAGAGTCAACCACAACCTCAAAAAGTACACATCTTTTATTCTTTTTTGTGAGGAGGGTGAACTACTATTTTACCATTGGACAGCATTGTAATTCTTAGAAAGAGAAGAGGAAGCTGGGAGGAAAGGGGGGAAACTTTGCCAGTAAGATTGTAGACAATTTGCATTCTCCTTGAAATTCAGTACAGGGAGGGGTAAGGGAGCTGTTTCTAAAGCAGTCATTTTTGTTTTGTCTTAACTCACCTTGGTCAGTATAGTTTGACTTAACCACTAAAACGTTGTTTTTACATTTTCAGAACCTTGCTTATATATTTCAAAACTTTGAAGGGATTTTTTTTCTTGTTTTGTTTCTCAGAATTGGGTGACTAGGGAATGAGTTAATTTTGACATGTGTCAGGACCCTATATAGTGTTTTCTAGAAGGCCAGATAGCTGTTAGTCAGTATATTACTCTGGGTCATTGTTTTTATTTGTCAGGCACAGACTGGACCTCATAGCCTTTGGATGACTGGGAAATCTCTGAGTCTCACTTTAACCATTTATGTGTCTAAAGGGTCTCACATTCTAAGAATGGGATGTTTTGGAAAAGTCTCTGAGCCCCCCAAAACTTGCATTTTTTAACATCAGAATGGGCAGATGATATAGGCTTGAGGGAGTAAAAATAGCACTTGGAGGCCCAGGTCCATAAAACTCACAATGCCAATGGTACAGAGTTTGCCCATAAGATATAAGCATGGGAATAAAGATATGGCATAAGGAAGTTGTGATCTGAGAATATTAAATAGCAAAAGTAGGTACAAACACTGTATGGGTAGATTAGAATTCATTATGGCTCAGTGTGCATGAAAGAGTTGCAAAATCTCTCCAGGAAAAGCTAACAATTAGTCTCCATCCAGAGTTATGAATTTTAGTGTATATAGAGTACATGTTTCTCTTTTCTGGGTTAATTGACAAGATATAGTCAAGCATGGTAAGTGTTACAAGGTCCAGGCATAGCACATTTTGGATGAAAATGGTAGGACATTTTTTATTAATCTCACCAGGCAAAGTCACTAACATCCTCATTGAGTAAATAATGTAGTTATAGAGAGTACAGATGGTTGTGATTCTATGAGAACTCACTAGTGAGAGCAGGGTAAGAGGTTCACAGACTGTTACTGGGGAAACTTCTGTTATAAGAAAAGTTGGCAATATGGGGAAAAAGAAAGAAAGAGAGACAGAAAGAAAGGAAGGAAGGAAGGAAGGAAGGAAGGAAGGAAGGAAGGAAGGAAGGAAGCACATGGCTATTTCTGTACAAGTACCATGCACTTTTCAGCACAATTACCTTGTAATATAGCTTGAGGTCAGGGATAGTGATTCCCGCAAATCATTTCTTGTTGTTGAGGATGGATTTCGCTATTCTAGGTCTTTTGTTGTTCCATATGAAATTGCACATTGATCTTTCCAACTCAATGAATAACTGGGTTGGAATTTTGATGGGGATTGCATTGAATCTGTAGATTGCTTTTGGTAAGATGGCCATTTTTACAATGTTGATCCTTCCAATCCATGAGCATGGGAGATCTTTCCATTTTCTGAGATCTTCCTCGATTTCCTTCTAAGGATGTTTGAAATACTTGTCATAAAGGTCCTTCACTTGCTTAGTTAGAGTCACACCAAAATATTTCATAGTTTTTGTGACTATTGTGAAGGGTATATTTTTCTAATTTCTTTCTGCACATGTTTGTCCTCTGAATATAGGAAGGCTACTGATTTGTTTGAGTTAATTTTGTATCCAGCAACTTTGCTGAACTTGTTTATCAGCTGTAGGAGTTCTCTGGTGGAATTGTTGGGGTCACTTAAATAAACTATCATGTCATCTGCAAAGAGTGATGTTTTTACTTCTTCCTTTCCGATTTGTATCCCCTTGATCTCCTTTTGCTGTCTAATTGCTCAAGCCAGGACTTCCAGTACTATGTTGAATAGGTAGGGGGAGAGTGGGCAGCCTTGTTGAGTCCCTGATTTTAGTGGGATTGTTTGAAATTTCCCACCGTGAAGTTTGATGTTGGCTGTTGGTTTGCTGTATATTGTTTTTATTATGTTTAGGTATGGACCGTGGATTCCTGTTTTTCCAGGACTTTTACCATGAAGGGGTGTTGAATTTTGTCAAATGCTTTCTCAGCATCTAGTGAGATGACCGTGTGATTATGTTTTTTGAGTTTGTTTATATGGTGGATTACATTGATGGATTTCCTTATATTAAACCATCGCTGCATCCCAGGGATGAAGCCTACTTGGTCATGATGAATGATCATTTTGATGTGTTCTTGGATTCGGTTTGCAAGGATTTTGTTGAGTATTTTTGCATCAATGTTCATAAGTGAGATTGGTCTGAAGTTCTCTTTCCTTGTAGGGTCTTTCTGTGGTTTAGGAATGAGGGTTATTGTAGCCACAAAAAAATGAGTTAGGTAGTATTGCATCTGATTCTCTCTTGTGGAATAGTTTGGAGAGTATTGGTGTTATGTCCGCAATAAATGTCTGACAAAATTCTGCACTAAACCCATCTGGACCTGGGCTTCTTTTGGTTGGGAGGCTTTTGATGACTTCTTCTATTTCTTTAGGTGTTATGCTATTATCTAGATGGTTTACCTGGTCCTGATTTAACTTTAGGGTTTTGTATTTGTCTAGGATTTCATCCATTTCCTCCAGATTTTCCAACTTTGTGGAGTATAGGCTTTTGTAGTAGGATCTGATGATTTTTTGAATTTCCTCAATTTCAGTTGTTATGTCTCCACTTTCCTTTCTGATGTTGTTAATTTGTATACTCTCTCTTTGCCCTCTAGTTAGTCTGGCTAGGGGTTTATTAATGTTGTTGATTTTCTCAAAGAACCAGCTCTTGGTTTTGTTGATTCTTTCCATGGTTATTTTTGTTTCTATTTGGTCTATTTCTGCCCTAAGGTTTATTATTTCTTGCCGTGTACTCCTCTTTGGTGTATCTGCTTCCTTTAGATCTAGAGCTTTTAGCCATGCTGTCAAGTTGCTGATGTATGCTCTCTCCGGTTTCTTTTGGAAGCACTCGGAGCTATGAATTTTCCTCTCAGTACAGCTTTCATTGCATCCCATAGGTTTGGGTAAGTTGTGTTTTGGTTTTCATTGAATTCTATAAAATCCTTAATATCTTTCTTTATTTCTTCTTTGACCCTGCTATCGTTTAACAGAGCATTGTTTAGTTTCCATGTGTATGTGAGCTTTTTGTTGTCTTTGTTGTTGTTAAAGACCAGCCTTAGACCATGGTGATCTGAGAAGATGCATGGGAGTTTTTCAATCTTCTTATATCAATTGAGGCTCATTCTGTGTCCAATTATGTTGTCAATTTTCGAGAAGGTGCCATGGGGTGGTGAGAAGAAGTTGTATTCTTTTACTTTAGGATGATATGTTATGTAGATATCTATTAAGTCCAGGTGGTTCAAAATCTCTGCTAGTTTTACAGTGTCCTTGTTCAATTTCTGTTTCCCTGATCTGTCCATTGGTGAGAGTGGGGTATTAAAGTCTCCTACTATTATTCTGTGGAGTGAAATGTATTTTTTGAGCTTCAGTAGGGTTTCTTTTATGAATGTGGGTGCTTTTGTATTTGGAGCATATATGTTAAGGATTGAGAGTTCCTCTTGACAGATTTCTCCTAAAATAAGTAAAAAGTGTACTTCTTTATCTTTTTGGATAACTTTTGGTTGGAAATTTACTTTATTCAATATTAGAATAGCCACTTCAGCTTGCTTCTTGGGGCTGTTTGCTTGGAAGATTTTTTCCCACCCTTTTACTCTGAGACAGTGTCTGTCTTTGTCCCTAAGATGAGTTTCCTGTGTGCAGCAAAATGCTGGCTATTGTTTATCTATCCAATCTGATAGCCTATGTCTCTTTATTGGGGAGTTGAGACCATTTATAGTAATAGATATCAAGGAATAGTGCTTTCTGTTTCCTGCTATTATTGCTTTTGTACCTTGAGTTGTGTCTCTTTCTTCTTTTGGTTTTCTTGCTTACAAGTTTTCTTGTTTTTACTAGGATGTAGTTCCCCCCACATTGTATTGGGTTTTCCACCTATAATTTGTTGTAGTGCTGGGTTTGTGGTCAGATATTGTGTAAATTTATATTTGTCTTGAAATATCTTCATCTCTCCATCTATGGTGATTGATATTTTTTCAGGTTATAGCAGCTTGGGCTGGCACTTGTGCTCTCTTAAGGTCTGCATGATTTCTGTCCAGGCTCTTCTAGCTTTCAAAATCTCTGTTGAGAAATCGGGTGTGATTCTGATTGGTCTGCCTTTATATATTACCTGACCTTTTTCCCTTATTGCTTTTAGTATTCTTTCTTTGCTTTGGGCACTTGGTGTTTTGACTATTATGTGTCAGGAGGTATTTCTTTTCTGGTCCAACCTATTTGGAGTTCTGAAGGCTTCTTTTATGCTCGTGGTCATCTCATTCTTGAGGGTAGGGAAGTTTTCGTCTACAATTTTGTTGAAGATATTTACTGTGCCTCTTAGTTGATATTCTTCTCCCTCTTCTCTTCCTATTATCTTTCGGTTTGGTCTTCTCATTGTGTCCTGGATCTCCTGAACATTTTGGGTTAGGAGCTTTTTTGTTTTTGCATCTTCTCTGGCTGTTTTGTCTATGTTTACAATGTTGTCTTCGGCCCCTGAGATTCTCTCCTCCATCTCTTGTATTCTATTGGAAATGCTTGCTTCTGTGATTCATGATTTCTTTTTTAGGTGTTCTACCTCTAGTGTTATCTCTTTTAGTGTTTTCTTTATTGTGTCAATTTCTGTTTTAAATTCCTTCTTCCATTCCTTCATCTCTTTGGTTCTGTTTTCCTCTAGTTCTTTGAGTTTTTTGAGTGATTTTCTTGTTTCCTCTCTAAAAGCTTCTGATTCTTTTTGCTTTTCCTACCGTTCTTGTTTAAGGCTCTCTATCATTGTCTTGAGGTATGATTTTAGGTCTGAGTCTTCTTTTTCTGGAGTGTTTGGCATTCCAATGTTTGCTGTGATGGGAGTGCTGGGTACTGGTGTTGCCAGGTTGTCTTGGTTTCCTTGGGATATGCTCTTTCACTTTTCTCTTGCCATCTTGTTTTCGGTGATATGTTCTTGCCTTTCCCTTGTCTGTGTCCCTGGATCTCCACTGGTCTAGGTGGCAGATGGTCTGAGCCTTGTTCTGTGCCCCAAAGCCACCGGGTGGGAACAGAGGTTCCAATGCTGGGTTCATTGTCCCTGGATTAGGCAGGGCAGGGGCATGCTTTCTGTTTGCCACCGGGTGAGAACAGAGGTCCCAGTGCTGGGTTCCTAGTCCCTGGATCAGGCAGGGCAGGGGCGCGCTTTTCATGCGCACTGGGAAAAGATCTCTCTGCTCCCTGACTGCTCAGATCTCTTACTCACCAGACCTTAAAGTTTGCGAACTTATGGTCCAGGTGGCAGTTGGGCCAAGCTTTGTTCTGAGCCCCAAAGCCACCCGGTGGGAACAGAGGTCCCAATGCTGGGTTCCTGGTCCCTGGATCAGGCAGGGCAGGGGCGTGCTTTCTGTGCGCACTTGGCAGAGATCTCTCTGCTCCCTGGCTACTCAGTTCTCCTTCTCACTAAGCCATAACTGCTGGTCCAGGATCAGAAATTTTTACTCATCAAAGAAAAAATCTATCAAGATGAACTCTCAATCATGAGCATCTATGCTCCAAATATAAGACAGTCTACATTCATAAAAGAAACTCTAATAAACTCAAAGCATATATTACACCACACACAATAAAAGCAAGAGACTTCAACAACCCACTCTCATCAATGGCCATATCTTGGAAACAGAAACTGAATAGAGACAATGATACTAACAGAAGTTATGAGCCAAATGGACTTAACAAACATCTATAGCATAATTTATCCTAAAACAAAAGAATACACTATGTTCTCAACACCTCAAGTCACCTTCTTCAAAATTTACCACATATTTGCTCACAAAACAGTCTTTAACAGATACAAGGACACCAAAATAATCCCATGTATCCTAACAGGTCATCTTCTCATTAATAACAACAAAAAAAATCAACAAAAAACCCACATAAAAATGGAAGCTGAACAATGCTCTATTCAAGAATAGCTTGGTTAAGTAATAAATAAATAAATATATCAAAGACTTTTTAAAATGTAACAAAAATAAAAGCAAATCTTACCCAAAATTATGGGATACAATGAAAACAGTGCTAGGAGCAAAACTCATATCTCTGACTTCAAAAAGAAAATGCAGAGAGCATACACTAACAGCTTGACAGCACACCTGAAAGCTCTAGAACAAAAAGCAGCAGATACATCCAAGAGGAGAAGATGGCAGGAAATAACCAAACTCAGCAGTGAAATCATCCAAATAGAAAGAGACAAATCAAGAAGACCTTGAATTTCTTCTTTGTGAAAATCCATAAGATTGATACTCAGCGAACCTGGAAAAATCTAGAGGAAATGGACAATTTCCTAGAGTGTTACCAGGTACAAAAGTTAAATCAGGATCAGATAAACCATGTAAACAGCTTCATAACCCCTAAAGAAATAGAAGCAGTCATCAAAACCCTCCAAAACAAAAAAAGCCCAGGACCAGGTGGGTTTAGTGCAGAATTTTATCAGACCTTCATAGAAGACCTAACTATCCCAAAAAATATAAACAGAGAAAACACTACACAGCTCATTCTTCAAAACCACAATTGTTCTCATTCCTAAACCACACAAGGACCCTACAAAGAAAGAGAACTCCAGACCAACTTCCCTCATGAACATTGATGCAAAAATACTCAACAAAATACTTGCAGATGGAATAAAAAAAACACATTAAAATTATCACTCAACAGGATCAAGTAAGCTTCATTCCAGGAATACTAGGATTATTAAATATATGGAAATTCTTTGATATTATCCACTATATAAACAAACTCAAAGAAAAAAACCACATGATCTTCTCTCTATATATGGAGAAAGCATTTGAAAATATTTAACAGCCCTTCACGTTAAATGTCTTGGGAAGGTCAGGAATTCAAGGCCCATAATTCAACATAGTACAGGCAATATACAGCAAACCATGCATGAATATCAAACTAAATAATGATAAAACTGAAGTAATCCCATTATAACCAAGGACTAGACAAGGCTGCTAACTCTTTCCCTATGTATTAAATATAATGCTGAAATTACTTGCCATAGAAATTAGACAGTAAAAAGAGATCAAAATTTTAAGAAATCCCAGTACGTTGTGTAATATTAAATTGTCAACAGAACATCTCAAATGCTGGACTGCAATAGCCAATTCCATTATCTGTCTTAATCTGATTTTGAACACTCAGCATAGAAAAACAATGTACACAATGAGTGAGTACATTTTTAGTTGCTTCTCCTATTAAAGCATTTGTGACAAGAACAGCTGAGAAAATATAAATAGTCACATGTATATATTTTAATTTTCCAAAATTGTATTCATTCCATAATTTCATTAACCATTCATAAGCCCTGCAACCATCTCCACTTACCTGATTTTTTCTTAGTTACAAATATGTGTGAGCTCCAGGGGGATTAGAATGTTGTATGTGGACAGCTTGCAATTGCTCCGGAACTTTCTGTTGAGTAGCTAGATTTTTTTTCTGAAGTAAGAGACTTCTGATTCACTGATACAGGAACATCATTTTCCAAGTGATTTTATCTTTATGGAGTGCAGACTTGTCAATGTGTGTTAAAAATAACTTAGAACTGTTTTCCATTTCTAGGGGTAGCTAAAATGGGTTCTACTTTCCCCTGGTTTTGCTTTCTTAATCCCTGGTTAGGTAAATCACCACAACCAAACTTTTCTTTTTTTGTTTAACTTATTTATTTGAACTGCATATAAGGACTCTTATATCTCTTCCCCATGAATTAGGAAGGAAGAAAAACAATGCAAAGTTGAAAATATCCTTGGTGGATGGTTTTTTTAGATGGAATTGTCCGATCTACTTTTGATATTAGTTTATTGTTTATCATTTTTATAACAGGATAATCTGATTTTACCTTCATTGGATGACCTGTACCTTTATTCTTTACCATTCATAGCTACCTAAAGTGTGTAGTTACTGGATCAAACATGAATATAAAGACTTAAAATTAGCATTTATCTGAAAGAGGAGACATATTTTTGTGATTTTGACATAGCTGATATCATAAAGGATGATGATCATTACTCAAATTTTCAGTATTAATTATTAGTACCATGAAATATGAGACTTTTTTTTCTTGTTTCAAGTTTATTTGTAAAAACAGCATAGGACACTGGTCATCTGCAATAGTGTGTAGGTGGGTGTGTCACTGCAGTCTGTCTGTCTTCACTTTGGCAGGGGCCTTCTCTACGGAGCCTTCACAAGGGCCTGGGCACCTTTGGGAGCCTGAGCTGGAGCCGAAGCCTGGGCCTTAGCTGGAGCTTTGGCCTCTGCCTTGGTTTGAACCTTGGGCTTTGGTTGGCAGAGCCTGAGACCCTTGGCCATGTAGCTTCGAATCTTCTTCCCAGGCTTGGGGTGAGCGATGAAAGCCAAACCGCTGAGTTTGTGGCTGGGGCCCTTTGGCATCTCAGGCTTCACAAGGGCCTTGATGGCCTCTGCGCGTGCGCTCACTGCCTTTGCATTGTTGGTCTGCATCTTCTTCAGGCTTTTCTTGTTGTGCTTCTTGGCAAAACGCATGTTCCTCAGGAACTTGGGATCAACCCCCTTAAGAGATTCATATCTTTGTGACTGGGGTTTCTTGATGCCATTCCTGTGCCATTTGTGGGACTGGTTGTGGGTGGTGTAGTTCTTGGACTTGGCCATGTCTGCACGGTAACCCGTGGCTCCCGCAGAGCCTGGGACCGCGAGACTTTATTTTTTAAATGGAATTCCACATTAGAAGAGATGAAAATGTTTAATTATGGAAGCTCACTATCTTCCTTCTCTTGTAGCTTGTGGACCAACTTCCAATAGTCTCTTAGGTACAGAAGCAGATACTATATTTAAAGTATATATTTCCAGATCCTCTGTAATATATCATTTAGTTTAAAAAGATTTTTAAAAAAAGACAACACTCTTACTTTGTGAGCCGTATTTTTATCATGACTATCCTATAGTTCCACAGAAATGTGTAAATGCATGAAATTTTACTTCTTAACAATTGTCAAAATTTGATAGCCCTTCTGTTTCCATGGGCTTAGCATATAGATATAGTATTCTTATACATGAAGGTATCCCATTAGACTACCACCATTTGTTAGATTATTTCCTTTTTCATTATATATTTTTCTCTCCTTTGACAGAAATCAAGCATTCATTGGTATATGGGGTTATTTCTGGTTCTTTGATTCAAATTTGTCCATCAAAATATCTGTATTTTTGTCCAACATTATGTGGTTTATATTAATATTTATCTGTAGTAGAGCTTAAATTGAATATGATGATAAATTATTCTACTTTACAAGATTGATTTAGGGATTCTGTGTTATTTGTTTTTTTTTTCTTTATGAAGTTAAATATTTCCTTTTTATTCTTTAGCCCCTTTCACAGTCCAGTATTCATCCCCCTCCTGGTTAACCACCAGACCACTTCTCATCTTATACCTCTTCCTCCTGTCCCCAACAGGTTATCCCAACACCAACACCACCTGACCATCAAGTCTACCAAGGGCTAAGTGCATCTTCTCTCACTGAGGTAAGACCAGGCAGTGCTCTGCTGCATATGTTTCAGGAACCTCATATCAGCTGGTGGATGCTACCTAGTTGGTAACACAGTGTCTGAGAGACCTTGGGGGTCCAGGTCAGAAACTGCTGGTCTTCCCATGGGTCAGCTCTCCTCCTCAGCTTCTTCCATCCTTTAGCCAATTCAATCACATGAGTCCCTGACTTACATCCAATGGCTGGATGCTAGTATCTTCATCTGACTTTCAACTTCTTGTTGGGTTCCTGTTATGTTTGTTGTTTTAGGTATAATTATGAGCATGCGATTCTGTCCTTTTGGCTTTGTTGCAAGATGAATAATATTTTGGTTTTTTTTTTCCATTTGGAGTATGTGCTTTTTCTGTTGGTGTTTTTCATCTAGAATCATCTGTGTGGCTGGAGTAATAGTATATATAGCTTGAATTTAAATTTTTCTGGAATATTTTGATTTCTCCATTGACGTTGATTCACATTTTAGCCTGGACTGGCATGTATGTTCTCTTAAGTTCGCATGGCATCTGTCCATATCTTCTGGGTTTTAGTGTCTCTGTGTAGAAGTATGGTATAATCCTTATAGGTCTGCCTCTATATGCTACTTGGCCTTTTTCCCCTTATAGATTTAATAGTCTTTCTTTGTTCTGGGCATTTAATATTTTGATTATGGTGTGACTAGAGGATTTTCTTTGCTGGTCCAATCCATTTGGTGTCCTATAGGTGTCTTGTAAATTTCTGGATATCACTTTCTTCAGATTGAAGAAATTTTCTTCTATGATTTTGTTAATAATGTTTTCAGGTCCTTTGAACTGGGAATCTTTGTTATTCTCTATTCCTATTATTCTTAGATTTGTACTTTTTTATTGTATTCTTGATTTCCTAGATGTTTGGGTTAGGAGTTTTTATGTTTTGATTTTTTGACAGCTGTGTAAATATATTCTAAGGTATCTTCTAAAACTGAGAGTTTCTCTTGTATTTCTTGTATTCTGTTGTTGGTGCTTACATCTGTTATTCCTGACTTTTTGCAATGTTTCCCATTTCAAGGTTTGCCTACTTTTGTGTTTTCTTTATTTTTTTTTCTGCTTCCACAGTTAGGACTTAGACCTCTTTGTTCTATACTTTCACTTGTTTGATTTTGTTTTTCTGTATTTCTTTAAGAGGATTGTTTCCTCTTTAATGGCTTATATCTGTTTACCCATGTTTTCCTGTATTTCTTTCAGTGAGTTATTTATGTTCCCTTTAATGGACTCTATTATCTTCATGAGACAGGATTTTATGTCAGCTTCCTGTTTTTCAGGTGTATTGGTGTGTCCAAGACTTGCTGTGGAAGAATGGGTAGGCAGAAGAAAATTTTAGAAAGACAAACAGAAGAGAAGCCAGAGGAAAGATGAGAAGCAACATGGAGACAGACATAGACATTCTCTGCACATCTCTGCATAGGTACAGGTTGTTATGAATATTTTATAAGGGATGGATGTGTACAGGATGATTTGTGCTGTCTAGATGGGCAAATTATATCATATCAATTGGCTCCGTGTGGTGCTTCTTTTTATATGGCTACTTAATTGAGTTCAAGAGAAGATGTAGTGGTGAGACACAGCAAGCCTACCACAGAATTGGGATGTATAGGCCTGGTGTGGTAACAACCCTCCTGTGGAATTATGAGATGGTAGCTATCGCTTGGACCATGGGGTGGAAGCAGAGAATGTGAAGGGAGTTTTTTTGACTAGCAGAAAGGTAGCTGGGAGACAAATACTACTCAGAGATAAATATTAGTTCTATATGGCCCTCTGGTGCTGTAACTAATGCCAGGAAGCACATGGTGATATGCCACACTGGAACAGCTCGAAGACTACCTGGCACAAAGAGTAGAAGGGAGCAGCATAGAACTGTAAATCACAGAACTGGTCATGCATTTTAATATTTACTGCAATAGGTGGCAAGCCAACATGTTAGGCAAGTACTAACTAAAAATTTAAGATTTTCACCCTGAGAGAATTTTATTTTCTATGTAGGAGGAGGATAGAACAATTTTGAGCCAAGTGATGTCTCAAGCTTGGGAACCTTAAACAAAGAAACACAGGGCTTGCAGGCTCTTAGACAGCTAGAGTTTAGAAGCTACTTGATTCTTTAGAAAAAGTTGTTTGAAGAATGAAGAAAAAAGCTGGTTATTTGTTTTAAAGATTGTATAAAGGTATGATGGTTTATGAAGTTTTTCAGAATACCCATATACTCTAACTTGGACTGCATGGACATTTTTGTTCAAAACTTGGTTAAACGATCTACCTGCTTTTAATGACAGGAATTAATCAAAATATTATTATTTATTTTTACACTTAGAAGCAGAGAGTACAGAGCTTATCCAAACCACATGGGGATTTTCACCTATGGTTCAGAACTATGATAAGGAAGATTAATTACAGAGGAACTGCTAGATTGATTTCCAGAGTGGTTGTACGAGCTTACAACCCCACCAACAGTGGAGGAGTGTTCCTCTTTCTACACATCCTCACCAGAATCTGCTATCACCTGAGTTTTTGATCTTAGCCATTCTGACTGGTGAATCTCAGGGTTTTGATTTGCATTTCCCTGGTGACTAGGGATGCCTAGCATTTCTTTAAGTGCTTCTCATCCAATCGATATTCCTCAATTGAGAATTCTTTGTTTAGCTCTGGACCATATTTTTAATATGATTGTTTGATTCTCTGGAGACAAACTTCTTGAGTTATTTGTATATATTGGATGTTAGACCTCTATCAGGTGTGGGATTGGTAAAGATATTTCCCAATTTGCTGGCTGCCCTTTTGTTTTTTTGACAGTGTCCTTAGCCTTATAGACATTTTGGAATCTAATTAAATCCCATTTATTGATCCTTGATCTTAGAGCACTATCCATTGATGTTCTGTTCAGGAAAATTTCCCCTGTGCCTATGTGTTCTAAGGTTTTCCCCACTTTCTCTTCTAATAGTTTCAGTTGACCCACTTGCACTTGAGCTTTGTACAAGGAGATAAGAAAGGGTCTGTTTTCATTCTTCTGCATGCTAACTGCCAGTTGAGCCAACACCATTTGTTGAAGAGGCTGTACTTTATCAATTGAAACTTTTCAGATCCTTTGTCAAAAATCAAGTAACCATATATGTGAAAGTTCATTTCTGGATCTTCTATTGTGTTCTATTGATCTACCTACCTATCTCTGTACCAGTACCATGTGGTTTTTAACACAGATGCTTTGGAATATTGCTTGAGGTTAGTGATGATGATTTCCCCACAGAAGTTTTCTTGTTGTCGAGAACAGAATTCGATATTCTAAGTTTTTTTTTTTTTTTTTTTTTTTTTTTGTTATTCCAGATGAATTTGCAAATGGCTCTTTCCAACTCTATGAAGAATTGAGTTGGAATTTTGATGGGGATTGCTTTGAATCTGTAGATTGCTTTTGGTAAGATGGCCATTTTTACAATGATGATATTTCCAGTGCATGTGCATGGAAGATCTTTCCATCTTCTGAGATCTTCAATTTCCTTCTTCAGATATTTGAAGTTCTTGTCATACAGGTCCTTCACGTGCTTAGTTAGAGTCATACCAAGGTGTTTCATATTGTTTGTGACTATTGTGAAAGGCATTTTTCCCCTCATTTCTTTTTCAGCATGTTTGTCTTTTGAGTAGAGGAAAGCTACTGATTTGTTTGAGTTAAGTTTATATCCAGTCAATTTTCTGAAGTAGTTTATCAGCTGTAAAAGTTCTCTGGTGAAATTTTTTGGGGTCACTTAAGTATACTATCATGTCATCTGCAAATAATGATGTTTTTACTTCTTCCTTTACGATTTGTATTATTTTGATTTCCTTTTGGTGTCTAATTGTTCAGTCCATGATTTCCAGTACTATGTTGAATAGGTAGGGAAAGAGTGGGCAGCCTTGTCTAGTCCCTGATTTTAGTGGGATTGGTCAAGTTTCTCAACGTATGCTTTGATGTTGGCTACTGGTTTCATGTGTGTTGCTTTTATTATTTTTAGGTATGGGCCTTGGATTCCTGCTCTTTCCAAGACTTTTAACATGAAGGTGTGCTGAATTTTTCAAATGCTTTCTCAGCATCTAGTGAGATGACCATATGTTTTTTTTCTTTGAGTTTGTTTATAAGGTAGATTATGTTGATTGATTTCCATATATTAAACCATCACTGCATCCCAGGGATGAAGCCTACTTGATCAAGGTGAATGATCATTTTGATATGTTCTTGGATTAGGTTTGCAAAAATTTTATTCAGTATTTTTGCATCGATGTTCATAAGGAATATTGGTTTGAAGTTCTTTTTCCTTGTAAAGGATTTGTGTGGTTTAGGAATGATAGTTATTCTGGCTTCAAAGAATGAGTAGGGTAGTGTTCCATCTGACTCTATTTTGTGGAATAGTTAGGAGAGTATTGTTATTAGGTCCTCAATAAATGTCTGATAGAATTCTGCACTGAACCCATTGGGTCCAGGGTTATTTTTTGTGGGGGGACTTTTGATGACTGCTTCTATTTCTTTAGGTGTTATGGGATTGGTTAGATGGTTTATCTGGTTCCAATTTAAATTTGATGTCTGATATCTGTCTAGAAATTGATCCATTTCCTACAGATTTTCCAGTTCTGTTGAGTATAGGCTTTTGTAGTAGGATCTGATGATTTATTCAATTTCCTCTGTTTCTGTTGCGATGTCTCCATTTTTATTTCTGATTTTGTTAATTTGGGTACTCTCTCTTTGCCCTCTAGTTATTCTGGCTAAAGTTTTATCGATCTTCTTAATTTTCTCAAAGAACCAGCTCCTGTTGTTGTTGATTCTTTATATGGTTCTTTTTGTTTCTCCTTGGTTGGTTCCTTCTCTGAGTTTGATTATTTCCTGCTGTCTACTTCTCTTGGGTGTATCTCCTTCTTTTTGTTTTAGAGCTTTCAGCTTTGCTGTCAATTTGCTAGTGTATGCTCTCTGCAGTTTCTTTTTGGAGACACTCACAGCTATGAGTATTCTTCTTAGTACTGCTTTCATTGCATCACATAGCTTTGGGTATGTTGTGCTTTCGTTTTCAAAAAAATCTAGAAAATCCTTAATATTTTTCTTTATTTCTTCTTTGACCATGTCTATCGTTGAGTAGAGCATTGTTCAGCTTTCATGTGTATGCGGGATTTTTGTTGTCTTTGTTGTTATTAAAGACCAGCCTTAGTCCGTGGTGATTTGATAGGATGTATGGGAGTATTTCAATCTTATATCTATTGAGGCTTGTTTTGTGACCAACTATATGGTCAATTTTGGAACAGGTGCCCTGAGGTGCTGAGAAGTTGTATTCTTTTGTTTTAGGGTGAGATGTTCTGTATATGTCTATTATTTCAATTGGTTCATAACCTCTGCTAGTTTCACTGTGTACTTGTTCAGTTTCCGTTTCCATGATCTGTCCATTGATGACAGTGGGGTGTTGAGGTCTCCCACTATTTTTCTGTGTGGTGCAATGTATGTTTTGAGCTTTAGTACAGTTTCTTTTATGATTATGAGTTCTCTTGTATTTGAAACATGTATGTTTAGGATTGAGAATTCATCCTGATAAATTTTTCCTATAATAAGAAAAAGTGTATTTCCTTATCTTTTTTGATAACTTTTGGATGGATGTCTACTTTATTCGATATTTGAATGGCTACTCCAGCTTCTTTCATGGGGTCATTTGCTTGGAAGTTTTTTCCCCAGCCTTTTACTCAGAGGTAGTGTCTGGCTTTTGTCTCTGAGATGAGTTTCCTGTATGCAGCCTAATGCTGGATTCTGTTTATGTATCCAGTCTGACAGTCATGTCTTTTTATTGGGGAATTGATCCCATTTATGTTAACAGATATTAAGCAATAGTGATTTTTGTTTCCTGCTTTTTTCTGTTAGAGAAAGAATTATGGCTGTGTGTCTTTCTTCTTTTCCCTTTCTTTCTTAGTCATTATCTTGCTTTTACTAGAGTGTAGTTTCTCTCCTTGTGTTGGGTTTTCCATCTATTATTCTTTGTAGGGGTATATTTGTGTTCATATATTGTGTAAATTTAGTTTTTTCCTGAAATATCTTGGCCTCTCCATCTATGGTGATTGAGAGTTTTGCTAGATATAGTAACATGGGCTGATATTTGAGTTTTCTTAGAGTCTGTATGATGTCTGTCCAGGATCTTCTAGTTTTCATAATCTCTGTTAAGAAATTTGCTTTAATTCTGTTTGGTCTACTTTTATGTGTTACATGTCCTTTTTCCCTTACTGCTTTTAGTATTCTTTGTTTGTTTTGAACACTTGGTATTTTGACTATTATGTTTCGGGAAGAATTTCTTTTCTGGTCCAATCTATTTGAAGTTCTGTAGGCTTCTTTTATGCTCATGGTCATCTCATTCTTAAGGGTAGGGAAGTTTTCTTCTACAATTTGGTTGAAGATGTTTACTGTGCCTCTTAGTTGATAATCGTTGCCCTCTTCTATTCCTATCTTTCTTAGGTTTTTTTCTTCTCATTGTGTCCTGGATCTCCTGGACATTTTGGGTTAGGTCCTTTTTGGTTTTTACATCTTCTCTGACTGTTTTGTCTATGTTTTCTATGTTGTCTTCGACCGCTGAGATCCTCTCTTCCATCTCTTGTAATCTGCTGGTGATGCTTGCATCTGTGAGTCCTGATTTGTTTTTTAGGTTTCCTATTTCCAAGATTGTCTCTTTTTGTGTTTTCTTTATTGTTTCTATTTCCATGTTCAATTTCTTCCTCTGTTTGCTTGTGTTTTCCTGTAGTTCTTTGAGTGATTTTTTTGTTTCCTCTATAAGAGCTTCTATTTTTTGTTTTTTTTTTCTCCTGTAATTTTTTAAGGGAGTTATTTATATGCTTCTTCAAAAACTCCATCATCATTGTGAAGTATGATTTCAAGGCTGAATCTTGTTTTTCTGGTGTGTTTTACAATCCACTACTTGCTGTGGTGGGAGATCTGGGTTCTGATTTTTCCAGGTTGTCTTGTTTTCCATTGCTTAAATTTTTTCACTTTCCTCTTGCCATCTTTTTATCTGTTATTAAATGTGATCTTGATGTCAATGACTCATGCCTGTTTCTTTCATGGATCTGAGGGCCCTTGAGCTGTCTAAGAATTTTGCTTCAGAGTGTTCAACTTTTTATGGGTAAGCAGTGAGTTCTGGTGGCAGTAACTCAGTTGTCTTTGTGGGCTCAGATGTATGAGCTCTTGTGAGGCTGTTATGGGAGCTCAGCCCTCTGCCCGCTGGTACTAACTACTAGTGGTGGGGACCTGGCTCTCTAGGCCAACAAGGACCATTTTCCAGTGAGCCCATCACTCTTTGCTCAATGAGAATTTCCAGTGTGCCCTCCCTGGGCCTCTATGTCAGGCTCTCCTCTGGTCCAGGTATAAAAGCTCCTGTGAAGCACTGCCTTTCTGATGCAGATACAATTCTCTCTGACAAAGGCACGGGCACTTTTGCCAAGCATTCTCCGTGTTCTGAGTACTCACAGTGCAGCCTTACCAGGCTTGAGCCGCAGGTTATTGGCTGGTCCAGCTAATAATGTGCCTGGGCATCTGGTCCACAAGCACAGTCTTTCAAGGCAGATCTTGATTCCCTCTGACAGAGGCCCAGCCCTTATTGGGGCCAGAAAGAATCCTTTGCCACAAGAACCACCAAGCATACTCTGAGCTATGGGTACTCATGTTGCAGCCTCACCAGGCCTTTGCCCCAAGTGATCTGCTGGTCCAGGTAGAAAAGCATCTGAGCATCTGGTCTGAAATTATATATATGAATATATATATTCATGTTTTCAGGGTTCTTTTCTACAGCCTTAATGGCTGTCCTAAATTTCTCAGCATTTACCATTTTCATGAGATATTAGACATAACACCAAATCTTTTAGTTCTGCTGTTTCTATTCTACTCCAGGCAGAATGGCTAAGATAAAAAAAAAATTAACACCTAATTCTGGTGGGGATGTTGAGAATAGGAAACACTCTTCCATTTGGTGGTATTAAGTCAAACATATACAAACACATTGGTGATTAATATGGCTGTTTCTCAGAAAATTTGGATCCATCTACCCAAAGACTCAGCAATAACACTCTTAGGCATATAATCAAAGACTACTCCATTCTACCACAAAGACACCTGCTCACTTATGTTCATAGAAGCTTTATTCCTAATGGCCAGAAACTGGAAATAACATAGACTGGCCTCAAATGATGAGTGGATAAAGAAAATATCATACATAAATATTAAAGATTGACTCTAATGCCTTGGTTCAATTGGGGATCCATGTAGCAGAACATTAAAGGTCCTTGTCCCCAGTTGTCTTTTGCTCAATCAATAAAAATACCAGTGGCCAATGGTTGGGTAAAGAAAAACAGGGCAGGTCCCATAGAGTAGCATGGAGTAGAACACAGGGGGAATTAGACACAGATTTGCAATGAATCAGAGAATGATGAGAGGCAGGAGTAGCAAAAGATAAGGCCAACTAGCCATGTGATATTTCAGTTAAGTTTCCATTGTCCAGTTTTCAAAGCATTTAAAAAATAATGTTTGTGCGTGTTTGTTTTTCATTCAAGAAACTTAAGATAGTTCTTCATCAGGTGCACAGGTGTAATCCACCAGAAACAAAGTGGTGTATCAAAATCTTACCACTATACATAAATTGAGTGGGATATCACTCTGCTTTAAAACAAAAATAACAGCATGAGATTTCCAGGCAAATGGATGCAACTAGAAAAAAAATATTGAGTCCAAATGCAGGAAGACAAACAAGGTATGTATTCACTTATACATTGGTTGCAGCTGTAGAATAAAGGGTAATCATGGTACAATCAAAAAAAAAACTACAGAAGCTAAATATTAAGAAAAGTCAGGAGAGATTCATGAATCTGTCTTGTATGAGGCAATAGAATAAATATTATTGGGGACAAGTTATAGGGGAAGTAGGAGCAATAAGAATAAGGTGTGTGGAGGGTGGAGGGAGATTGTACTGGGACAGACAACTGGACTGAAAGGAATCTTGGTAATGAGGTAGAAACCTACTAAAATAGAAACTCTCAGGAATCTAGGAGGGTGATCCTTTAATAATATTTTTTCCTATTAGGGAATATGGAGCCTATATTGTCCATCTCCTGTAATCAGGTAAGACTTGCAGTGGGGATCTTGGGACTATACACAGCTACAAAACTTTTACCTACAATACTTTCTGCCTATAATGTTTGCATGGGGTAAAAATGACACACTATTAATAGGAGTAGCCAAGCAATGAGTCTTTAATATTGAGACTGATGCCCTAAGATTGAACTAACCTCTGACACTACATTATAGGACAAGGAATCAGGGGTTTGATCACCAAGAGAACTAGGATAAAACCAAACAGGATGAGTAGTGCAAAAATGAGAATGAAATTATCACTAATGTTATTCTGCTATACTCATAGATGTGAGACTAGCATAACTGACATCATAGAAGCTTCATTCTGGAAGTGATGGAAATATGTGAAAAGATCCACAACCTAACATTAAAAGAAGCTACATCAATCTTGTGGAAGAGAGAGAGAGAAATGATTGTAGAAACCAGAGGGTTCAAGAAATTCTACAGAACCACCTAACCAAAACACATAGGAGGAACTTACCAAAACTGAAGCAAACAATCAGAGAACCTGCATGGGTCTAACCTAGTCCCTCAGCATTTATGTTCTCATTGTGGACTTTGGTCTTCTTATGGAACTCCTAAGAGTGGGACCATTTTCTCTAGAGAAAATATTCTGTGTATTTTATGTATGCATCACCTATTAATTTAAAAGCCTACAACTTACAGCTTAGGCAGGAAATGGAAAATGAGATACCTGGAAGACAAAGAATTCTGGTATAGGGCCAGGTTTGAGAAGATCTGCCCTGGAAGGTGCAAAGATATTGGCACATTGTACTTGAGCACAGGTAACCAGCCATATGGCAAAATGTAGAGTAATATAAATAGGTTATATAGTTTAGGATTCTATTCAGAGAAGAGCTTACCTATATGAGAAAGGTATCCATAATATACTTTGAATCTGAGTCTTATTTCTGTAAGCATGAGACTAGGAGGTAAAGCCAGGACATAATTTCAATAAAATGACACTCGAGTCTATTAAACCTCAAGCTTACAGGCTGAAAAGGCCTTGGTAAAAATCATGGAATAGGTAGGCTAGCTGGACTAAAGGTCTGGAAAAAACAAAACAGAAATAAAGAAGGAAAACAGACCAAAGCCCAAGCTCCTCAGAACAGTACAAGAAGAACAGCTACAAAGTTTACCTAGTCAGGGAGCCAGAAATTACATAGAGAGTGTATGAAAGTTGGCCTTTTAAGAAAACCCTACGGAATTTTAAAACAGAACACAGAAGTTAGGGCTTCTTCCAATGTCAGATTACAGTGGTGACTGACCAAAGGAGAAAATCCAACTCCCAGTTACCCACTGGCTGAATACAGCTGATTCAGGGGGTAAATAGTAGAACCCATTGATACTTCCTGGAAAATACAGCTTTAGGATAAAATTCATTAGGTTCTCCCAAGCTTGGAAAGGTGGGTCATTCAAGTTCTGTTTTAGTGGAACTAATGTTGTGCTCATGGCATATGGAAATAATAGCCCTAGGTTGGCTGCTTTGGCCAAAGGCAGGTAGACACTCATAACACCTCTTTCAATAAACAATGGGCTTTAGATAAGGCCAGGTGCAGTTCAGTATCTGAACTAAAACACAGCATACAAAGGTAAGAGAGGTAGACATATTTCTATGAGTTCTAGACCTTTCTGGTCTACAAAATAAAGTCATGGCAGGACCCTCTGCTGATAGATTCAGGTACTTGCAATTGACAGTCTAAAATTTAAAAGGACACAGTTTTTCTTAAAGATACTGTGTATGTTTTTGCATAATAATAAATATAAATACTCAATTTAAATAATAACATATCAACCTTAAATTTATATAAGGAGAAAATGCAACATGGTTTATTTAGTTACATAATATGCATTCTTAATTTCAAATTTAAAGATTATGTTTTTGTTGTTGTTGCCCAAAAGCATTTTGTGCTAGAAAAGATATATTCTACTAGTCAATGTAAGAAATTCAGAGAGCAGTAGACAAGAGAATAGATAATAATACTCTCAATATTATTAACCATATTGCACATTAATTATAAGCTTATCAATATAGAATAAAACTTACCTTAATCACAGGAAGATTATGTTATAGAGATAATGTGATGTTGTTTTAAATTTAAAAAGACAGAAGGTTAATGCTCATTGAGTTCCTTTTACTTTGTTCTTTCTATGGTTTTATTTTTAATAAATATTTTATATATTTACATTTCAAATATTATCCTCTTTCTCCTCTGCTATATCCCCTCCTTTCCCAACATGCTTCTATATAGATGATCCCATTTTTACCCACCTACAGCCACCTCATCGCCAAGGTATTACCCTACACAGGGGAAAAAAATCCTTCATAGAACCAAGGTCTTCCCCTCCTCTTGTTTTCAGACAAAGTCATCCTCCCCTACATATGTGGCTGGAGCCATGGGTCCCCATATATTTACACATTGGTTGGTGATTTAATCTTTAGGAGCTCTGGGGAAGTTGGCTGTTTGATATTTTTGTTCTTTGTGTGTGGTTGCAATCTCCTTCAGCTCCTTTAGTGCTTTCAGTAGCTACTCCCTTGAGCTCCCCATGCTCAGTCTGATGGTTAGCCACAAGCATTGTCATCTGGCAAAGCTTCTCAGCAGGCATACATACCAGGCTCCTGTTAGCCAGTACTTCTTGGCATCAGCAATAATGACTTGATTTGATGACTACATATGTGATGAATTCCTATATGGGTTCTCAATGACCTTTACTTTAGTCCCTGCTTCATTCTTTGTCCCTGTATTTCCTCCTATCAGTATTTAGTTCTCCATTCTAAGAAGGAATGAAGCATCTACATTTTGCTCTACCTTCTTCTTATTGAGTTTCAAATGATAGGTGACTTGTTTCTTGGGAATTGTGAGCTTTGGGACTAATATTTACTTTGTTTACAATGTGTGTGTGTGTGTGTGTGTGTGTGTGTGTGTTTGAGAGAGAGAGAGAGAGAGAGAGAGAGAGAGAGAGAGAGAGAGAGAGAGAAGGAGGGAGGGAGGGAGGGAGAGGGAGAAAGAGGAGGGGGAGTGGGTTACCACACTCAGGATGATATTTTCTAGTGCCATCCATTAGCCTAAAATTTTATATTCATTTTTGATAGCTCAGTAGTATGCCATTGTGTAAATATACTATATTTTCTATCCATTCCACTCTTGATAGACATTTGAGTTCTTTTCAAATTCTGGCTATTATGAAGGAGGCTGCTAGGAATATAGTGGAGCATGTGTTCCTGTTATATGTTGGAACATCTTTTTGGGTATATGACCAGGAGCGGAATAGCTGGGTCCTCAGGTAGTACTATATACAATTTTCCAAATAACCACCAGAATGATTTCCACAGTGGTTGTACCAGCTTGCAACCCTACCAACAATGGAGGGGTATTCCTCTTTCTCCACAGCCTCAACAGCATTTGTGGTCAAATGAGTTTTTGAGCTTAGCTATTCTGAGTGGAGTGATTTGGAATCTCAGAGATGTTTTGATTTGCATTTCCCAGATGACAAAGTATATTAAACATTTCTTTAGGTACTTCACAGCCATTTGGTATTTCTCAGTTGAGAATTCTTTGATTAGCTTGGTCCCCCATTTTTACTAGGGTTATTTTATTATCTGGACACTAACTTATTGACTTATTTGTATATATTGATATTAACCCTCTATCAGATGTAGGAAAGGTAAACAATTTTCCCAACCACTCAGTTGCAATTTTGTCCTATTGAAAATGCCCTTTGCCTTATAGAAGCTTTGCAATTTTATGAGGTACCATTTGTCAGTTCTTAATCTTAAATCATAAGCAATTGGTATTCTATTCCGGAAAATTTCCTCTGTGCTCACGTGTTTAAGTCTCTTTTCCACATTCTTTTCTATTAGTTTTAGTGTACCTGGTTTTATGTGGAGATCTTTGATCCACAGGTTTTATGTAAAAATCAGTGAGCCACTTGGACTTGAGCTGTGTACAAGGAGAAAAGAATGGAATGATTTGCATTTTTCTACATGCTGACTGTAGGATGAAACAGCATAATCTGGTGACAATGCTATCTCTTTTAATCTGGATGGTTTTAGTTTCTTTGTCCAAGATCAAGTGAACATAGGTGAGCAGGTTCATTTCTGGGTCTTCAATTCCATTCCACTGATCAACATGCCTGTTTCTATATCATTACCATGCAGTATTTATTATAACTGATCTGTAATACAGTTTAAAGTTGGCAATCCTGATGCCCCCAGGAATTCTTTTGTTATTAAGAATATTTTTTTTTAGACCCAGCGAGCCCATGCATGCAGAACAGGTTCTCAGACCATCTGCCACCAGGAACAGCTGAGATCCAGGGACACAGGCCTGGTGAGACTGCACTGTGAGTAGGTGGGGCATTGAGAGGTCTGATCCAAGTGCCCAGAAAGCACTCCACCCACCATTGGTTGAGGGGAGCAGGAACTCTGCCATAGGGACTAGGTTTCAAACCAGAGGGACCATTCATGCAGAACAAAAGCTCAGGCCATTTGCCACTAGGAACAGCAGAGATCCAGGGACAGAGGCCAGGTACACGGGAGAGATGGGAACCAATCACTGACAACAATACCACATATAATCACAGACAACAAGGTGGCAAGAGGAAAGTGAAAAAACTTACCCAAGGGAAACCAAGACAACTTGGCAACACCAGAACCCACCTCTCCCATCACAGCAAACAGCAGAATGCCAAACACTCCCCAAAAAGAAGACTGAGACCCAAAATCATACATCAAGATGAAGATAGTAATCATTAAACAAGAACGGGAGGAAAAGCATAAAGAAATAGAAGCTTTTAAAGAGAAGACAAGAAAAACACTCAAATAAATCAAAGAAACTAGAAGAAAACAGAACAAAAGAGATGAAGGAATTGAAGAAGGAATTTAAAATGGAAATGGAAAGAATAAAGAAAACACTAAAAAAGAAACCCCAGGAGGTAGAAAACCTAAAAAACAAATCATGAGTCACATAAGCAAGCATATCCAACAGATTACACAAGAATGTAGAGAGATACCATGGTCAAAGAAGAAATAAAGAAAAAATTAAGGATTTTCTAGAATTTAATGAAAATGAAAACACAACATAACCAAATCTATGGGATGCGATGAAAGCCGTACTGAGAGGAAAGCTCATAGCTCTGAGTGCTTCTAAAAAGAAACTGGAGAGAGCATACATCAGCAACTCGACAGCACGGCTAAAAGCTCTAGAACAAAAGGAAGCAGATACACCCAAGAGGAGTAGAAAGCAGAAAATAATCAAACTCAGAGAAGAAATTGACTGAATAGAAATTAAAAGAACCTTTGAAAGAATCAACAAAACCAAGAGTTGGTTCTTTGCAAAAATTAACAAGATTGATAAACCCTTAGCCAAACTAATCAGAGGGCAAAGAGAGAGTACGTAAATTAACAAAATAAGAAAAGAAAGTAGAGACATAACAACTGAAACTGAGGAATTTCAAGAAATCATCAGATCCTACTACAAGAGCCTATACTTAACAAAGCTGGAAAATCTGAAGTGAATGGAAGAATTTCTAGACAGATACCAGATACTAAAGTTAGACCAGGACCAGGGAAACTATCTAAATACTTCCATAACACCTAAAGAAAGAGAAGCAGTCATCAAAAGCCTACCAACCAAAAAAAGCACAGGTCCAGATAGGTTCAGTGCAGAATTTTATCAGACATTTTTTGAAGACGTAATACCAATACTCTCCAAACTACTCCACAAAATAGAGTCAGATGAAACACTACCTAACTCATTTTTCCAGACCACAATAACCCTCATTCCTAAACCAAAAAAAGAACCTACAAGGAAAGAGAACTTCAGTCCAAGATCACTTATGAACATGATGCAAAATACTCAACAAAATCCTTGCAAAGAAAATCGAAGAACAAATTAAAATAATTATTCATCATGAACAAGTAGGCTTCATCCCTGGGATGCAGGGATGGTTTAATATATGAAAATCCATCAATGTTATCCACCATATAAACAAACTCAAAGAAAAAAAAAACACGGCTGGATACAAAATTAACTTAAACAAATCAGTAGCCATCCTATATTCAAAGGACAAACTTGTAGAGAAAGAAATTAGGAAAAAGATACCCTTCACAATAGTCACAAAAACTATGAAATACTTTGGTGTGACTCTAACTAAGCAAGTGAAAGACCTTTATGACAAGAACTTCAAACCTCTAAAGAAGGAAGTCGAGGAAGATCTCAGAAAATGAAAAGATCTCCCATGCTCATGGATTGGAAGGATCAACATTTTAAAAATGACCATTCTGCCTAGCCATTCTTGCGTCTGTCCCGTCCCGCCATGGCCACTCAGCCGCTTCTTTACCCGGGAACCACTGTGCGCTTGGTCAGCAGCGACCTCTGCGAGCGCTCGCCTGAGCGCCCCGGAGCCAGCGGGCAGTGGCCCTTTGTCCGAGGACGCTCCAGGAGGCCCAGGGGATAAAAGTGGCTCTCAATCTAGCACATGCGCATTGGAGCAATTTAAGGAGTTAGTATGAAGCACAGAAGCAGATAGTGCCAAATAGCAAGCCTGCTGTTTCACATTTTGTACAGAATAACTCTGCGATTAAGACATTTACACTGGATCTGCCACCCGGAATGGCAGCTCATAGAGGCTGAGCAACTGGACGCAGAGCGGAGCCTGGCACATCTGCCACCTGGAACGGCAGCTCGTAAAGGCTGAGCAACTGGTGGGTGGGAGACCTGGGCTGCCAGGGAGCAGAAATATCACTGCAGAGTGCACAAGGAAAGTGCACCCCCTGCCTTGCCCTGCCCTGCCCTGTCAGATCCAGCAACCAGGAATAGAACTTTGGAACTTCTGTTCCCACCCGATGACTCTGAGGCATAGAACAGGGCTCGACCCATCTGCCACCTGGACTAGTGGAGATCCAGGGACACAGACCAGATACAAGGGAAAGGCAAGAACATATCACTGACAACAAAATGGCAAGAGGAAAGCAAAAGAGTATATCCCAAGGAAACCAAGACAACCTGGCAACACCAGAACCCAGGTCTCCCATAACAGCAAACATCGGAAGTCCAAACACTCCAGAAAAGGAAGAAACAGACCTGAAATCATACCTCAAGGTGCTGATAGAGATACTTAAAGAAGAACGGGAGGAAAAGCAAAAAGATTCAGAAGCTTTTAAAGAAGAAACAAGAAAAACACTCAAAGAACTCAAAGAACTAGAGGAAAACAGAACCAAAGAAATAAAGGAATGAAAGAGGGAAATTAAAACGGAGATTGACACAATAAAGAAAACACTAAAAGAGATAACCCTAGAGTCAGAACACCAAAAAAAGAAATCAGGAGTCACAGAAGGACGAATTTCCAATAGATTACAAGAGATGGAAGAGAGAATGTCGGGGGCAGAAGACAACATTGTAAACATAGACAAAACAGCCAGAGAAGATGCAAAAAACAAAAAGCTCCTAACCCAAAATGTCCAGGAAATACAAGACACAATGAGAAGACCGAACCTAAGGATAATAGGAATAGAAGAGGGAGAAGAGTATCAACTAAGAGGCACAGTAAATATCTTCAACAAAATCATAGAAGAAAACTTCCCTACCCTCAAGAATGAGATGACCACGAGCATAAAAGAAGCCTTCAGAACTCCAAATAGGTTGGACCAGAAAAGAAATACCTCCCGACACATAATAGTAAAAACATCAAGTGCCCAAAGTAAAGAAAGAATACTAAAAGCAGTAAGGGAAAAAGGTCAGGTAACATATAAAGGCAGACCAATCAGACTCACACCCGATTTCTCAACAGAGACTATGAAAGCTAGAAGAGCCTGGACAGACATCATGCACACCCTAAGAGAACACAAGTGCCAGCCCAAGCTGCTATACCCAGCAAAACTATCAATCACCATCGATGGAGAGATGAAGATATTTCAAGACAAATCAAAATTTACACAATATCTGACCACAAATCCAGCACTACAACGAATTATAGGTGGAAAACCCAATACAATGAGGGAAAATACAGCCTAGGAAAAACAAAAAAACTCCTAAACAAGAAAACTAAAAGAAGAAAAAGACACAGACACAACTCAACCCACAAAATCAATAATGGCAGGAAACAGAAAGCACTATTCCTTGATATCTATTAACATAAATGGACTCAACTCCCCAATAAAGAGACATAGGCTATCAGACTGGATACATAAACAAAATCCAGCCTTTTGCTGCATACAGGAAACTCATCTCAGAGACAAAGACAGACACTATCTCAAAGTTAAAGGGTGGGAAAAAAACTTCCAAGCAAACAGCTCCAAGAAGCAAGCTGGAGTGGCTATTCTAATATCGAATAAAGTAAATTTCCAACCAAAAGTTATCAAAAAAGATAAGGAAGGACACTTTTTACTCATTACCGGGGAAATCTGTCAGGAGAAACTCTCAATCCTTAACATATATGCTCCAAATACAAAAGCACCCACATTCATAAAAGAAACCCTACTAAAGCTAAAAAAATACATTTCACACCACACAATAATAGTAGGAGACTTTAATACCCCACTCTCACCAATGGACAGATCATGGGAACAGAAACTGTAACAAAGACACTGCAAAACTAGTAGAGACTTTGAACCAAATAGAATTAATAGATGTATACAGAACATATTATCCTAAAGTAAAAGAATACACCTTCTGCTCAGCACCCCATGGCACCTTCTCGAAAATTGACCACATAATTGGACACAGAGCAAGCCTCAATCGACATAAGAAGATTGAAATACTCCCATGCCTCCTCTCAGATCACCATGGTCTAAGGCTGGTCTTTAACAACAACAAAGACAACAAAAAGCCCACATACACATGGAAACTAAACAACGCTCTGTTAAATGATAGCGGGGTCAAAGAAGAAATAAAAAAAGAAATTAAGGATTTTCTAGAATTCAACAAAAACGAAAACACAACATACCCAAACCTATGAGATGCAATGAAAGCAGTATTGAGAGGAAAACTCATAGCCCTAAGTGCTTCCAAAAAGAAACTGGAGAGAGCTTACATAAGCAACCTGACAGCACAGCTAAAAGCCCTAGAACAGAAGGAAGCAGATATACCCAAAAAGAGTAGACAGCAAGAAATAATCAAAATTAGGGCAGAAATAGACCAAATAGAATAAAAAAGAACCATTGAAAAAATCAACAAAACCAAAAGTTGGTTCTTTGAGAAAATCAACAAGATTGATGAATCCCTAGCAATACTAACTAGAGGGCAATGAGAGAGTATACAAATTAACAACATCAGAAAGGAAAGTGGGGACATAACAACTGAAACTGAGGAAATTCAAGAAATCATCAGATCCTACTACAAAAACTTATACTCCACAAAATTGGAAAATCTGGAGGAAATGGACGAATTCCTAGACAGATACAAGATCCTAAAGTTAAACCAGGACCAAGTAAACCATCTAATTAACCCTATAACACCTAAAGAAATAGAAGATGTCATCAAAAATATTTCCCAACCAAAAATAGCCCAGGTCCAGACTGGTTCAGTGCAGAATTTTATCAGACATTTATTGGGGATATAACACCAATACTCTCCGAACTATTCCAAAAGATAGAATCAGATGGAATACTACCTAACTCATTTTTTGAGGCTACAATAACCCTCGTACCTAAACCACACAAAGACCCTACAAGGAAAGAGAACTTCAGACCAATCTCACTTATGAACATTGATGCAAAAACACTCAACAAAATCCTTGCAAAACGAATCCAAGAACACATTAAAACGATCATTCATCATGACCAAGTAGGCTTCATCCCTGGGATGCAGGGATGTTTTAATATAAGGAAATCCATCAATGTAATCCACCATATAAACAAACTCAAATATCAAAATCACATGGTCATCTCATTAGATGCTGAGAAAGAATTTGACAAAATTCAACACCCCTTCATGTTAAAAGTCCTGGAAATAACAGTAATCCAAGGTCCATACCTAAACATAATAAAAGCAATATACACCAAAACAACAGCCAACATCAAACTTAATGGCGAGAAACTTGATGCAATCCCACTAAAATCAGGGACTCGACAAGGTTGCCCACTGTCCCCCTACTTATTCAACATAGTACTGGAAGTCCTGGCTGGAGCAATTAGACAGCAAAAGGAAATCAAGGGGATACAAATCGGAAAGGGAGTGATAAAAACATCACTCTTTGCCGATGACATGATAGTGTACTTTAGTGATCCCAAAAATTCTACCAGAGAAGTCCTACAGCTGATAAACAAGTTCAGCAAAGTGGCTGGATACAAAATTAACTCGAACAAATCAGTAGCCTTCCTATACTCAAAGGACAAACATGTGGAGAAAGAAATTAGGGAAAAGGTACCCTTCACAATCGTCACAAAAACTATGAAATACCTTAGTGTGACTCTAACGAAGCAAGTGAAGGACCTGTACGATAAGAACTTTAAACCTCTAAAGAAAGAAATTGAGGAGGTCCTCAGAAAATGGAAAGATCTCCCATGCTCATGGATTGGAAAGATCAACATCTTAAAAATGGCCATCCTACCAAAAGCAATCTACAGATTTAATGCAATCCCCTTCAAAATTCCAACCCAGTTCTTCATAGAATTGGAAAGATCAATGTGCAATTTCATATGGAATAACAAAAGACCTAGAATAGCTACATCCATCCTCAACAACAAAAATACATCGGCGGGAATAACTATCCCTGACCTCAAGTTATATTACAAGGCAATCGTGCTGAAAACTGCATGGTACTGGTACATAAATACGCACGTGGATTAATGGAATGGAATAGAACATCCAGAAATAAGCCCTCACGTATATGGTCACCTGATTTTTGACAAAGGAGCTGTAAACATTCAATGGAAAAAGGACAGCCTATTCAACAAACGGTGTTGGCCGAGCTGGCACTCAGCATGCAAAAGAATGAAAATAGACCCGTTCTTATCTCCTTGTACAAAGCTCAAGTGTAAGTGGATTAAAGATCTCCACATTAAACCAGATACACTGAAACTATTAGATGAGAAAGTAGGGAAAACCTTAGAACACATAGGCACAGGAGAAAATTTTCTGAACAAAACACCAATGGCTCAAGCTCTAAGGTCAAAAATTAACAAATTGGGACTTAATGAGATTGCAAAGTTCCTGTAAGGCTAAAGACATTGTCAAGAAAACAAAACGGCAGCCAACAGTATGGGAAAAGATCTTTATGAACTCCACATCAGATAGAGGCCTAATATCCAAGGTATACAAAGAACTCAAAAAGCTAGACCCCAGAGAATCAAACAACCCTAATAAAAATGGGGTACAAAGATAAACAAAACGTTCTCAATTCAGGAATATCAAATGGCCGAGAAACATCTAAGGAAGTGCTCGACATCCTTAGCCATCAGGGAAATGCAAATCAAAACAACCCTGAAATTCCACCTCACACAAGTCAGATTGGCCAAGATCCAAAACTCAGATGACAGCAGATGCTGGCGAGGATGCCAAGAAAGAGGAACACTTCTCCACTGTTGGTGGGGTTGCAAACTAATACAACCACTCTAAAAATCAGTCTGGCGATACCTCAGAAAATTGGATATAGTACTACCTGAAGATCCAGTTATTCCACTTCTGGGCATATACCCCAGAGACACTCCAATATACAACAAAGATACATGCACCACATTGTTCATTGCAGCTCTATTTATAATAGCCAGAAGCTGGAAAGAACCCAGATGTCCTTCAGTAGATGAATGGATACAAAAATTGTGGTACATTAACACAATGGAGTACTACTCAGCCACCAGAAACAATGACTTTATGAAATTCTTAAGAAAATGGCTGCATCTAGAGAATATCATTCTGAGTGAGATAACCCAGTCACAAAAGAAGAGACATAACATGCAGTCACTGATAGTGGGATGCTAACCCCAGAGGCTCGAACTGCCCCAAAAACATCTCACAGACTGTGTGAAGTTCAAGAAAAAAAATAAAACAAAAGAAAACAAACCAAAAACATATTATGCTCAATCCTTACACACTGTGGGGAGCCGAATGTAGATGCCATTACAAGATGGTGCTGGCTCCCTCATGGTTTGAGGTAAACAACTCCATATATAGTAATGCTCTTGTCAGCTAAGGCGCTGCATTCTGCTCATGTGCAGTACATAACCTATCTCCGGCCAATCCCGAGGACTCTGGTGTCAGCAGACTGGTGACAACCAATCATGGCAAGCCCCTTATGCGCTTCTCACTATATAAGCGGACAGCTAGGGTAGTTCGGGCCCCTTGCTTCCTGCTCTCCCCTTCAACCAAGAGGCTCCCACAATAAAGTGTGATCTGAGAAGAATCCTCTGGTGGTGGTCGTCTTTCCTCACTGGTCGAGGAGCGCGCCGCAACTGGTATCGGAATCCGGGACCATGCGAGGGCCAAAGAGGATCCAGATCTCAACACACGGGAGCGGCGAAGTTGGTAAGTCAAGTTTTCCCAGGTATGTTGCTTTCGGGTCTCGACCTCCTGTTTCTCTGTGCTGTGTTTGTGATTTGGGTGATTGTTGTCCTTGCCTGCTGCTTTTGGTTGTGGTGTAGGGAAGGATGCAGAGAGTTAACCAGGTACCAGGATAGTTTTTCAGAGACCTCAGAAGCTGAATTAAAAGGGGAAAACTTGGGTAGGCCTAAGAAAAAAGGAAAAAAGGAAAACAAAGACAAAAGCTTAAAAGTAGTGCCTGCAGGTGAAAAAGAAAACCGAAAGGTGGAAAGACGGCTGAGAGAGGAGACGGTTGTGCCCCAGAAAACAAAGTACAAGTTTCCTGGAGAAGATACTTTGTATCCCCTAAAAAAGCAAAAAGCTTTAGAGCTGGCAGAAGAGGAGTTAGAGGAAAAATTGTTTGAGAAGAAGATTTAGAGGAGGAGGCAGCAAAATGTGAGGCAGAGCAGTTTCAGCCCGGGTGAAAGACTCCTGTAGCAAAACCGGAAGCTCTTAAAGCAGCTGCCATCTCTGCTCTGCAGCTCTATCCAGAGAGGAAGTGCCAGTTCTTTTGTTCACCGGAGACACGCCATGCCCTCAGGCAAATGTTTCCCGGGTTTGAGGATGATCACTGCCTCGAGCATAAGCTAGTTAAAGAGTTGGCAGAGTCAGTCCAAACTTATAGAGTCACTGCTAATTATACAAAAAACCTGGATAGGCTGATACCACCTGGATTGCAGCTTGCTGGCCTATTTCTCAGCCAAAGGGTAATTTGTTTATTCCAGCCCAACCTAAGTGGTCACCTTTCTGTAGAGGAAGAAGAGATTCAGCCCTGCATCCTTAGACTGGCTCTCAATCTCGGGGAGTACGTTGGGCAGTTAAGGGCCTCTTTAACTTTTCTCCTAATATAAGAACTGTTTATAATTATACCTTAGAAAATTGATCTGGTTCAAGAACAGATAGATATATTGTGGCAGGTTGCCCAGCTGGGCTGCCAATGGAAGTTCTCAAGATTATGTGTGACCAGTTAAATAAAATTTTAGTTAAATAAAAATTTAGTTAAATAAAAATTTAACTAAATCTGCAAATTATTCTAAACAATTATCTCAGTATCTTTTACATGTGTCCATTGATACCTGTTCAAGAGTCATTTTTGCTTCTCCTTTATCGGAGAAAAGGCTTCTCATGTTATTACTCATTGTCTTGAAGCGTGGAGTGCATGGGACATACCTAAAGTGTTAAAAACAGATAATGGTCCTGCGTATACTTCAGCAAAATTCAAGCAATTTTGCTATCACATGGGAGTTTCACTCCTGACAGGATTGCCCTATAATCCTCAAGGCCAAGGCATTGTTGAAAGGGCCAATAAAAATCTTTAAAAAATGTTTACAAAAACAAAAAGGGGGTATAGCAGAAGGAGCTGCCCCCCCGGGAAAGAGTCTCTCTTGCACTCTTTACCCTTAATTTTTTGCATCTAAATGATGATGGAAAATCAGCCACAGACAGGCATGCCTCCGAGGGACCACCAGATGAGGAGAGGCTAGTTGTGTGGAAAGATGTGCTGGATAATAAATGGTATGGACCAGATCCGGTTATATCGAGGTCCAGGGGAGCTGTTTGTGTTTTCCCCCAAGGAAAGGAAACACCTCATTGGGTCCCAGCCCAGATGACGTGCCCTGTCAAGAATGAGTCGACCTCGTTGGAAGATGTACAAGTGCTAAATTTCACTGAGGCCTGCTGGACCCTGAAAAATCCTGTGGTCAAGACTAAGAATTACTCTGCCATTCCCGAAATTGGTCCAAAAATTTCAATGCCAACCTTGACGAACTAAGAAGAGCAGTGACTGCCATCAATGCTACTCGAGTAGATCCTGGATTTGCTGAGGGACTTACCTCTTGTCTCTCCTCTACTGTGTCCTACCTTAAAAAATGGGTGGGGGTGGGGTTGTTTATAGCTTGCTGTCTGGGAGGTTGCATACTTTGTCTATGGTTGGTGTGCTGGCTGCACACCCAGAATCAGCGAGATAAGGTTGCTATTACCCAGGCATTCGCCGCATTAGAGGATGGTGTCTCGCCCCAAATTTGGCTCTCAGCCTTAAAGAGCACTTAAGTTAGGTTGCACATGCAACCTTTGCACCCCCACGAGACCACATGGTCTCATTGCACTGGGTAAGGCACATGTAAAACCTGGTCGTTGGCGTAGCCTTTGCACCTCCCTGGGCTAGTTTCCATTGCACAGGAGAAGGTGCACCTTGGACACGGCCTCCTTCGATCAGTCCACACATCATGAGGTTAGGACTTGTACAGGAGTTAGTGCAATGTTGCTTGTGCTCAAGTTAAAACAGAAGGGGGAACTGTGGGGAGTCGAATGCGGACGCCATTACAAGATGGCGCTGGCTCCCTCACAGTTTGAGGTAAACAACTACATATATAGTAATGCTCTTGTCAGCTAAGGTGCTGCACCCTGCTCATGCACAGTACATAACCTATCTCCGGCCAATCCCAAGGCCTCTGGTGTCAGCAGACTGGTGACAACCAATCATGGCAAGCCCCGTATGCGCTTCTCACTATATAAGCAGACAGCTAGGGTAGTTCGGGCCCCTTGCTTCCTGCTCTCCCCTTCAACCAAGAGGCTCCCACAGTAAAGCATGATCTGAGAAGAATCCTCTGGTGGTGGTCGTCGTTCCTCACTGGTCGAGAGGTGCACTGCAACACATGAAGAAAATGTTGACTAATTCCGGGTTACATCCTGTTTTACATGTACTTTTTGCTCATTGTAACTAGTAAGACCTTAATCCAGAGTATCAAACCTTAAAAAAAAGAAAGAAAAGCCAAGCACTGACACAATTGTGTTTGTATATATTTATGCAAAAATGTTTAATTTTTTTCTTTTATCTTTATTTTTTCAAAGAACGTTTAAAAAAATAAAACACATGATCATCTCACTAGATGCTGAAAAGGCATTTGACAAAATTCAACACCCCTTCATGTTCAAAGTCTTTGAAAGAAAAGGAATCCAAGGCCCATACCTAAACATAATAAAGCAATATACAGAAAACTAATAGCCAACATCAAACTTAACAGTGGGAAACTTGAAGCAACCCCAGTAAAACCAGAGACAAGACAAGACTGCTCACTCTCCTCCTACCTATTCAACATAGTACTGGAAGTCCTGGCCAGAGAAATTAGACAACAAAAGAAAATCAAACAGAAGCGAATTGGAAAAGAAGAAGTAAAAACATCACTGTTTGCAGATGACATGATAGGGTATGTAAGAGACCCCAAAAATTCCACCAGAGTACTTCTACAGCTGATAAACAAGTTCAGCAAAGGGACTGGATATAAAATTAACTCAAACAAATTAGTAGCCTTCCTCTATCCAAAAGACAATTATGTGGAGAAAGAAATTAGGGAAAAGACACACTTCACAATAGTCACAAACAATATGAAATACCTTGGTGTGACTCTAACTAAGCAAGTGAAGGACCTGTATGACAAGAACTTGAAATCTCTAAAGAAGGAAAACGAGGAAGATCTCAGAAAATGGAAAGATCTCCCATGCTCATGGATTGGAAGGATCAACATTTTAAAAATGGCCATCCTACCAAAAGCAATCTACAGATTCAATGCAATCCCCATCAAAATACCAACCCAGTTCTTCATAAAGTTGGAAAGATCAATGTGCAATTACATCTGGAATAACAAAAGACCTAGAATAGCGAAATCCATCCTCAACAACAAGAAAACATCTGCGGAATCACCATCCCTAACCTTAATATTACAAAGCAATTGTACTAAAAACTGCATAGTACTGGTACAGCAATAGGCATGTGGATCAATGGAATAGAATAGAAGAACCAAAAATGAGCCCTCACATATATGGTCACCTGATTTTTGACAAAGGAGCTGTAAACATTCAATGGAAAAAGGACAGCCTATTCAACAAATGGTGTTGATCCACCTGGCACTCAGCATACAGAAGAATGAAAGTAGAACCTTTCTTATCTCCCTGTACAAAGCTCAAGTGCAAGTGGATCAAAGATCTCTTTTATTAAGCCAAGTACACTGAAACTATTAGAAGAGAAAGAAGCGAAAACCTTAGAACACATAGGCACAGGAGAAAATTTTCTGAACAGATCAACAATGGTTCATGCTCTAAGGTCAAATATAGACAAATGGGACTTAATGAGACTGCAAAGTTCATGTATGGCTAAGGACACAGTCAAGAAAACAAAACAGCGGCCAACAGAGTGGGAGAATATCTTTACCAACCCCACATCAGATAGAGGCCTAATATCCAAGGTATACAAAGAACTCAAGAAGCTAGACACCAGAGAATCAAACAACCCTATTTAAAATGGGGTACAGAGCTAAACAAAAAAGTTTTTAATTGAGGAATATTGAATGTCTGAGAAGCATCTAAGGAAGTGCTAGACATCCTTAGCCATCAGGGAAATGCAAATCGAAACAACCCAGAGATTCCACCTCACACCAGTCAGATTGGACAAGATCAAAAATTCGGATATCAGCAGATGCTGGTGAGGATGTGGAGAAAGAACACTTCTCCACTGTTAGTGGGGTTGTAAACTGGTACAACCACTATGGAAATCAGTCTGGCGATTCCTCAGAAAATTGGACGTAGTACTATGTGAAGACCCAGTTATTCCACTTCTGGGCAGTTACCCCAAAGACGCTCCTACATACAATAAGGACACATGCACCACAATGTTCACAGCAGCTCTGTTTATAATAGCCAGAAACTGGAAAGAACTCAGATGTCCTTCAGTAGATGAATGGATACAAAAATTGTGGTGCATTTACACAATGGAGTACTACTCAGCTATCAGAAACAATGACCTTATGAATTTCTTAAGAAAATGGATTCATCTAGGGAATATCATCCTGAGTGAGATAACTCAGTCACAAAAGAAAATATGCAGTCACTGATAATTGGATACTATCCCCAGAAAGGTCTGAACACCCCAGAAGCAACTCACAGACTCTGAAGTTCAAGAAAAAAAAAAAAAGGAAAAACCATTCTTCTACTCCTTACACACCAAGAAAACTTTGACTAATTACAGGTTACATCATGTTTTACATGTACTTTATGCTCATTTTAATTAGTAAGTTCTTAATGCACACTCTCAAACCTTTAAAAAAATGCCAAGCAAAGATAAAAAATTATTCAGATACTTTTATGCAAAAATGCATAAAATTTGTAAATTTATCTTTGTTTTTTTTAAATAGAGTTCTTCAATTATAAAAAAGAAAAGGATAATTAATGCATCTAGACAATATCATCCTCAGTTAGATAACCCAGTCACAATAGAACAGACATAATATGCAGTCACTGATAATTGGATACTAACCCCAGAAAACTCTGAACTCTCCAGAAACAATTTACAGACTATATGAAGTTCAAATGAGCAAAGGCCAAAAAAAAGAAAAAAGAAAAATCATTATGCTTAATCTTTACACACCATGAAAACTTTGACTATTTCCAGGTTACAGCTTGTTTTACATGTACTTTATGCTCATTGTAACTAGTAAGATTTTAAGGTATACTGCCAAACCTTAAAAAAATCAAGTACTAGAGCGGAGCCTGGCCCAACTGCCAGCCGGAAAGGCGGCTCGTACGGGCTGAGCAACTGTGACCTGGAACAGATCTTAGAAACTTCAGTTCCCACCCGGAGATGACTTCAGGACACAGAGCAGAGCCTGGCCCAACCGCCAGCCTGAAAGGCGGCTCTTACAGGCTGAGCAACTGGTGAGTGGAAGACCTAGGCTGCTGGGGAGCAGAGGGATCTCTGCAGAGTGCACACGGAAAGGGCACCCCCTGCCCTGACCTGCCCTGTCCTCCCCGATCCAGTGACCTGGAAAAGATCTTAGGAACTTCTGTTCCTACCCGGAGACGACTTCAGGACGCAGAGCGGAGCCTGGCCCACCTGCCAGCCGGAAAGGTGGCTCGGAGAGGCTGAGCATCTGTGACCAGGAACAGATCTTAGGAACATCTGTTCCCACCCGGAGGCGACTTCAGTACGCAGAGCGGAGCCTGGCCCAGCTGCCACCCGGAACCTGGGCTGCCGGGGAGTAGAGAGATCTCTGCGGAGTGCACACGGAAAGTGTACCAGGGACACAGACAAGATACAAGGGAAAGGCAAGAACATATCACTGACAACAAAATGGCAAGAGGAAAGAAAAAGAGTATATCCCAAGGAAACCAAGACAATCTAGCAACACCAGAACCCAGCTCTCCGATAGTAGCAAACATCGGAATTCCAAACACTCCAGAGAAAGAAGACACAGACCTGAAATCATGCCTCAAGATGCTGATAGAGTTACTTAAACAAGAAAGGGAGGAAAAGAAAAAAGATTCAGAAGCTTTTAAAGAAGAAACAAGAAAAACACTCAAAGAACTCAAAGAACGAGACGAAAACAGAACCAAAGAAATAAAGGAATGGAAGAGGGAAATTAAAACAGAAATTGACACAATAAAGAAAGCGCTAAAAGAGATAACCCTAGAGTCAGAACACCAAAAAAAAAAAATCAGGAGTCACAGAAGCAAGCATTTCCAACAGATTACAAGAGATCGAGTAGAGAATCTCGGGGGCAGAAGACAACATTGCAAACATAGACAAAACAGCCAGAGAAGATGCAAAAAACAAAAAGCTCCTAACACAAAATGTCCAGGAAATACAAGACACAATGAGAAGACCGAACCTAAGGATAATAGGAATAGAAGAGGGAGAAGAGTATCAACTAAGAGGCACAGTAAATATCTTCAACAAAATCATAGAAGAAAACTTCCCTACCCTCAAGAATGAGATGACCACGAGCATAAAAGAAGCCTTCAGAACTCCAAATAGGTTGGACCAGAAAAGAAATACCTCCTGACACATAATAGTAAAAACATCAAGTGCCCAAAGTAAAGAAAGAATACTAAAAGCAGTAAGGGAAAAAGGTCAGGTAACATATAAAGGCAGACCAATCAGACTCACACCCGATTTCTCAACAGAGACTATGAAAGCTAGAAGAGCCTGGACAGACATCATGCACTCCTTAAGAGAGCACAAGTGCCAGCCCAAGCTGCTATACCCAGCAAAACTATCAATCACCATCGATGGAGAGACAAAGATATTTCAAGACAAATCAAAATTCACACAATATCTGACCACAAACCCAGCACTACAACGAATTATAGGTGGAAAACCCAATACAAGGAGGGAAAATACAGCCTAGTAAAAACAAGAAAACTCCTAAACAAGAAAACTAAAAGAAGAAAAAAACACAGACACAACTCAACCCAAAAAAGCAAAAATGGCAGGAAACAGTAACAATTATTCCTTGATATCTATTAACATAAATGGTCTCAACTCCCCAATAAAGAGACATAGACTATCAGACTGGATACATAAACAAAATCCAGCCCTTTGCTGCATACAGGAAACTCATCTCAGAGACAGACACAGACACTACCTCAGAGTAAAAGGGTGGGAAAAAAACTTCCAAGCAAAAAGCTCCAAGAAGCAAGCTGGAGTGGCTATTCTAATATCGAATAAAGTAAATTTCCAACCAAAAGTTATCAAAAAAGATAAAGAAGGACACTTTTTACTCATTGCCGGGGAAATCTGTCAGGAGGAACTCTCAATCCTTAACATATATGCTCCAAATAAAAAATCACCCACATTCATAAAAAAAACTCTACTAAAGCTCAAAAAATACATTTCACCCCACACAATAATAGTGGGAGACTTTAATACCCCACTCTCACCAATGGACAGATCAGGGAAACAGAAACTGAACAAGGACACTGCAAAACTAGCAGAGACTTTGAACCAACTAGAATTAATAGATATATACAGAACATATTATCCTAAAGTAAAAGAATACACCTTCTTCTCACCACCCCATGGCACCTTCTCGAAAATTGACCACATAATTGGACACAGAACGAGCCTTCATCGATAAAAGAAGATTGAAATACTCCCATGCATCCTCTCAGATCACCATGGTCTAAGGCTGGTCTTTAACAACAACAAAGACAACAAAATGCCCACATACACATGGAAACTAAACAATGCTCTGTTAAAGGATAGCAGGGTCAAAGAAGAAATAAAGAAAGAAATTAAGGACTTTCTAGAATTCAACGAAAACGATAACACAACATACCCAAACCTATGGGATGCAATGAAAGCAGTATTGAGAGGAAAACTCATAGCCCTAACTGCTTCCAAAAAGAAACTGGAGAGAGCTCACATCAGCAACCTGACAGCACAGCTAAAAGCCCTAGAACAAAAGGAAGCAGACATACCCAAAAAGAGTAGACGGCAAGAAATAATCAAAATTAGGGCAGAAATAGACCAAATAGAAACAAAAAAAAAAAAAACATTGAAAGAATCAACAAAACAAAGAGTTGGTTCTTTGAGAAAATCAACAAGATTGATAAACCCCTAGCCAGAATAACTAAAGGGCAAAGAGAGAGTATCCAAATTAACAAAATCAGAAAGGAAAGTGGTGACATAACAACTGAAACTGAGGAAATTCAAGAAATCATCAGATCCTACTACAAAAACTTATACTCCACAAAATTGGAAAATCTGGAGGAAATGAACGAATTTGTAGACAGATACAAGGTCCCAAAGTTTAACCAGGACCAAGTAAACCATCTAAATAACCCTATAACACCTAAAGAAATAGAAGAAGTCATCAAAAGCCTCCCAACTAAAAAAAGCCCAGGTCCAGACGGGTTCAGTGCAGAATTTTATCAGACATTTATTGGGGATATAACACCAATATTTGCCAAACTATTACAAAGATAGAATCAGATGGAATATTACCCAACTCATTTTTTGAGGCTACAATAACCCTCGTACCTAAGCCACACAAAGACCCTACAAGGAAAGAGAACTTCAGACCAATCTCACTTATGAACATTGATGCAAAAATGCTCAACAAAATCCTTGCAAACCGAATCCAAAAACACATCAAAACCATCATTCATCATGACCAAGTAGGCTTCATCCCTGGGATGCAGGGATGGTTTAACATAAGGAAATCCATCAATGTAATCCACCATATAAACAAACTTAAAGACCAAAATCACATGGTCATCTCACTAGACGCTGAGAAAGCATTCGACAAAATCCAACACCCCTTCATGTTAAAAGTCCTGGAAAGAACAGTAATCCAAGGCCCATATTTAAACATAATAAAAGCAATATACAGCAAACCAATAGCCAACATCAAACTTAATTGCGAGAAACTTGAAGCAATCCCACTAAAATCAGGGACTCGACAAGGCTGCCCACTCTCTCCCTACCTATTCAACATAGTACTGGAAGTCCTGGCTGGAGCAATTAGACAGCAAAAGGAGATCAAGGGGATACAAATCGGAAAGGAAAAGATAAAAACATCACTCTTTGCCGATGAGACATGATAGTGTACTTGAGTGACCCCAAAAAATTCCACCAGAGAACTCCTACAGCTGATAAACAAGTTCAGCAAAGTGGCCGGATACAAAATTAACTCATACAAATCAGTAGCCTTCCTATACTCAAAGGACAAACATGTGGAGAAAGAAATTAGGGAAAAGGTACCCTTCACAATCATTACAAAAACTATGAAATACCTTGGTGTGACTCTAACTAAGGAAGTGAAGGACCTGTATGACAAGACTCAGATGACAGCAGATGCTGGCAAGGTTGTGGAGAAAGAGGAACACTTCTCCACTCTTGGTGGGGTTGTAAACTGATACAACCACTCTGGAAGTCAGTCTGGCGATTCCTCAGAAAATTGGACATAGTACTACCTGATGATCCAGTTATTCCACTTCTGGGCATATACCCCAGAGACACTCCAATATACAACAAAGATACATGTACCACATTGTTCATTGCAGCTCTATTTATAATAGCCAGAAGCTGGAAAGAACCCAGATGTCCTTCAGTAGATAATGGATACAAAAATTGTGGTATATTTACACAATGGAGTACTACTCATCTATCAGAAACAATGACTTAACCAAATTCTGAAGAAAATGGTTGCATCTGGAGAATATCATCCTGATTGAGATAACCCAGTCACAAAAGAACATACATAATATGCAGTCACTGATTGTGGGATGCTAACCCCAGAGGCTTGGACTGCTCCAGAAACAACTCACAGACTGTGTGAAGTTCAAGGAAAAAAAAAAAAACATTAGGCTCAATCCTTACACACTAAGAAAATGTTGACTAATTCCGGGTTATATCCTGTTTTGCATGTACTTTTTGCTCATTGTAACTAGTAAGATCTTAATGCAGAGTATCAAACCTTAAAAAATGCTTAAAAATTAAAAAAGGAAAATAAATAAAAAATAAAATAAAATGATTTATAAAATAAGAAAGAAAGAAAAAGCCAAGCACTGAAAAAAAATGTATTTGTATACATTTATACAAAAATGTTTAAATTTTTTTCTTTTATTTTTGTTTTTGAAATAAAGTTAAAAAAATAAATTTAACCAAAAAAAGAAAGGTTCATTAGTAGAATTTTATAAAATTTTCAGAGAGCGGAGCCTGGCCTACCTGCCACCCGGATCGGCGGCTCATAAATGCTGAGCAACTGCGATTGGGAACAGAAAATTAGAACTTCTGTTTCCACCCGGAGGCAACTTCCGGACGCAGAGCGGAGCCTGGCCTACCTGCCAGGCGGAATGGCGGCTCATAGAGGCTGAGCAACTGGTGAGTGGGAGACCAATACTGCAGGGGAGCAGAGAGATCTCTTCGGAGTGCACACGGAAAGTGCACACCGTAACTTGCCCTGCCCCGCCTTGCCCGATCCAGCGATTGGGAACAGAAAATTAGAACTTCTGTTTCCACCCGGAGGCGACTTCCGGACGCAGAGAGGAGCCTGGCCTACCTGACACCCTGATCAGCGGCTCAGAGGCTGAGCAACTGCGATTGGGAACAGAAAATTAGAACTTCTGTTTCTGCCTGGAGGCGACTTCAGGACGCAGAGCAGAGCCTGGCCCATCTGCCACCCGGAAGGGAGGCCCGTAGAGGCTGAGCAACTGGTGGGTGGGAGACCTGGGCTGCAGGGGAGCAGAAAGATCTCTGTAGAGTACACAAGGAAAGTGCACCCCCTGCCTTGCCCTGCCCTGCCGTGCCTGATCCAGCAAACAGAAACAGAACGTTGGAACTTCTGCTCACACCCAACGACTCTGATAGTGGGATGCTAACCCCAGAGGCTTGCACTCCCCCAGAAGCAACTCACAGACTGGATGAAGTCCAAGAAATAAAGAAAACAAAAAAATATATACATATATTTACAAACAAGAAGACTTTGACTGTTTCCATGTTTCGTTTTGTTTTGCATGTACTTTACGCTTATTGTAACTATTGGGTTTTCAATGCGTACTGTCGGGCCCTTGAAAAAAATCAAGTACTGACTAAAAAAAATATATTCACATGGTTTATGTGAAAAATTATTTTAATGTCTGAAAAAACAGTACTGACAAAAAAGTATAATTTTAAGCAAAAAATGTTTAAAATCTGTACATTTATCTTTGTTTTGTAAAATAAAGTCGTTTAAAAAAATTTTCAATAAGCTCTTTAGTGTTGTTCCTATCTGAGATTCTCCACACATGGGGTTGGTTACTTTTCTATGTTTAGGGATCAACTTCCTTATGTAATTATGTCACTTGGCAATTTTTGTTTATTTTTGTTTATTTCCATGCATTTCAGATGGAAAATTTGCCTACTACAGAAAATATTTGTTCGCAAAATTAGAAACCATTATCATATCCTTTAGAATTTAGGATATGAAAATTAAGGAAATGAACAAATTAAAATATATAAAGGAGGAAGTAAGCTTAAACATACACTAAGAATCTTGTGATGCTTGATATGGAACAATTTTATTTAGAACGAGTTGAGGCCACATGAGTTTCCTGTAGGAATAGTAAACCTACCAAGGACCATTTTAACAGATGTTGTAAATACAGAAGGCCTCACTTCATGCCTCCAGAAGGGCCTCTCTGGAATCACACTTGGCCTTTGCAGGATTCTGTAATTTCAAATAGCTTATCTCAGAAAGAAACATGATAATACCAAAGAGTGATATGGTGGATATCATGAGACCTACTGGAAACACAGCAGTTAAATGTTTGTTACTTAAGGCTTCCTTCTTAACAGGAAAATCAGATGGAAAGTCAAGAGTGGTTTCGCCATGAAGATCTACCATGTGATTCCAGGTTACAGAAATAAATGTGAACATACTGCTAATACACAAAATTAAGGCTGATAACTTATAGCAATATATCTGCATATCCACAGATGGGTTCTTCATGCAGCTGATCTTGATGGCCATTGTAGTGAAAACCAGAACCATGGGCTTCATCAAAATGGCCCATACTATCAGGTTCTGTGCAAACAAAAACTCAGTTGAAATAGTCCAAGTTGAATCAATAGGGGTGTACACCAGCGTATTGGTTAATCTTCCAGAGACGTTTAACTGTTGATAGTAATAGACTTCCCACAGTCCAAAGGACACAAACTTTACAACGTCGCTGTCAAAATCCCACAGGCGCCAGCATAAGCTGCTTGCAATGAGTATTTCAAACACAAAAACTGCTACACTGCTAAGAAGACCACTCAGCTTGTAGATGTATTCATTCCCACTGGAAAATCTGAAGATGACATTGAAAAAGTATAATGTCAAGGTAGGGACACAAAAGAATTTGAAAAATCAAAATAATCACTGTATTTGGAAGACTGTTATCTCATACTATGTAGCTCTTTTCACATAGTTGTATTTAAGTGGTCCATTTATTAGTGTTCAACATACTACATGTAAAAACATAAGAAGTCTGAAAATTCAGGACCATGAAAAAAATTAACATCTACAAGTGGTATTCTTTTGCATTTACATTTACTTAAATGTAAGTTTATATTAACTAAAAATTTTTATCCTTGGAATTAATACAGAAAAAAGAATTTGTAATATATGCAAGGTGATATTTTATCAGCTATATATGCAATGCACATAAATAATAAGTAAATCAGAGCAAGAAGAATAAAAATACTCAAATATCATTTCTAAATTATATTAGAGATATGAGTTTTGATAACTGAATCCCGCTTAAAAACAAGCAGACTGAAGCAAGCATGATCTATATTGAATAGCAATGTATGGCAAAATTACGTATATGAATCATGTGTAATTTTATACATGTGTAAATGCTTTGACACATGCATGACAAAGACACACACTTACAAATAAATAGGAAAATAAAAGATACTTACAAAAACTGAGCACTATTTAGATTAAATTAGCAGTGTAGAAAACCTTTGTTGTATATTTTTCAAAAAGTGAAAAATTTTAAAAACACAATTTATATTTTATAATTAAAGCCACAATGATACTGCCTTTTAAAATATGTAGATATGTGGGCTAGGCTATTTCTCATATTAAACTGACTGCTTAATTGTCTGAGAGGCACTGGATTCATTTCTCAGTTATAAAACAGAAACTCACATGTATATCATAAATACTTCAGATATTTACAAAATTTATTCATAGTATACTCAAATGTCTACTTTCAGATATTGAAGTCTATTTATTGTTTTATATAAATTATTAGGACTATCTTATGTGTATTGTTTAGCACAAAATAAAGGCACCACATGCAACGAATACACAAATTCATTAAGATTGGCCCTAAATTCAAACATTTGGATGTACTTAGTATTATTCCTCATGGAATATTAAGCACTGAAAGATGCCTTGGTGTTCTTCAGAAAAATATGAAGTGACAAAATATTTGTAGCCACCAAAAATGTGGTAAATTTCATTACCACTGTCCATGCAGAAGTTTGATGTTACTAAAACTATGTATTACATAGCCAAGAAGCTTTTCCCTGACAGGTACCCACTGCTTGAAGTAATCTGTAAAATGTGCTTTCCAATTTGAAGATATTAAATGTACCACTAGAAAAGTTATAGCAGAGTGATAGGATTCCAATTGATAGTGGCTTCAGCAATACCCTATTCAAATCTTGTTACTTAGCAAGGTAGATTTGAGGTAGTTTACTGATGAAATGTTGATTTCCCACCAGACACAGGAGGAAAATATTTCTGCTCCACACATATAAGATAGCCTAGATTATCTGGTCTGGTATGTTTCTGAATTCCATAAATAAGATGGATGTGTTTCATAATGACCCAAGTGGAAAGGCCCCATGTAACATAATTAAAGTTTTTACCTTTGTGTATCAATGTTGAGGTGATCCATTTGAAAGATGCTGCGACCTTAAATATCTTCCAGTAACAGGAAATGTTGAAAAGAAATGAAGTCACGCAACAGGTGAATCACCTTCAAGAAAAGAAGTTCATAGAGGCAGATATTTCAGCTCAGATCAGTGTCTCACCAACCAAACCCTGGCTTACACAAACTTTTACAATTCTTTCTTCTGCTTTGATTAGTTGGAGCCTCACTTATGTACTTTGTAGAAATTAAAACATCTGAAATACTTAAACCTCTAATCAGGTACACAAAATAATTATTTTCCTTTTATAGATAAGAAAGTGAGATTGTAATTTACATATTCAACTTTAGGAAACTGTATAGGTATACTGGTTAGTGAAAGCTCTTACAAAATCAGGGCTTCCTTCCTCTTGATATTTCATGTAAATCATACATGGAAATGTTATAAACAAACTGCTAAATCTTATGTCATTGGCTTCTTTTGCCTTTTTTTGCCTCTGAAATTAAAAGTTATTATGAATAACTACATAAAAATTAGATACTTGCCTTTATTTCTTCTTTGAAGTACAAATGGTAGTGACTACCCAGGGGAAATGAGTGGCTTTAAAAAGCTTTTTATTTCCATGACAACCAGAAGTGAATGACTCATTATGAGCTATGACTTAGGCTGAAGGCATATAGTCTTAAAGGGCCAGAGAGGCCCATGTCCTTCTCATATGTGAGAAAGTTTAGGAAAGTTTTTTTTTCATTTTTAATTTAGAAATATTCTTTATATAGTATAATCTGATTATGGATTTCTCCTTTGATATTTTCAACAAACTCTATTACATGTGTACATGTCCAAACCATGATAAATCTTAAAACATAATTATAGTAGGACAAAACATGAAAACCCTAACTATGGAAAACAAAATCTCAAGAGATTTAAAATAGGTGATGACACTATTCCTTGAGTACTGCTATTGTCTTGTGTGATATTGTGTGTACGCTGTCAGAGTCTTTTGTATCACAGGAAGGAGCATGATGAATGCATGATATTTAGGACTGAATACATCTGACTCACCATCTGTACATTGTTCTGTGATGGGGCATTTGATAATTATCCTCTACTGCAAGAAGAAGTTTATATGATATGAGTGAGAAAGAAAGCTATGAATAAATAAGATTTTCACTGAGGGTAATCTTATTTCAATGTTCATTTTTCTGAATATTAAAACTACGTTTTCCCTACAGAAATACTATCTAATATAATGTGTCTGTCCACTGCGGGAGCCGCGGGTTACCGTGCAGACATGGCCAAGTCCAAGAACCACACCACCCACAACCAGTCCCACAAATGACACAGGAATGGCATCAAGAAACCCCGGTCACAAAGATATAAATCTCTTAAGGGGGTTGATCCCAAGTTCCTGAGGAACATGTGTTTTGCCAAGAAGCACAACAAGAAAGGCCTGAAGAAGATGCAGGCCAACGTGCAGAGGCCATCAAGGCCCTTGTGAAGCCCGAGATGCCAAAGGGCCCCAGCCGCAAACTCAGCCGTCTGGCTTTCATCGCTCACCCCAAGCTTGGGAAGAGGATTCGAAGCTACATGGCCAAGGGTCGTAGGCTCTGCCAACCAAAGCCCAAGGTTCAAACCAAGGCAGAGGCCAAAGCTCCAGCTAAGGCCCAGGCTTCGGCTCCAGCTCAGGCTCCCAAAGGTGCCCAGGCCCCTGTGAAGGCTCCGTAGAAAAGGCCCCTGCCAAAGTGAAGACAGACAGACTGCAGTGACACACCCACCTACACACTATTTGCAGATGACCAGTGTCCTATGCTGTTTTTACAAATAAACTTGAAACAAGAAAAAATAATAATAATGTGTCTGTCTACTTAGGTAGTCATTTATAGGTTTTACCTCTTGAACTGAGCACTGCTGTAGATTGTCCTGATGCTGTTTGTATTTTAATGTTAATTCCACTTTCCCAAGAAGAGCTGGCTAGTCACATGATTCCAACTGAACCTTCCCATTTTAATTAGTAAAATAAAGAAAGCCAGTGACCGGGCAAGGCAAGGGAAATAGAAAGGACTGAGAGGTCGTAAGACATCAGAGGACATAGATTAGAGTTCATGGCAACATGGAGCTTCCCAAGGACCAGCTGGACCCAGGTGGGATTTATTGGTGTTAAAAAGCTATGAACATTAAGGATTTTACAGGTCTAATATCTCATATAGAAGGGCAGTTTGTATCTTTGTCTATTTGGTACAATCTTGTTGTGTAGAGAATTTGTTGATTGAGAGTTGTATATATAAATCTGTATGAAAAGCTATTGGGCTGGAGAGTTGTGTTTGTGTGGGATTTGGGGATACAGAAATACCCCCGGAACAGTGGCGGAGAACAGGTGGTAGAAAACTGCACAGGCAAGGGATTTTCGCAGATAAGTTGGGCCATGTTGGCAGCTTGGAGCGGGCTCCTGAGGTGTGTGGGGCTCTGATCTAAAACTGGGCCTGAGGAAAGAGACCTCAGGGATGGTAAAGACATAAATTGTTTATAGATAATAAAGATTAATATTGTTTAATATTTACTGCAACACACTGCATCCAATATATGTGTTGTGTGTTACTATGACAAACTTTGTGAATATTACATCAGTATATCTTCCAGGCAGTTCACCATCTTTCAGCGATGTGAGTTTTCTGGTTATAGTTATCTTGTTGTAACTATTCTAGTATCAAAAAGTACCATGATCACTTGTCAGTAGAGGTGCAAATGAGTCAAACTGAAAAATTAAGCTGCATCAGAGACATCTCTAGAAAACTACAACCACACAAAATTAAGAGTTGCTATGCCCAGTCTCAAAGGACATATCTCCAAACACTCTTACATCTAAGTCTCAGGAATTCCTGATGAGGGTGGATTGGAAAGATTGTAATAGCAAGAATATCATGAAGTTGTTTGTGAGATTGTGTCTCTGAGTTATATCAGAAGTCATACCAATAAAATCTCACCACCATTACTGCCCAAATATGAGATGCAGAAGAATGATACTAAGGAGAGCATGTTAAACTGAAATTCATGAAGCCTCAACATTACCAAACATTTGGTAGACATCACACAAAAGTTAAATAAGGAGAGATGGTGTTATTCAGGAAGGGGAACACTAGACATCAATGGTCAGCCTTGCAATCATTTACATAAGTGATAGTCATTACAAGTACTGACAAGCAGTGTGTGTGTGTGTGTGTGTGTGTGTGTGTGTGTGTGTGTAGGGGTGTGGGTGTGTATTCTCATGAGTGAATTTGTGTGTTTATGTGTTTGAGTGTCAGTGTGTCTGTGTTTCTGTGTGTCTGTGTCTATGTGGCTCTGTGAGTGTGTGTGTAGTTATACAATAATAGTTAGTATAAAGAGACTAGCAATTTGTCTGAGAGTATTGAGGACTGTCAAAGGGATTTGGTAGGAGGAAAATGAATTAAAATTATAATCTTAAACTAGAAATTAGATATGTGCACTTACGTACTAGACAACAATACATAGGATGAATATATTCATTTGTGCCACATACCATGTTTAAATCATATCAGATTGGTAACTTAAACTGACCCATAATCTCTATGGATAGGAAGCAATCATTAATACTCTCACAATGAAATCAGGAAAAATAATCATCACATTAAGGGCAGATTTCTATGAGAACTTAAAGAGAAAGGTAATGCTAATAATCTCCAAATTTTTCATAACATGAATACTGAGGAAATATATTTTAGTTCTTTTTTCTGTGCCACTATTATCCCACATGAACTCCAACAAAAACTTTAGACAAAATTATATATATATATGCAAATATTTTACCAAAATTTTTGTAAATCAAAAATAGTGCATCAAAAATATTGTCTACTATGTTCATGTTTGTTTTATACAGAGAGGTATAGATGGTTTGAAATATGGGAAGTTTACTAAAGAAGTAGAGATTCAATCAACATACCTTAACATAATAAAAACAATGTACCCAAAGACTACAGTTAACATAAACCTAAATAATGGAGCACCATGGATGGAGAAAATAAGATATTCCATGAAAAATGAAATTTAAATAATAGTTATTTACAAATCCAGATCAAAAGAAGGTAATGGCAGGACACCTCTGTACCAAGGAGGGTAACTACACCATGATAATGCAGAAAATGTTCACACTAGCACACCAGTACATCTAACATAAAAGAATATACACAAACACACAAATACAGAGAGAGAGAGAGAGAGAGAGAGAGAGAGAGAGAGAGAGAGAGAGAGAGAGAGAGAGAGAGAGAGAGAAAAGAAAACAAACAACAACAAAACCCCACAAAACCAACAGAGAGATGGGGAGGGAGAGTTACATACAGATAAAAATACATACATACTACAATGTGGAGAGCATTTTGGTGCCACTGGACAGTTTGGACAGTTGGCAGCAGAAATTTTTACATCACCATGGACAATCAGAAGATAGTCAAGGCAAAAATCTGAGGCCCTATACTCAGGAAACTGGCCTGGATTAAGAAAATTTACATTTGACACTCAGGGCAGAACACTTAGAATTGAAGCTCTGGGCAGAACATTTACATTTGTAGCTCAGGGAAGGCTCAGTGGATTTAGGTGTGGCAGCCTCACAACTGGTCTCCAGAAAGATGTTTACAAGATTTTTGATTATTGACTTGCTTGTTCCCTGACTCAGAACTGATGTTATCTTTCTGCATGTAATTAAAGTGGTTTAAAAGAAGACTGAATAAAAAAACCTTTGCATCAGCCACAGGATTGGCCAAAGTCATGTTACAATTTTGACTGTGTCTTTATTCTTTCAATTCTTGCCCCTGCCCTGGGAAACCTGTTGGTTGACTGAGCTGGTCTCAGACACTACAACTATCAACAAAATAAACAGAATGATCAAAACCTACAATGGCAACAAGAAACAAAGAATTAACAATAATTTGCCTTTAATATATCAATTCCCCCAATAAATAGATACAGATATTAGGATGGAAATGAAATGAGGATCTGTTCTTTAGTTACATACAAGAAACACACATTGGCCTATAGAATGACTTCAAGGTATTTAACTCAATTTTCGTGGTCATCATGTCTATTATTATAGCAACAGCATGCTGTTTTATTAATAATGATCTGTAACATTTTGAAATCAGAGATGGCATTAACTTCAGAAATCTGTTTATCATGCATGGTTGTGTGGGGCCCTAAGGGACAAGGAGGGTACGGTGAGTCAAGCCTGAAATTACTGTGAGAAAGGAAGAAGAGGATCCAGATGCTGGCATGCCTGAGGACCCCATTTCCTGCCATATCCCCAAATGACCAGATAACTATATCATTTCTCAAAGGGTCTCCAATTGTGGACTCCATGATGCTAGGAACTTCCTGCCATACCCTCCAAATGGGTGTGACAACTGTAGCCAGACAACTATATCACTCCTCCAGGGGGTCGCCAATTTTGTGAAAGGTCAACATTGACCGAAAATGAGAAGTAACCTACTCATGGTGTGTTAATCCTACTTCACAAAAATGTATAAAAGGCATGCATTTTGGGAACTCGTAGTCTTGTCACTGTCCCAATTACAGGACTTCCCCAGTATACTGGAATTACACCATCTCTTACTATTGCATCGATCTCCATCTATGTGTCTCTGTGGGTGTGGACATCTCGGATGTTGAGCCCCCCTGGGGTATAGCAGTTGTTTTAGCTATGTTGGGTTTGTTATTTACCTTTTCCTATGAATATGAACATTGTTCTTTTAAGTTCTATACAGAATTCTGTTGTATTTTTAACAGAAACTGTGTTTTGTCTGTAAGTTAACTTTTGTAAAGATGTCTGTATTCTTACTAATTCAATCTTTCTGATCCATGAGCATGGAAAATTGTTCCATCTTCTAATATCTTTTTTAATTTCTTTCTTCGAAGACTTGAAAATCTTGTCATCCAGCTATTTTATTTTCTTAGTTATACTTACACTAAGATGCATTATATTATTTATAGCCACTATGAAGTGTGCTCTTTCCCTCTTTCTTTATCTCAGCTTGTTTATACTTTATATCTAGAAGGGATTCTGAATTTTGTTACTTAAATTTTTATTCACTGTGCTGAAGGCATTACCAGATTGAGAAGTTCTATGGTAAAATTTCAGTGTTCTCTTATGTATACTATCTTGAGAAAATTAACAAGATTGATAAAACCCTTAGCCAGACTAACTAGAGGGCAAAGAGAGAGTATACAAATTAACAAAATCAGAAAAGAACGTGGAGAAATAACAACTGAAACTGAGGATATTCAAGAAATCATCAGATCCTACTACAAAAGCCTATACTCAACAAGGCTGGAAAGTCTGGAGGATATAGATGAATTCCTAGACAGATACAAGATCCTAAAGTTAAACCAGGACCAGTTAAACCATCTAAATCATCCCATAACACCTGAAGAAATTGAAGCAGTCATCAAAATCTTCCCAACCAAAAAAAGCCCAGGTCCAGATGGGTTCAGTGAAGAATTTTATCAGACAGTTATTGATGACCTAATACCAAAACTCTCCAAACTATTCCACAAAATAGAATCAGAAGGAACACTACCTAACTCATTTTTTGAGGCTACAATAACCCTTGTTCCTAATCCACACAAAGACCCTACAGGTAAAGAGAACTTCGGACCAATCTCACTTATGAACATTGATGCAAAAATACTCAACAAAACCCTTGCAAACCGAATCCAAGAACACATCAAAACGATCACAATGGAGTACTACTCAGCTATCAGAAAAAAAATGACCTTATGAAATTCTTAAGAAAATGGATGCATCTAGAGAATATCATCCTGAGTGAGATAACCCAGTCACAAAAGAACAGACATAATATACACTCACTGATAATTGGATCCTAACCCCAGAAACCTCAGAATACTCCAGAAACCACTCACAGATTCTATAAAGTTCAAGAAAAAAAAGAAAAGAAAAAACAATTATGTTTACTCCTTACACAGCAAAAAAATATTTGACTAATTCCAGGTTACATCCTGTTTAACGTGTACTTTATGCTCATTTTAACTAGTAACATCTTAATTCACACTATCCTTAAAAAATTAAGTTATAATTGTCATCATCTTTGATTGTAAGAATGTGACTAATCCCCCCCCCCATTTTGTTGATAAAAGCTTTGACTTCTAAAAGAAATCATTGTTTAATTTTTACATACCAAAAAAAAAGATCTACCATGTGGTTCTAGGTCACAAAAATAAATATAAACATACTGGTATCCCACAAAATTAAAGCAGAGTTCTTGTATATCTCCATCTTCATAGGTGGGTCTTTCATGCAGCTTCTTTTATTGGTAATTTCCCTGAAAACCAGACCCAAGGGCTTCATCAAAATGGCTCATATTATCATATTCTGTGCACATCAAAATTTAGTTGAAATTTTCCAAGTTGAATCAATAGTGATGTACACTAGCATCTTGGATAACATCTCAGAGATGTTAGACTGTTGTAGGTAATAGGCTTCACAAAGTCCAAAGGCACAAACTGTACATCATTGTTGTCAATTTCTCACAGATGCCAGCAGCATAGGCTGCTTGTAATGAGTATTTCAAGCACAAAAGCTGTTAAGCTGCTAAGGAGGCCAATTACCTTGTAGATGCACTTCATACTATTGTTATATCTGAAGAATATATTGAACAAGTATAAAGTCAAGGCAGGGACATAAAAGAATTTGGCAGAACAAAATAGTCACTGTACATAGAGCACTAACATCTCATTCCATGTCACAATCTTCACATAGTTGAATTTAAATGGTGTATGCTTTAGAGTTTAACATAATACTGGTAACAATACAAAAAGCCTGGAAATTCAGGACCATGGAAGGTTTACAAACTATATTTGGTTTTCTTTTGCAATTTCAATGTATCTGTCAAGTAATAAACTGTATTTATTAACTAAGAATTAACACTTGGCATTAATAGTTAGTACACGTGTGTGTGTGTGTGTGTGTGTGTGTGTGTGTGTGTGTGTGTGTGTGTGACATGAAAGGTGATGTCTTATCATCTGTGTTTCCAATGCACAAACATAAATAAATAAGAGTAAAAATTCAGAATTTTCAAATATTATTTTTAAATTATATCACAGGACTGTCATATGACTATTGATAAATGAAATCTGGAATATATAACAAGCAAATTGATAAACAGTCTATGTGGGATAAGGATGCATAGCCAAATGCCATGCATGAAACATGTATAATCTTACATATGTGTACATGCTTTGACACACAGATATGCACACAAAAACACATGTCGAGATAGGAACAAAAACTATAGTTTAAGCATAGAGGGTCATACAGGGCAAACTCCCTGGAGAAATAGAACTCAGTAACTAACAGATATTGATGAAGAACTCTGTAGATGATGAAATGTAAAATAGTTAGCTGGTAGATTTGCTATTCAGAAGACTGGTTCAGATATTCTCTGTTTAACTGCAGTGCTTTAAAACTAGAAACATTGCCAGTATAAAAAGCAGATGTATTATAAAATATAAAATACTTTAGATGGGACATTCTTTTGAGTCTTTAAATAGGAGTTATACAACTGATAATAAAAATAAAATCTGGTCTGTTTCTATTTTCCATTTGTGACTGGACATGGTTTGCACGTGTAATGAAAAAAACAAAGACACAATTTGTACCTCTTTGATAATCACTAGTCTTTCTTTGTTCAGTGTAAGAGCTCTATAAATAAAGACACAATCTGTTTCCGAGTAAGTCAGAACTTCAGAAGACTGATTGCTACTCAGGCAGAGCTACAAGATCCAGATAATAATTTGCACCTTGCTGACTCCCTACTCTGGCTGCCTCGTTGTTTCTGCTCTGCTGAATACCAAACATCTGTTCCACCCAATTTTAATAGGGCCTTTTATTGTTTTGTAGGAGCACTTGTTTATTCCTTAGGAATGAGTGGATCCAAAACTTTTTTAAAAATTTAAAAAAGGAATGAGTGGATCCAGGGAATTATTTGGGACATAGATGTACTAAGTATAATTTTGTAACCACACACAAAAATCATGCCCACATACTACCCAGTTGTTCCCCCACAGGAATTCTTTTTTTTTGACCAATACACACTGGAAATACATGGGCATTACAGAAAATCTCATCTGGGAAAATATTCAGCGGCTGTGAGAATGCCCAGTGAACATTCTCTCTTCCTGTCATCAAGAAACTATAACTTCCATTGGTGCCGGAGATTAGATGTACTGTTCTACATTCAAAACACATTAGGGGATAAGATTCTCCACACTGACACATGTTTCCACTTCTATGAGTTGGTTGTGTTTGTTTTCTTGCTTGCTTGTTTTCTTTTAAAGAAAACTTTCACCTAAGGTTTGGTGATTTCTTTGGTTTATGGCATTTTCAGTTCATCAGTCCTTTTTAAAGCAATAAGGAGTTGGCAATAACTAGACACATCATCTTGGAATGCAGAGTTTCTGATGTGAATATCTGTGAAGAAGGGAACACATTCAACAATCAGAAGACAAAAGCTTAAGAAAAATTCCAAAAACTCAGTGTGATACTTTATTCCATGTAAGTAAATAACAGCAGGAATCCTGTGTGAGTGCAGGAAACTTGGTGAGGGAGTCTCTGGGCACATTTGGCAAATATCAGAACCCTCATTTATGAACCTGCCATCAGCATATTTAGGAGCATGCTGGACATCCAGTATTCTCTGAGATCTCAGTGAACTTATCTCAAAGAGGAACATGATTACATCAAGGAGTGGTAGGATGGCTTTCATGAGTCTCAATGAAAACACATGAGTGGTTTCTTTCTTAACTGGGAAGGTTGGTGAAAAATCGAGGGTGGTTTTGCCATAGAAATCTACTACATGGTTTCAGGTCACAGAAATAATGGTACAAAGGCTACTGAGGATCAGAATTAACACAGAATACAAGACACTTGTAGCACACTATCTGAATCTCATGGACTGAGGCTTTAATTAGGCTGGCTCTAATGGCTGCAGAGAGGAAAAAATCACATCAACAGGCTTAATCAACATTGCCAGTAATATCAGGTTCCGTGCACATTGAAATTCAGATGAAATTATCCAGCTCGAGTTGACAGGTCTGTGTACCAGAATTATGGTCTTTGTACCAGAGAAGTTATATTCCCAAAGGTAATAAACATTTCAGAGTCCGATAAAAAACAAGGTGAACAAGGTTATTGTGGAATTCCTAGAGGTGCTTCAAGTATTATTCTACACACCAAAGATAATAGGCTGCAAAGGAAGCCAGTCAGTCTGAAGTTCCACTCCTTCATGCTTGAAAATCTGGAGATAAGAAAGTAAAATTGTACAATCAACCAGGAAATTAAAGTGTGAAAAACAGAATGAGTTATTGTTTCCAGAATATGATGTATTCACCACTTGCTCCTGTTATCTAAATTCTGTATTTAATGGATTTGTGCACATATTAGGCTTCTATATACTAGTTAGGTATGAAGAAGAAGACTTGAGATCTGTAATTGTGAAAACAGTCTCCATCGTTGCATGCTTTGGTCTATAATTTTACAATTTTGTTCAAATGCTGCCCACAGTTGTTGTTTCATGATTATGTATTCTAATACTTAGCGTTAATTGTGAAATAAGAGATTGCCTTACCATTTAAATTGATGCTCGTTGCATCTCTCTTTGCAAAACAGAAAAATTGCAAATAACCCTAGTGATATTTTCAAACAGAAGAATGCTCAAGTTATTTTAGTGGACTATTACATAAAATTTACAAGAACAATTTTATATCTGCATAATTCTTAAATGAAAGACACAAAAGAAAAATAACACATATGGCATACCCAGTTATGTCATACAAAAGCATACTTGTCTAATTTGAATTCCCAAAGACATAAAAACATAAATCATGGTGAAAGGACATACTATCAAGGTAGATGGAATGAACAGTGTCATAACTCTTTGAATATCATCCTAAAGAGTTTATGCTTCTGTGAAAAAAATTGGTATGATATTTCAAAATCAAAATGAGCATATACACAGCCTTAAATTTCTTTTCATAACAAGTACAATAACAAAAACTTGAAGAGAATATGCTCATTTCCTACCATATGTTGAGTATGTTGAGTTCAATCTGTACAGCATCAAAATTACAAAATGTATGTAAAGGCTGAGCAATCATGGGTAGTAGCATTCTGTATCTGAAATTTATTCTGTATTTCATGTTGTAAACATTGACATTATTTAGGTGCAATATATAAAGAATATGGAGTTATTTTGTTGAGATAATATCATGTTTGATGCAAAACATATATTCATAATAATACTATGAAGCAAGATATTTAGATGTTTCATCAATGCAGATGTGTGTGTATAATAAGAGGAAAATAAGAAAATCATGCAGGGAGGCCTGATGAATCTTTTAACAAAAGTAAGTAGGAATAGTCCTTCAGTAATACATGCATTTGCATAACATTATTGCCATTGCTCATGCAGAAGGCTAAAGGACTAGAATATAGATCTTCTTGCAAGCAGACATTAAATACAAGCTATCCAGTATTCAACAATCTCCCATCAATTGTGCTTTCTAAAATGTTGAAAACAGTAGATGTGCCACTTGGAAAATTCCATCAACAAGACAGCTTTTGAATTGATGATGGCTTGGGAATCACCAAAAGGTCCATCTTGCCAAGGCAGATCTCCGGTATCAGACTACAGAACATGCATGATATGGAGAATAAACAAAAGTAGAATGGATAATTATTTTGTGCCTGACAAAGTATCTAACCTGGCAGAGAATTGAGATTCCAATGTTACCGACATTCTTATCAGCCTCACTTGATACACAGTGAAAGAGCACAGTCACTAATTCACATGTACATATCAGTAAATTATACACTGCAGAACCTGAAAAGAAAATATTCACACATTGGGCCTTAACCCTTAGAACATTCAGCAAAATGTACTCAAATGGAAGGAATGGCTAATAGTAGATCTCAAAATCAGAGTCCTTGTTTGGCATTCCCAGTCCTAGAATAATGAGAGTGATTAATGAAAACCACACAAAAAATATAGTTCTTACCATTTGTCTCTCTTCAAGGAAGTCCAAATGTTAGCAACTTCCAACCTTAAATGAAATAAGAAACTATACACATTCTTATGTTTCCATGACTACTATTGCTAGATGTTTTCTGAACAATGACTAGTTTCATACGGTAAAAATAAAATGCCAAATAGAAGTTTCTAGAATTAGTTTTCTCTTAAGTAGTGCATCAAATATACTCTCTACCTTATTAGGACTCAGTAAAGACTATTTTTATTTGTTCCCTTGACCATATCTAGAAGTAACTAAAAGACAAATGACTGAACAAGCCTCTAAGGATTTTTAACGAATGAAATAAATTTAAGTCCAATGCCATATTTCTATTACACATCTTTCATGTGAGTAGATAAGCATTTAATACACATGTTCTGAGACAAGAAGATCCACCATCAACCTGGAGCAGACCTGGTAGTGGCAGCCTAAAACATGAATAACAACTGTTCCCTTTGACCTTAGAGTTCTTGACCCTTTTATAAATCCCAATAGCAGCCCCCAATTCACATTTCTCTCATCTTCCTGGCATTAAACACTCTCCCCAATATGGCCCATTGTATTGTCTTAGAATTGGACACTGCTGCTCATAGAAAAATGTGTTCTGAGTAGCTTTTTGGATGTCCAGTTTGGGCTTTCACCTGATCACAGGTGCTAAAGCATCTCAGCAGCTATCTCAGATCTGCAGTTGAGGGACACGCACATTAGCTCATTTTAAGCTGCCTTATTGGCTTTGTGGCTTGGCTCTTCTATGCCTCCCAAAACTAGTGTGCCCTTGCTTATTAGCTCAACACCTCTAAATAGTCTCTCAACTTAGTTGCCCAGTTACCTTTACTTCTAGCACAATACCTGCAAATCTTGCCTCAACTTAGTTGCCTGCATAACATTTTTGAAGCTCAATAGTCTTGCCTCCCTAGACAACTTTAGGCTTTCTTTCAATGGGTCACACTCCTTTGCTGAAATTTTCTCAGATCTCCCCTATGGCTCTTTGTCTGGTATTTCTCTCTCCCCTAAGTATATGTCAATTCTCATGTCCTCTCTTTTATCTTAACCTGGAGGAACCTGGAAGCCTCTCCCTTTTTCTTTCTGCCCAGCCATTGCCCAGTGTCATCTTCATTGATAGATCAAAAACAAATTGTGAGAAAAGACCTTGGGCATCAGTAAACACAGATTTTTAATTAAATCAATGCATCAGAATTGCTGCTCCATATCAGTGACATACATATTTAGTATGCATCTTCACACCTCTTTTAACCTAGCCTTAATGTGTTCTCATGAACAGATCTACAAATCTGTTTCATCCAGGATTATAAATCTTCTCATCAGTTCTGCCTTGTTTGTTACCAAAACTATTCTTGAACTCTGATCTTGCCTTTGTGCTCAAAGGAGTCTTACTATAATATGGTTACAATGCATTGTACTTCTTCTGATTCAGCTGAAACACCAAGCAAGCAAATGATCAAGAAGCAACAAGTGGTGACTGACAACTGCTATCTGAATATCCTATTACCAAGGAAGGAATATTACCACATATTGAAACCAAGCCTCTGACACATAAAATATTCAAGCCCATCCCTGATAGTCAGAATTGTGTCAAATAATCTTGGAACAAAATTTTCTAAACATGATACAGATCAATTAATGGTCAAAGATGTTGGCTGAAAAAGTCAATGAATGTTGCAAATGATTTTGATTGAATGACTGTACATTATAGTAGTTTCTCTTACAGTGATGAAGATGAAATGTGAGGCCTATATGTTTGGGTTGCTTGTGTCATTTATTTATTCTTATTTTTTATTGGTATCCTATGCGTTTACATTTCAGATGTTATTCCCTTTCCCCAATTCCATTTTCCCTCCCCCTCCCATTGTTTCCTTGAGGGTGTTCCCTCTGTCAACCACTCTCTTCCACCTCAGCACATTGGCATTCCTTTACACTGGGAAAATGAGCCTTCGCTGGACCAAAAGCCTCTCTTCTCATTGATACCAGAGAATACTATCATCTGCTTTATATACACCTGGGGCTATGGTTCTCTTCTTGCAAAATCATTGGCTGGTGTTTTAGTCCCTGGGAGCTGTGGTGGGTTTGGTTCTTTGGTAATTTTCTTCTTGCTATTGGCTTGCAGACCTTTTCAGCTCCTTTAGTCCTTTCCCTAGTTCTTTCATTGAGTTCCCTGTATTTAGTCAGATACTTAGTTGCACACATCCTTAACTGTATCTGTATGACTCTGACAGAGCCTCTGAGGAGGCATTCATATCTGGTTCCTGCCAGTTGGCATTACTTGACATCAATAATAGTGCTTGGGTTTAGTGGCTGCATATGGGGTGGATCCCCTGGTGAGGCAATCCCTGGATGATCTTTTCTACAATCCCTGTTCCTCTATGTGTCCCTTTATTTCCTCCTGTGAGTGTTTTATTCTCTCTTCTAAAAAGGAAAGCCAAGCACTGACAAAAATGTATTTATATACATTTATGCAAAAATGTTCAAATTTTTTTCTTTTATCTTTGTTTTTTAAAATAAAGTTTTTTTAAAAAGGACCAAGGCATATGCCTTCTGGCATTCCTTTACTTTGAGCTTCATAAGTTGTCTGAGTTATATCTTGATTATTCAAGATTTTTTGGTTAGTATCAGCTTATAAGTGAGAACATACTATGAGTGTTCTTTTGTGACTGGGGTACCTCACTCAAAATGATACCTTCATGTTCCATTCATTTGCCTAGAAATTTGATGAACTCATTGTTTTTAATAGCTGAGTAGTACTCCATAGTGTATGTGTACCACAATTTCTGTACCCATGCCTCTGTTGAAGGATATCTGGGTTTTTTCCAGCTTTTGGATATTATAAATAAGGCTGCTACGAACAAGGTGGAGCATGTGTGCTTGTTAGATGTTGTAGTTTCTTTTGGACATATGCCCAGGAGTGGTATAGTAGGGTCCACATGTAGTACTATATGCAGTTTTCTGATGAACTGCCATACAGTTTTATAGAGTGGTTGTACCAGTTTACAATCCCACCTACCCTCTTTCTCCACATCCTCACCAGCATTTGTTGTCACCTGAGTTTTGGAACTTAGCTATTCTTACTGCTGTGAGGTGAACTCTTAGGGTGGTTTTGATTTGCATTTTCCTGATAACTAAGGATGTTGAGCATTTGCTTAGGTGTTTCTCAGCCATTCTGTATTCCTCAGTTGAGAATATTTTGTTCAGCTCAGCACCCCAATTTTTAAGAGTATTTTTTATTGAACAACTTTATTTTAGAAAACAAAGATAAATGAACAAATTTTAAGCATTTTTGCATAAAAGCATACAAATACATTTTTTTCAGTGCTTGGCTTTTTTTGAAGGTTTGAGAGTGTGCATTAAGATCTTCCTAGTTACAATGAGCATAAACTACATATAAAACAGGATGTAACCCAGAATTAGTCAAAGTTTTCTTGGTGTATAAGGATTAAACAAAATGGTTTTTTCTTTTCTTTTTCTTTTTTTTTTTTTTTTTTTTTGAACTTCATATAGTCTGTAAGTTGTTTCTGGGGTGCTCAGAGATTTCTGGGGTTAGTATCCACTTATCAGTGACTACATATTATGTCTGTTCTTTGTTACTGGGTTATCACACTCAGGATAATATTCTCTAGATGCATCCATCTTTTTAAGAATTTCATAAAGTCATTGTTTCTGATAGAACAGTAGTACTCCATTGTATAAATGTACCACAGTTTTTGTATCCATTCATCTACTGAAGGACATCTGGGTTCTTTCCAGCTTCTGGTTATTATAAACAGAGCTGCTATGAACATTGTGGTGCATGTACCTTTGTTGTATATTGGAGTGTCTCTGGAGTATATGCCCAGAGTGGAATAACTGGGTCTTCAGGTAGTACTATATCCATTTTTCTGAGGAATCGCCAGACTGATTTCCAGAGTGGTTGTATCAGTATACAACCCCACCAACAGTGGAGAAGTGTTCCTCTTTCTTGGCATCCTCGCCAGCATCTGCTGTCATCAGATATTTGACCTTGACCAATCTGACTGATGTGAGGGGGAATCTCAGGGTTGTTTTGATTTGCATTTCCCTGATGGCTAATGATGTAGAAAACTTCCTTAGATGGTTATCAGCCATTCAATATTCCTTAAGTGAGAACTTTTGCTTTAGCTCTGTACCCCATTTTTAATAGAGTTGTTTGATTCTCTGGTGTCTACCTTCTTGAGTTCTTTATATAACTTGGATATTAGTCCTCTAACTGTTGTGGGGTTGGTAAAGATTTTTCCCACCCTGTTGGCTGCCATTTTGATTTCTTGACAGTGTCCTTAGCCTTACAGAAACTTTGCAATCTCATTAAGTCCCATTTGTCAATCTTTAACCTTAGAGCACAAGCCATTGTTGTTCAGTTCAGGAAATTTTCTCCTGTGCCTATGTGTTCTACGGTTTTCCCTCATTTCTCTTCTAATAGTTTCAGTGTATCTGGTTTAATGTGGAGATCTTTGATCTAAATGCACTTGAGCTTTGTACAAGGGTATAATAAAGTGTCTATTTTCATTCTTCTGCATGCTAACTGCCAGTTTGACCAACACCATTTGTTGAAGAGGTTGTCATTTTTCCATTGAATGTTTGCAGCTCCTTTGTCAACAATCAGGTGACCATATATGTGAGGGCTCATTTCTGGATCTTCTATTCTATTCTATTGATCCACGTGCCTATTTCTGTACCAGTACCATGCAGATTTTAGCACAATTACTATGTTGAATGTGTAGGAGGAGAGTGGGCAGCCTTGTCAAGTCCCTAATTTTAGTGGGATTGCTTCAAGCTTACCACCTTTAAGTTTGATGTTGGCTGTTGGTTTCCTGTATATTGCTTTTATTATGTTTAGGTATGGAACTTGGATTCCTGTTTTTTCCAAGACTTTTAACATGAAGGGGTGTTGAATTTTATCAAATGCTTCCTCAGCATCTAGTGAGAGGACTATGTAGTGTTTTTCCTTGAGCTTGTTTATATGGTGGATTACATTGATGGATTTCCATATATTAAACCATCCCTGCATCCCAGCGATGAAGCCTACTTGATCATGGTGAATGATCGTTTTGATGTGTTCTTCGATTCAGTTTGCAAGGATTTTGTTGAGTATTTTTGCATCAATGTTCATTAGTAATATTGGTCTGAAGTTTTCTTTCCTTGTAGGGTCTTTGTGTGGTTAAGGAATGAGGGTTATTATAGCATCAAAAATGAGTTAGGTAGTGTTCCATCTGATTCTATTTTGTGGAACAGTTTGGAGAGTATTGGTATTAGGTCGTCAATAAATGTCTGATAAAGTGCTATACTAAACCCATCTGGACCTGGGCTTTTATTTTGTTGTTGTTGGGAGGCTTTTAATAACTGCTTCTATTTCTTGAGGTGTTATGGGATTATTTAGATTCTTTACCTGGTCCTGTTTTAACTTTAGTATCTGGTATCTGTCTAGGAATTCATCCATTTCTTTAAGATTTTCCAGCTGTGTTGAGTATAGAATTTTATAGTAGGATCTGATGATTTCTTGAATTTCCTCAGTTTCAGTTATTATGTCTCCACTTTCATTTCTGATTTTGTTAATTTAGATACTCTCTCTTTGCCCTCTAGTTCTTCTGGCTAAGGTTTTATCAGTCTTGTTAATTTTCTCAAAGAACCAGCTCTTCGATTTGTTGATTCTTTCAATGGTTTTTTTGTTTCTATTTTGTCTACTTCTGCCCTAGATTTGATTATTTCTTGCTGTTTACTCCTCTTGGGTATATCTGCTTCTTATTTTTCTAGAGCTTTCAACTGTTCTGTCAAGTTGCTAGGGTCTGCTCTCTCCCGTTTCTTTTTGAAAACACTCAGAGCTATGAGTTTTTCTCTCAATACTGCTTTCATTGCATCCCATAGGTTTGGGTATGTTGTATTTTGTTTTTATTGAATTCTAGAAATTCCTTAATTACTTTCTTTATTTCTTCTTTGACCCTGCTATCCTTTAATAGAGCTTTGTTTAGTTTCCATGTGTATATGGGCTTTTTGTTGTCTTTGTTGTTATTAAAGACCAGCCTTAGACCATGGTGATCTGAGAGGATGCATGGGAGTATTTCAATCTTCTTATATCTATTGAGGCTCGTTTTGTGACCAATTATGTTGTCAATTTTCGAGAAGGTACAACGAGGTGCTAAGAAGAAGGTTCTTTTGTTTTAGGATGATATGTGTTGTACATATCTATTAATTCCAGTTTGTTCATAACCTCTGCTAGTTTTACAGTGTCCTTGTTCAGTTTCCGTTTCCATGATCTGTCCATTGGTGAGAGTGGGGTATTGAGGTCTCCTACTATTATTGTGTTGGGTAAAATGTATTTTTTGAGCTTTAGTAGGATTTCTTTTATGAATTTGGTTGCTTTAGAATTTGGAGCATATATGGTAAAGATTGAGAGTTCCTCCTGACAAATTTTTCCTGTACTGAGTAAAAAGTGTCCCTCCTTATCTTTTTTGATAGCTTTTGGTCAAAAATCTACTTTATTTGATATTAGAATGGCCACTCCAGCTTGCTCCTTGGGGTCATTTGCTTGGAAGTTTTTTTTCCCAACCCTTTACTCTCAGATAGTGTCTGTCTTTGTTTCTGAGATGAGTTTTCTGTATGCAGCAAAATGCTGGGTTTTGTTTATGTATCCAGTATGATAGCCTATATCATTTTATTGTGGAATTGAGTCCATTTATGTTAACAGATATCAAGGATTAGTGGTTTCTGTTTCCTGCTATTTTCTCTTCTGGAGGCTGAATTATGCCTGTGTGTCTTTCTTCTTTTGGTTTCCTTGCTTAGGAGTTTTCTTGTTTTTACTCGGATGTAGTTCCCCTCATTGTATTGGGTTTTCCAACTATAATTCATTGTAGTCCTGGGTTTGTGTTCAGATATTGTGTATATTTAGTTTTGTCTTGGAATATCTTCATCTCTCCATTTATGGTGATTGAGAGTTTTTATAGGTATAGCATTTTGGGCTGACACTTGTGAACTCTTAGGGTCTGCATAATGTCTGTCCAGGCTCTTCTAGCTTTCATAGTCTCTGTTGAGAAATCAGGTGTGATTCCGATTGTTCTGCCTTTTTACATGTTACATGATCCTTTTCCCTTACTGATTTTAGTATTCTTTATTTGCTTTGGGCACTTGGTGTTTTGATTATTATGTGTTGGGAGGAATTTCTTTTCTGGTCCAACCTACTTGAAGTTTGGTAGGCTTTTTTTATGCTCATGGTCATCTCATTCTTAAGGGTAAGGAAGTTTTCTTCTACAATTTGGTTGAAGATATTTACTGTGCCTCTTGGTTGATATTTTTTGCCCTCTTCTATTCCTATTATCCTTAGGTTTGGTCTTCTCATTTTGTCCTGGATTTCCTGGACATTTTGGGTTAGGAGATTTTTGTTTTTTGCATATTCTCTGACTGTTTTGTCTATGTTTTCTATGTTGTTTTTGGCCCTCGAGTTTCTCTATTCCATCTCTTTTATGCTGTTGGAAATGCTTGCGTCTGTGACTCCTGATTTCTTTTTTAGGTTTTCTACCTCTAGGGTTGTCTCTTTTAATGTTTTCTTTATTGTGTCCATTTTTATTTTAAATTCCTTCTTAAAATTCCTTTTTCTCTTTGTTTCTGTTTTCTTCTAGTTCTTTGAGTTCTTTGGGTGTTTTTCTTGTTTCTTCTTTCATAGCTTCTAATTCTTTATGCTTTTCCTTCCATTCTTGTTTAAGGAACTCTATCATCTTCTTGAGGTTTGATTTCAGGTCTGAGTCTTCTTTTTCTGGAGTGTTTTGCATTCTGCTGTTTGCTGTGATGGTAGTGCTGGGTTCTGGTATTGCCAGGTTGTCTTGGTTTCCCTGGGGTATGTTCTTTTGCTTTCCTCTTGCCATCTTGTTTTCTGTGATTATATGTGCTCTTTTTGACAGTGATTGGTTTCCATCTCTCCCATGTACCTGGCCTGTTTCCTTGGATCTCTGCTGTTCTCGGTGGCAAATGGCCTGAGCATTTGTTCTGCACGCAAGGGCCCTCCGGGTGGAAACCGAGTGAGTTTGGCAGAGCTCCTGTTCTCCTGAACCAATGAAGGGGACGTGCTTTCTGCGCACTTGGCCCTGACCTCTCTGCTCCCAGGCTATTTCCAGTGTAGTCTCACCAGTCCTGTGTCCCTGAATCTCCACTGTTCCCGGTGGTAGATGGCCTGAGCGCCTGTTCTGCACACACTGGCCCTCCGGTTAGTATTCGTGTCCTTATGGCAGAGTTCCTGTTCCTCTCAACAAATCAGGGGTTGGGGGGTTGCATGCTTTCTGGGCACTTGGCCCAGACCTCTCTCTTCCCTGGCTACTTCCAGTGCATTCTCACCAGGCCTGTGTCCCTGGATCTCTGCTGTTCCTGGTGGTGGATCCTTACCCCATTTTAATAGGATTATTTGAACTTCATGAGTTCTTGTATATATTAGATACAATCTAGTGTGAAAAAATAGCATTTTTAACAAATGGGGGTGGTCCAACTCGCAATTAGCATGTAGAAAAATGCAAATTGATACTTTTTTATAGTCCTGTAAAAAACTCAAGTCCAAGTGGATGAAGGAACTCCACATAAATCCATATACACCCAAACTAATAGAAAAGAAAGTGGGGAAGACCCTTGAAAACATGGGTATTTGTGATAATTTCCTGAACAAATGGCCTATGCTTTATGATCAAGAATTGACAAATGGGACCTCATAAAGCAAAGCTTCTGTAAGGCAAAGAATGCTATCATTAAGACAATACATTTGACAGAGTGTTGATATTTTTTTAAGATTTGTTTGTTTGTTTGTTTGTTCATTTATTTACTTAAAGTGCATTGTAGCTCTCTTCAGGCACACCAGAAGAGAGCACCAGAACTCATTACAGATGTTTGTGAGCCACCATGTTGTTGCTTGTATTTTAACTCAGGACCTCTGGAAGAGCAGTCAGTGCTCTTAACCACTGACTCATCTCTCCACCACCACCCCCCACTTTTAATCCCAATAGCAGCTTTCAACTTTCATTTCTCTCCTCTTCCTGGCATTAAACACTCTCCCCAATATGACCAATTATACTGCTTTATTTTTGGACACTACTACTCATCGGAAAATGTGTTGTGTAGATTTTTGTCCAGTTTGGCTCTCACCTGATTGCAGCAACCCAGGAGCTATCTCAGAACTGCAGTTAAAGGTGACAAACACACACACACACACACACACACACACACACACACACACACACACAACTTAGCTCATCTTAAATTGCCTTATTGGCTCTGTGGCTGGGCTCTTCTACGTCTTTCAAAGCTAGTGTGCCCTTACATTTACTCCTAGCTCAACACCTCTAAATATTCTCTCAACTTAGTTTTCCATTTACCTTTACTTGTAGCTCAACACCTGTAAATCTTCTCTCAATTTATTTGCCTGATTAACTTTTGTGAAGCCCAATGGTCTTGCTGCTCTAAATCCTTTTAGGCTTCCTTTTCATGGATCACTTTTCTTATCTGCCCCTGTTTTGTAAGACCTCCCCTACAGCTTTGAATCTGACCCTTATCTCTCCCCTAAGTATATCTCAATTTTCCTCCAACCCTCTCCTCTCTCTTAACCTGAAGAAACCTGGAAGCCTCTCCTCTTTCTTTCTGCCCAATGTCATATTTGTTGACATATCAAAAACCAATTAGGGCAAGGACTTTGAGCATCAATAAACACAGATTTCTGATTAAATCAAAGTATCAGAATCACTGTTCTACACCCATGACATCCAAATTTAGCATACATCTTTATACCTTCTTTAACCTAGCCTTAATATGTTCTCATGAACATGTCTACAAGTCTGTTTCATACAGGGTTATAAATCTCATCAGCTCTGCCTTTGTTACCAAAGCTGTTCCTGAACAGCTTTGTGCCTTTGTGCTCAGTGGAGTCTGTATATAGTAATTAAAACCACATTGTATTGGTAAAGAGACAGACTGGTAGATTAATGGAATAAAAATTAAGACCCAGAATTAAACCCACACACCTATGGTCATCTGATCGTTGACAAAGAAGCCAAAACTATCTAGTGGATAAAAGCAGCAAATTCAGCAAATGATGCTGACTCAAGTGGTGGTCAGCATGTACAAGAATGCAATAATGCAAATTTAACCATTCTTATGTCCTTGTACAAAGCTCAAGTGCAAATGGTAAAGGACTTTCAAATTAAAACCAGACATAATGAAACTAATAGAAGATAACATGGGTTAGAGAATCAAACACATTGGTGCAGGAAAAAAAAATTGTCTGATGAATTTGGGAATTCCTCTTTCTTTCTCTAAAGAATTGAGTTGGAATTTTGACAGGGATTGCATTGAGTTTGTAGAATGCATTTGGTAAGATGGATATTTTCAGTATGTTAATCCTGCCAATACATGATCTTGGGAAATATTTTCATCTTCTGAGGTCTTCTTCAACATCTTTGTTAAGAGACTTGAGGTTTTTCTCATACAGTTATTTCACTTGCTTTGTTGGACTTACATCAAAATATTTTATATTACTTGTGAAAATAGTGAAGTATGTTATTTCTCTAATTTTATTCTCAGACCATTTTTTTCTTTGAGTAGAAGAAGGATTTGTTTGAGTTAATTTTATATCCAGCCACTTTCCTGAAGCTGTTTATCAGCTGTAGAAGTTTTCTGCTGGAATTTTTGGCTTCCCATAAGTATGCAATAATACAAATGGTGATATGTTTATTTCTACTTTTCTAATTTATGTCCATTTGACCTCATTTTTGTCTAATGGCTCTGGCTAGAACTTCTAGTATTATATTGAATACTTCAGGAGAGAGTGGACAGCCTTGTCTATTCTATGGATTTAATAAGATTGTTTCAAGTTTCTGTCAATGTAGTTTGAAGTTGGCTTTTAGTTTGCATTATTGCATTTATTATGTTTTGGTATGGGTCTAGAATTTCAGAACTTTACAAGATGTTTTACATGAAGAGATGTAGATTTTTTGTGAAATGCATTCTCAGGTTCTATTGAAATGATCACGTGGTTTCTTTCTTTGGGTTTGTTTATATAGTAGATTACATTGATAGAGTTTCATCTTGCATCCCTGGGATGAAGCCTACTTGATCATGGCGCATGATCCTTTTGATGCACTCTTTGATTTGGTTTGCAAATTTTTGCAGCTTTTTTCATTAAATGTTTTATTTACATTTCAAATGTTATCCCATTTCCTGGTTTCTTCTATCCCATCACCACTCCTCCTACTTCTACAAGAGTGTTCGCCCAACAATCCACCCTGACATTCCCCTATACTGGAGCATTGAGCGTTGGCAAGACCACGAGCTTCTCTTCTCATTGATGCCCAAAAAGGCTATCCTCTGCTACATATGTGGCTGAGGCTATTGGTTCATTGCTGTGTACACTTTTGAGGGTGGTTTAGTCCCTGTGAGCTCTGGATGTTTTGTATTGTTGTTCTTATAAGTTTGCAAACCCCTTCAATTCCTTCTCTAGCTTATACAATGGGGACCTCATTCTCAGTTCAATGGTTGGCTGCGAGAATCTGACTCTGCATTTGTCGTGCTGTAGCAGAGTTTCTCAGGAGACAGCTATATCAGGCTCCTGTCAGCACACACTTATTGGCATTAGCAATATTGTCTGGGTTTGGTGGATGTATGTGGGCTAGGTCCCCAGGTGGAGCAGTCTCTTGATAGCCTTTTATTCCGTCTCTGCTCCAAATTTGTTTCCCTACTTTATCCTGTGAATATTTTTGTTCCACCATCTATGAAAATTGAAGCATCTACACTTCATTCTTCTTAAGCTTTATTTTGTCTGTGATTTTTTTTTCTATTCTGAGCTTTTGGGTTAATTTCCACTTATCTGTGAGTGCATACCATGGATTTTTTTTAAGATTGAGTTACCTCACTCACAATGATATTTTCTAGTTTCATCCATTTGCCTAAGACTTTCATAAAGTCATTGTTTTAAATAGCTCTACTCCATTGTGGAAATGTACCAGTTTCTGTATCCATTCCTCTGTTAAAGATATCTGGGTTCCAGCTTCTGGTAGCTTCTGGCTATTATAAACAAGGTAGTTATAAACATAGTGGAACATGTGTCCTTCTTATATGTTAACATCATTTGGGTATAATTTCAGGAGTGGAATAGCTGGGTCCTCAGGTAGTATTATGCCAAGTTTTCTGAGGAACTACCAGACGTATTTCCAGAGTGGTTGTTACAGCTTGAAATACCACCAACAATGGAGGCGTGTTCCTCTTTATCCACATCATCACCACCATCTGCTGTCACATGAGTTTTTAATCTTAGTCATTCTGACTGATGTGACATGGAATCTTAGGGTTGTTTTGATTTGCATTTTCCTGATGACTAAGAATCTTGAACATTTTTTGAGTGCTTCTAAGCAATTCAGTATTTCTCAGATGAGAATTAATTGTTTAGCTCTCATATTTAACAGGATTATTTAATTCTCTGGAGTCTAAATCCTTGAGTCTTTTGTATATATTGGTTATTAGCCCTCTATCAGATAGATGTAGGATTGGAAAAGATCTTTTTCCAATCTTTTGGTTGCTGTTTTGTCCTATTGACAGTATCCTTTGCCTTACAGAAGCTTTGTGATTTTATGAGGTCCCATTTGTTGATTCTTGATGTTAGACCAGAAGCCACTGGTATTCTGTTTAGGAAATTTTACCCTGTTTTTATGTCTTCTAAGATCTTCTCCACTTTCTATTTAATTAGATTTATTTTATCTGTTTTTATGTGGTGGTCTTTGATCCACTTGGGCTTTGGCTTTGTACAGGAGATAAGAATGGGTCAATTTGTATTTTTCCACATGCTGACTGTCAGTTGAACCAGCACCATTTGTTTCTTTTATTTTTTTAAGAATTTTTCTGCTTATACAGTTAAAACAGATATGCAGCAGGCCTCCTTTCTATTTCACGGCTGTAAACACCATAACCTATTAGCCAGTACCAAAGATCTGAATGAGTCACACCACTATAAATTTCATCTCTCCTGTGCTAGCTATTGCAGACTATGTCATTATAAACATTTTTTATCTATGTCATCCATTATAATAACTAAGATCACCTTTTCTCTGGAGATTCAATGCTGCCAAATGGCCCTTATTACCTTGGGGCACAATTAAACCTATTTAGTTTGTCTAATTAAGCATCATCATCACCAACTCTATGGTCTGACACAAGAAAAGGGGCAAAAGCAAATACTTTCAAATACACTGGTGCCCCTCTCACCAGTTTGTGTCTTATAAGATTCATGAAAGGCTTATCTTCTTGACCTTCCCATTGTAGTGGACTATGGTTTACACAATGTATAATATAGTTGTTTAATAGAGTATGTTACTTTGATATTACTCAATTTGTATTGGATTGCTTTGTATCTTTTTATGTGACAGATTATAGAGACTGTTGTAAAGACTACTGAGAAGATGGTGTATACATTAGTGTGTTGGTAGAATGTTCTTTAGATAACTGTTATATACTTTTAATGAATGATGCTATTTTAGTCTAATATTGTTATATTTAAAATTGCTATCAATAAGAGTGAGTTATTCTAATCCTCCACTCACATTATGTTGTGATGAATCTGTAGATTTAGATATACAATTGTTTATTTTATGAATTAGATGTTCCCCTGTTTAGGTTTTCATGTGTTTATTCAGATATACTTATGATTGCAATATCCATCAGAATGCTTTTCCCTTTCATTAGTAATAAGTATCCATTTTACATATTCCAATTAATTTTATATTGAAGTATATGTTGTCATATAGTAGAATTAATATACCTGTTTTTCCCTCTGTTTTATTGATTAAAATTGCTTTATTTTATGGGCTGTCCTTCATGGAGGCAGAGTTGTGTTTCTTTGTAGGATGAATAGATGGATCCTGTTTTCTGATTCAGTCAATTAGTCTGTCTTTTTCATGTGTAATTTATATCATTAAAATTCAAGAACTATGGTTGTGGTACTCTCCATCAACTCCCATCAGCTTCTGGATATAGTTTCTCTAATGCCTTTGATATTGATTCTGCTGACTTCTGGTTCCACCACACTAGCCAGACATGAGAAACAAGCTTAAAGGTTTGGTGGGTGGGTTGGTACCCAAACACTCCACTTGAGGCCTTGCCAGGTTACAGAAGATGGGTGGTTAGTCCATGTCTCCCCCACTTCTATAGGTCCTTGCCATAGTTACTATCATGATTGCACGAAGTTTTCACTGCACAACAATATGCCCCACAAATTCCAGTCATTTTCCCAGTATTTTCTCCTCCCTCCACCTCCACTTGTGTTTGCCCAGCTCAACCTGAAATGGTCTCTGACATAGCAGGAGCCCTGATAATCTCACTGTCCAATGGAAAGAAGCTAAGCAAGTATAGGAGAGAAATAGGGTTCTGGGTCCCAAGTCCACAGGGAAAACAGGGTCAGTGTGGTTAAGGGAAAGGTTCAGTATTCCACAGCAGGAGCCTTCTGGTCGAGTGGACCTAGTTCAAGGTGTCTGACCACACCAGCCAGCTGTGTGAAGAGGCTCCCAATCAAGGTGCAGGGTGAGTTACTAGGTGCCGCTCCAACAGTGAAAAAACTTTGCCACAGGCAGGGCAGGGCATATGCTCAAGCCTATGTGTGTGCATGTGCACACTGAGTGAACTCTTCTGAGTGAAGCACTTGACACATACTGCACACTGAACGGATCTCACACCGGTATGTGTGACCATATGCTTGAGCATGTAGTCATGCAGTGAGAAGGATCACCAGCACAGAGAACACTAATGTGGCTTCAACTCAGAGAGAATGAACATGTCCTCAGTGTAATTTTTCCATGAGTTGAACGTCTTGCAGCAGGGGCTACACTCATAGGTGGGTTGCTCAGCACCTGCGACATGGGTGGGGGGAAAAGGGGGTGCCCTGGGGTACCTGAGATGACTGTGGCCTGAGCAGCAGGCAGAGCCTGTGTTTTTCCCAGCTGAGCACTAAGGGCTGAAGCATGGGGTAGAAGGTGGGTGGGGTGCATGGGCTGGCCCAGATGGAGTAGGGAGTGTTGGTCCTAGAAGACCAAGAGCACCCAAGTGAAAGGGAAAGAGAGCCACTAGGGAACCAGGTGTCTTTACACTGGTTGGGCCAGGCAGTGAACCAGCAGTGAGCCAGTGGTGAGCCAGCAGTGATTGAGTAGTGATCCAGGGACACAAGACTGACAACAAGATGGCAAGAGGAAAGGGAAAGAAGGTACCTCAGGGAAACCAAGACAACCTGGCAACACCAGTACCCAGCTCTCCCATCAGAGCAAACAGCGGAATGCCAAACACTCCAGAAAAAGAAGACACTGACTCTAAAATCATACCTCAAGATGATGATAGAGATCCTTCAACAAGAATGGGAGGAAAAGCATAAAGAATTAGAAGCCTTTAAAGAAGAAACAAGAGAATCATTCAAAGAACTCAAAAAAACTAGAAGAAAAGAGAACCAAAGAGATAAAGGAATGGAAGAAGGAATTTAAAACAGAAATTGACACAATAAAGAAAACACTAAAAGAGATAATCCTAGAGGTAGAACAGCTAAAAAAGAAATCAGGAGTCACAGATGCAAGCATTTCCAATAGACTACAACAGATGGAAGAGAGAATCTCGGGGGCCGAAGACAACATAGAAAACAGAAAAAACAGTCAGAGAAGATGCAAAAACCAAAAAGCTCCTAACCCAAAGTGTCCAGGAGATCCAGGACACAATGAGAAGACCAAAACAAAGGATAATAAGAATAGAAGAGGGTGAAGAATATCAACTAAGAGGCACAGAGAATATTTTCAACAAAATCATAGAAGAAAACTTCCCTACACTTAAGAATGAGATGACCATGGGCATAAAGCAAGCCTACTGAACTCCAAATATATTGGATCAAAAAAGTAACTCCTCCAGACACATAATAGTCAAAACACCAAGTGTCCAAAGTAAAGAAAAATTATTAAAAGCAGTAAAGGGGAAAGGCCGTGTAACATATAAAGACAGACCAATTAGAATCACACCTGATTTCTCAACAGAGACTATGAAAGCTAGAAGAGCCTGGACAGACATCATGCAGACCCTAAGAGAGCACAAATGCCAGCCTAAGCTGCTATACCCAGCAAAACTCTCAATCACCATAGTTGGAGAGACTAAGATATTGCAAGACAAAACTAAATTTACACAATATCTGACAACAAACCCAACACTACAAAGAATTATAGGTGGAAAACCAATTACAGTGAGTGGAACTACATCCTAATAAAAACAAGAAAACTCCTAAGCAAGAAAACCAAAAGAAGAAAGACATACAGGCACAAATCAAACTCCAAAAGCAAAAATAGCAGGAAACAGCAACCACTATTCCTTGATATCTGTTAACATAAATGTACTCAATTCCCCAATAAAAAGACATAGGCTATCAGACTGGATACATAAACAATACCCAGCAATTTGTTGCATACAAGAAACTCATCTCAGAGACAAAGACAGACACTATCTCAGAGTAAAAGGGTGGGAAAAAACCTTCTAAGCAAATGGCCTTAAGAAGCAAGCTTGAGTGGCCATTCTAATATCAAATAAAGTAGATTTCAACCAAAAGATATCAAAAAAGATAAGGAAGGACACATTTTACTTATTACAAGGGAAATTTGTCAGGAGAAACTCTCAATCCTTAACATATATGCTCCAAATACAAAAGCACTGATATTCATAAAAGAAACCCTACTAAACCTCAAAAAATACATTTCACCCCACACAATAATAGTGGGAGACATCAATACCCCACTCTCACAAATGGACAGATCAGGGAAACAAAAACTGAAAAAGGATACTGTAAAACTAGCAGATGTTATAAACCAACTGGAATTAATTGATATCTACAGAACATATCATCCTAAAAAAAAAAAATACACCTTCTCAAAAATTGACCACATAATTGGTAACAAACGGAGCCTCAACAGATTTAAAAAGATTGAAATACTCCCATGCATCCTCTCAGATCACAATTGTCTAAAGATGGTTTTTAACAACAAAGACACCAAAAGAACGCATACACATGGAAACTAAACAATGCTCTGTTAAATGATAGCAGGGTCAAAGAAGAAATAAAGAAAGAAATCAAGAATTTTCTAGAATGCAATAAAAATGAAAACACAACATACCCAAACCTATGAGTTGCAATGAAAGCAGTACTGAGAGGAAAACTCATAGCTCTGAGTGCTTCCAAAAACAAACTGGAGAGAGCATACATCAGCAACTTGACAGCACATCTGAAAGCTCTAGAGCAAAAGGAATCACATACATCCAAGAGGAATAGACAGCAAGAAATAATCAAACTTAGGGCAGAAATCGACCAAATAGAAACAATAAGAACCATTGAAAGAATCAACAAAACCAAGAGCAGGTTCTTTGAGAAAATCAACAAGATTGATAAACCCTTAGCCAGACTAACTAGAGGGCAAAGAGAGAGTATCCAAATTAACAAAATAAGAAAGGAATGTGGAGAAATAACAACTGAAACTGATGATATTCAAGAAATCATCAGATCCTACTACAAAAGCCTATACTCAACAAAGCTGGAATGTATGAAGGAAATGGATGAATACCTAGACAGATACAAGGTAATAAGTTAAATCAGGACCAGGTAAACCATCTAAATAATCCCATAACACCTCAAGAAATAGAGGCAGTAATCAAAAGCCTCCCAACCAAGAAAAGGCCAGGTCCAGATGGGTTTAGTGCAGAATTTTATCAGACATTTATTGATGACATAATACCAATACTCTCCAAACCATTCCATGAAATAGAATCACATTGAAAACTACCTACCTCATTTTTTGAGGCTACAATAACCCTCACTCCTAAACCACACAGAGACGCTACAAGGAGAGAGAACCTTAGACCAACCTCACTTATGAACATTGATGCAAAAATACTCAACAAAATCCTTGCAAACCGAATCCAAGAACACATCAAAATGATCATTCACCATGATCAAGTAAGCTTCCTCCCTGGTAGGCAGGGATGGATTAACATACGAAAATCCATCAATGTAATCCACTATGTAAACAAACTCAAGGGAAAAAAAAACTACATCTTCATCTCACTAGATGCTGAGAAGTCATTTGAGAAAATTCAACACCCTTTCATGTTAAAAGTCTAGGAAAGAACAGAAATCCAAGGCCCATACCTAAACATAATAAAAGCAAAATACAGCAAACCAACAGCCAACATCAAACTTAACCATGGAAAACTTGAAGCAATACCACTAAAATCAGGGACTCGAAAAGGCTGCCCACTCTTTCCCTACCTATTCAACATAGTACTGGAAATCCTTGCTGGAGCAATTAGTAAGCAAAAGAAAATCAAAGAGATAAATATTGGAAAGGAAGAAGTAAAAGCATCACTATTTGCAGATGACATGATAGTGTATTTAAGCAACCCCACAAATTCCACCAGAGAACTCCTACAGCTGATAAACAAGTTCAGCAAAGTGGCTGGATTTAAAATTAACTCAACAAATCAGTAGCCTTCCTATATTCATAGGAAAAACACGTGGAGAAAGAAATTAGGGAAAAGATACCCTTCACAATAGTCACAAAAACTATGAAATACCTTGGTGTGACTCTAACTAAGCAAGTGAAGGACCTGTATGACAAGAACTTCAAAGCTCTAAAGAAAGAAATCAAGGAAGATCTCAGAAAATGGAACGATCATCCATACTCATGGATTGGAAGGATCAACATTTTAAAAATGGCCATCTTACCAAACGCAATCTACAGATTCAATGCAATACCCATCAAAATTCCAACCCAGTTCTTCACTGAGTTGGAAAGTGCAATGTGCAATTTCAATTGGAATAACAAAAGACCTAGAATAGTGAAATCCATCCTCAACAACAAGAAAACATTTGTGGGAATCACTATCCCTGATCTCAAGCTATATTACAAGGCAATTGTGCTGAAAACTGCATGGTTCTGGTACAAAAATAGGCATGTGGATCAATGGATTAGAATAGAAGATCCTGAAATAGCCCCTTACATATATGGTCACCTGATTTTTGACAAAGGAGCTGTAAACATTCATTGAAAAAGTGACAGCCTATTCAACAAATGGTGTTGGTCCAACTGGCACTCAGCATGCAGATGAATGAAAATAGACCCTTTCTTATCTCCTTGTACAAAGCTCAAGTTTAAGTGGATCAAAGAGCTTCACATTAAACCAGGTACACTGAAACTATTACATGAGAAAGTAGGGAAAACCTTAGAACACATAGGCACAGAATAAAATTTCCTAAACAGAACACCAATAGCTCGAGCTATAAGGTCAAAAATTAACAAATTGGGACTTAATGAGATTGCAAAGTTTCTGTAAGGCTAAAGACACTGTCATGAAAACAAAATGGCAGCCAACAGAGTGGGAAAAGATATTTACTAACCCCACATCAGATAGAGGCCTAATATCCAAGATATACAAAGAATTCAAAAAGGGAGATACCAGAGAATCAAACAACCCTATGAAAAAATGGGGTACAGACTTAAACAAAAATTTCTCAATTGAGGAATATCGAATGGCTGAGAAACATCTAAAGAAGTGCTCAACATCCTTAGCCATCAGGGAAATGCAAATCAAAACAGCCCTGAGATTCCACCCCACACCAGTCAGATTGGCCAAGATCTAAAATTCAGATGACAACAGATGCTGGCAAGAATGTGGAGAAAGAGGAACACTTCTCCACTGATGGTGGGGTTATAAACTGATACAACCACTCTGGAAATCAGTCTGGCGGTTCCTCAGGAAAATGGACATAGTACTACCTGAAGACTCAGTTATTCCACTTCTGGGCATTTACCCCAGAGATGCTCCAACATACAACAAAGATACATGCACCACAATGTTCATTGCAGCTCTATTTATAATAGCCAGAAGTTGGAAAGAACCCAGATGTCCTTCAGTAGATGAATAGATACAAAAATTGTGGTACAGTTACACAATGGAGTACCTCAGCTATCAGAAACAATGGTCTAACTAAATTCTCAAGAAAATGGATGCATCTAGAGAATATCATCCTGATTGAGATAACCCAGTCACAAAAGAACAGACATAATATGCAGTCACTGATAGTGAGATACTAACCCCAGAAAGCTCTGAACACACCAGAAACAACCCACAGACTGTGTGAAGATCAAGAAAAAAGAAAATAAAGTATATATTTTAATTAAAAAGAACTGTATCACATCTCCCTTTCCTTCCGACAGCTCCTCCCAGTTTCTCTTCTATCTCCTCAAATTAATAACCTCTTTTTCCATATTGTTCCATGTATATATACGTGTATGTGTATGTACCCACAAACACTTAATTATAATTTTATAAAAATGTGTTTTTATACTTTTATGCAAAAATGCTTAAAAATCTGTACATTTTCTTTGTTTTTTAAGATAAAGTTAAAAAACATATATAGAAAAGCTAAAAAAATTAAAAAAAATAAAATTATAGAAGAAAACTTTCATAACGTATGTAAGGAGATGCTCATGGAAAAAGAAGAAATCTACAGAAATCCAAATAGATTTTCAGAAAAAAAAAAATAATTCATTTCGTCACATAATACTCAAAACACCAAATACACCAAACAAAGAAAATATTAACAGAAATAAGGGGGGAAAAGTCAAGTAACATATAAAGCCAGACTTATAAGAATTAAATCAGTCTTCTCAACAGAGAGTATAAAAGCTGGATGATCCTGAACAGATGTCATACAGACCCTAAGAGAAGACAAATGTAAGCCCAGGCTACTAAATCCAGCAAATCTTTCAATAACCATAGATGGAAAAACCAAGATATTCCATGACAAACACAAATTTACAGAATATCTTACCACAAATTTAGCCCTACCAAAGATAACAAATGGAAAACTCCAACAGAAGGAGAAAAACTACACCCTAGGGAAAGAAAGTAATCTTCATGCAACAAACCCAAAAAAAAAAAAAGATAACCACAAAAACTTTTAACAGCAAAAGTAACATGAAACAACAATCACTAGTCCTTAATATTTCTTAACATCACTGAACTCAATTCTCCAATTAAAAAGACAAAGACTGACAGATTGGATGCTTAAACACAACTCAACATTATGCTGCATACAGGAAACTTATCTCTGTGACAAAGATAGACTCTACCTCAGAGCAAAGCTGGAAAAAAAATTTTTCCAAGCAAATGGTCACAAGAAATTAGATGGAGTAGCTATTCTAATATTGAATAAAATTGACTTTCATCCAAAATTAACACGAAAAAATAATAGTGGGAAAGCTCAACACTCCACTCTCATCAATGGATAGATCATGGAAGCAGAAAATGGACAGAGACATAGTGAAACAAAAGTTATGAGCCAAATGGAAATAACATATCTATAGAACATTTCATCCTAACACAAAAGAATAGACCTTCTTCTCAGCACCTCATGGAACCTTATCCAAAATTGGCCAAATAATCAGTCAGAAAACATGCCTCAATTGATACAAAAAGAATGGAATAATGTGCATCTTATCGGATCACTATGGACTAAGACTGGTTTTCAATAACAACAAGAAGAACTAAAAGCCAAAGTACATATGAAATCTGAACAACACTTTACTCAATGACAACTTGGTCAAGGAGAAAATAGGGAAATAATTTAAAGACTTCTTAAAATCAATGCTAATCAAGTCACAACATACCCAAACTTATGGGACACATGAAAGCAGTGCTAAGAGGAAAAGTTATAGCTCTAAGTGCCTCCAAAAAGAAACTGGAGAGAGTATACACTAACAGCTTAACAACACACCTGAAAGCTCTAGAACAAAAAGAAGCAAATATATCCAAGAGGAGTAGATGTTGGAAAATAAACAAATGCAGAGCTAAAATCAACCAAGTAAAATAAAAAAGAACTATATATAAAGAATTCACAAAACCAGGAGCTGATTCGTTGAGAAAATCAACATGATAATCCTTTAGGCAGAATAACCATAGGGCACAAACAGTATTCAAATTAACAAAATCAGAAATGGAAAGAGATGCATAACAACAAAAACTGAGGAAATTTAAAAATTATCAGATTCTACTACAAAAACCTATGCTCAACAAAACCAGAAAATCTGGAGAAAGTACATAAGTTTCTAGAAAGAGATAACAAAGTTAAATCAGAATCAAAAAACATTTAAACATTCCTATGACTGCTGAAGAAATATAATCCTACAATAAAACTCTCAACACAAAAAATGGCCAGAAGGGTCTAGTGAGTATTCTAGCAAACTTTCGAAGAAGACCTAGTACCAATACCAATACTCTTTAAACTTTTCCCAAAAAAAAAAGAAAGAAAGAAAAGTAAGAAACAGAAAGAACACTGCCCAATTAATTGTTTGAAGCCACAATTACTCTTATACATAAATCAAACAAAGGCATTACAATGAAAGAGAACTTTAGACCAATTTCCCTCATGAATATCAAAGCAAAAATCTCAACAAAATAGTTACAAAATAAATCCAAGAACACATGAAAAGAATCATTGACCATGATCAGGCAGGCTTCATCCCAATGATGCAAAGATGGTCCAATACACTAAAATCTATCCACATAATCCACTATATGAACAAAGTAAAAGAACAACAAAAATGATTATCTCATTAGATTCTGAGAAAGCATTTGAAAAAATTCAACACCCCTTCTTGATAAAAGTCTTGGAAAGATCAGGAATATGAGGCTCATACCTAAACATAGTAAAAGCAATGCATAGCAAACCAGTAGCAAACATCAAACTAAATGATGAGAAACTTGAGTGAATCTCACTAAAATCGGGGACTAGACAAGGCTGCCCACTCTTTCCCTACCTATTCAATATACTACTCGAAGGCATAACCAGAAGAATTAGACAACAAAAGGAGGTCAAAGGGATACAAATTGGAAAGGAAGAAGTCAAAATATCACTATTTACAGATGATATGATAGTATAGTTAAGTGTCCCCAAAAATTCCACCAGAGAACTCCTACATCTGATAAACAACTTCAGCAAAGTGTCTGGATATAAAATTAATTTTAAAATGTCATTAGCCTTCCTCTACTCAAAGGATAAACAGGCTAAGAAAGAAAGTGGCAAAATGACACCCTTCATAATAGTCACAAATAATATTAAATTATGTGTGACTCTAACCAAACAAGTGAAAGTTCTGTATGATAAGAACTTCAAGTCTCTGAAGAAAGAAATTGAAGAAGTTCTCAAAACATGGAAAGATCTCTCGTGGTCATGAATGGGCAGGATAAATATAATAAAAATTACCATCATGATGAAAGTAATCTATAGATTCAATGTAATCTCTATCAAACTTCCAACTTAATTCTTCATGGTGTTAGAAAGACCAGTTTTAAATTTCATTTGGAATAAAAAAATACCTAGAATAGCGAAAACTATCCTCAACAATAAAAGAACTTTTGAGGGAATCACCATTTGTGACCTTAAAGTGTATTATAGATCAATCATGATTTTAAAAGATACATGGTATTGATACAGAAACGGGCAGGTAGATCTGTGGAATAAAATTGAAGACCCAAAAATGAATCCACACACCTATGATCACTTGATCTTTGACAAAGGAGCTAAAAATTTTTAATAAATGGTGCTGGTTCAACTCAAAGTCAACATGTAAAAGACTGCAAATCAACCCGTTCTTATCTTTTAGTACAAAGCTCAATTCAAAATTGATCAAGGACCTTTACATAAAACCAGATACAATGAAACTAATATAAAAGAAAGTAGGGAATTGTTTAGAACACATAGGCACAGAGAAAAACTTCCTGAACATAAAAAGAGTGGCTTATGCTCTAAGATCAAGAGTGAGAAAATAGAGGAAAAGCCTATCACTCTGATGTTCTTACATGCCCAGCAACACAGATAGCAAGGACACATCTGTCCAAACAGAGGGAGTAATTGGGTCCCCTGAGATCCAGGGATACAGGAACCTCTTCCCAGCCAGTGGAGTGGGTCCCTTCCTGCCTGAATTTGTGCCCAAAGCAGTCCTTGAGTGCTTGCTCAGCACCCATTCTCACAACACCCAGAAGAAGCACGTCACCCAGGTTCTCTAACATGCCTAGGAACACAGGAACACAGAAATATAGGATCACAGTATGATAGGTGTGCTGATAGGTCCAGGATCACAGCAGCACAGGATCACAGAGAAAGCTTGACTCACAGGAGATCAGGCAGAGCCAGGAACACTGGATCTCTGACACACTGAGTCACAGTTGAGACCATACCAACTTCCCCAACATCCAACATAACTGAGACCCACACAGAAACCAAGGAAACACAAACTTCAGCCCACCGAGGGAAATGTGTTTCATGTCGAAAGTATCTTTTCCCAGAGCAAACTTAGGAGTCTGACCTCCCCACACCCACTCCTGCAACACCCAGAGAAAGCTTTACTCACAAAGGAGTTTAGGAGCTCTGACACAACAGAAACTCGGAAGCTTGGTCGCAACAAGAATTCAGTATCTCAGAGGCAGCTGGACTTCCAGAAGCTCTGACACACTCAGGTTACAAGGATCCTAGAATCACAGGATCAAACATACACCTGGATTCTTAGGAGATCTGACACAACCAGCATCAGAAAAAGAAAAGGCTCCAGTCAGAGACAGCTAGGGCAGATAGAACTAGAGATAAGCAGATGGCGTGAGGCAAACTCAAGAACAAGAGCAACAAAAGCTAAGGCTACCTGGCATCATCAGAATCTGGATACTGCATCACACAGGAACAGTGAGATTAGGATTTTAAATCATATCTCATGATAATGATAGAGGAAATTAAGAAGGAGATGAATAAATCCCTTAAAGAAATACAGTAAAACACAACCAAACAGGTGAAAGAATTAAACAAAACATTCCAGTATATAGAAATGAAAATAGGAACAATAAAGAAATCACAACAGAGATAATTGTGGAGATAGAAAGCCTAGGAAAGAGATAAGGAATCATAGATACAAGCACAACCAACAGAATAAAAGAGATAGAAGACAGAGACAGCCACTATCATCAGGACTCACAACCTACCTCCAGAGAACTGAGCACCCAAGAGTCTCATAAGTGCTCTCCCTCCTGAGCTCATGGGAAAGTCCCACTTTCTCTACACTGACTATCCAGGGAGAGCTCCCGGGAACTCTCAGGGCTCAAGTATCAAGTAAGTGACTGGCATTGGAAAATTTAGGCCTCAATCTTAGCCCAAAGCTAGAGCCAGCACAACACCATCAGAACTCTCAGCATGCACACAAAGAGCTATACAACCTGGAGCAATCTCCTTCCTTAGCCCACTGGCCTACAGACCTACAGGAGAGACAAGCTCCAGTCAGAGACAAGATCAACTAGTATCACAGTTAACAAGATAGCAAGAGGCAAATGTAAGAACTAAAGAAACAAAAATGAAGAAAACCTGGAAATATCAGAGCCCAGTTCTCCCAACCCAGCAAATAGTGAATATCCCAACACACCAGAAAAATAAGATTTGGACATAAAATTATACATCATATTGATGATGGTGGCCCTCCAGAAGTGCATGAACCTCCCTTGAAGAACACAGGACAACCAGGAGAACACAGGTAAACAAGTAGAATCCTTTAAAGAGAAAACACACAAAAAATGACTTAAAGAGCCACAATAAAACACAGCCAAACAAGTGAAGGAATTGACAAAACTATGCAAGATATAAAAGCAAAAATATAAACAATAAAGAAATCACAAAAGAAGACAACTCTAGAGACAGAAAATCTAGGAAAAAGATCCAGAGTTATAGTCTAAAGCATCACCAAGAGAATAAAAGAGGAGATGGAAGAAAGAATGTCAGGGACAGATGATACCATTGAAAACATTGGCACAAGAGTCAGAAAAAAGTAAAATTCTCTGAACCCAAAGCATCCAAGAAATCCAGGACATGATGAGAATACCAAAGCTAAGGAAAATAGGTGTAGAAGGTAACAAAGACTCCCAACTAAAAGTCCCAATAAATATCTTCAACAAAACCATAGAAAAAAACTTCGCTAACATAAAGAAAGAGATGACCATGAACATACAAGAAGCCTACAGATCTCCAAGTAGATTGGACCAGAAAAGAAATTCCTTCTGACATATAATAGTCAAAACAGCAAATGTTCAAAACAAAGAAAGAATACTAAAAGCAGTAAGAGAAAAAGGACAAATAACATAAAAGCAGACCTATCAGAATTGCACAAGTCTTATCAAAAGAGACTATGAAAGGTAAAAGATACAGGACAGATGACATACAGACCCTAAGAGAACACAGATGCCAGCCCAGGATACTTTATCTAGCAAAACTCTCAATTACTATAGAAGGAAAAACCTAGATATTCGAGAACAAAACAAATTTATATAATATCTGAACATAAATGTAGCCCTACAAATGAAAATAGATGAAAAACTCTAACACAGGAGGGAATCTATACCAAAGGAGAATCAAGAAAGTAATATTCTTGCAACAAACCAAAAAGGAGATAGTCACACCAACATAATTCCACGTCTAACAAAAAAGTAAAAAAAAAAAAAAAACAATAAATACTATTCATTAATATCTCTTAATATTAATGGACTCAGTTCCCCAATAAAAAGACATAGACTATGAGACTAGATGCATAAACAGGATCAAGCATTTTGCTGCATACAGAAAAATCATCTCAGCAACAAAGACAGACACTACCTCAGAGTAAAAAACTGGGGGAAAATATTCCAAGAACATGGTACCAAGAAACAAGCTCCATTTGCTTGGAATGCTTATTCTAAAAATGAATAAACCAAAACTCATCAAAAAAGATAAGGAAGGACAATTCATAATTGAAAAAAATATCAAGATGAAGTTTCAATCCGAAACATCTATTCTTCAAATACAAGGGCAACCACATACATAAAAGGAACTCTACTAAACATCAAAGCATATATTGCACGACACACAATAGTAGTGGGAGCCTTCAGTACCCCACTCTAATCAATGAACAAACCATAGAATCAGAAACTGAACAGAGACACAATAAAAGTAACAGAAGTTAAAAACAAAATGAATTAACAGATATCTAAAGAATATTTCATTCTAACATAAAAGAATATTTCTTCTTCTCAGCCTCTCATGGTACCTTTTCAAAACTGATCATATACTCGGTCACAATAACAGGCCTCAACATGTACAAGAAACCTGAAATAATCCTATGTATCCTATTAGAACACGATGGACAAAGGCTGGTCTTAAATAAAAAAATAAAACAAAATAAAATAACAAAAGGCCCATATTCACATGGAAGCTGAACAATTATCTATTAAATGATAACATGGTCAAGAAAGAAATAGAAAAATTAAAGACTTTTTAGAATTCGATGTAAATAAAGCACAATATACAGAAAATGATGGGATACAATGAAATCAGTGTTAAGAGAAAAACTCATAGTATTAAGTGCCTTCAAAAAAACTGGAGAAAGCATTCACGAATAGCTTGAAAACATACCTGAAAGCACTAGAACAAAAATAATTGAGGATTGCATTGAATTTGTAGATTGCTTTTGGTAAGATGGCCATTTTTACAATATTGATCCTTCCAATCCATGAGCATAAGAGATCTTTACATCTCCAGAGATCTTCCTCAATTTCCTTATTCAGAGATTTGAGGTTCTTGTCATACAGGTCCTTCACTTGCTTAGAGTCACACCAAGGAATTTCATATTGTTTGTGACTATTGTGAAGGGTATCTTTTACCTAATTTCTTTCTCACCATGTTTGTCCTTTTGGTAGAGGAAGGCTACTGATTTGTTTGAGTTAATTATATATCCCGCCACTTTGCTGAACTTGTTTATCAGCTGTAAAAGTTCTCTTGTGGAATTTTTGGAGTCACTTAAGTATACTATCATGTCATCTGCAAATAGTGCTATTTTTACTTCTTTCTTTCTGATTTGTATCCTTTTGAATTCCTTTTGCTATCTAATTGCTGCGGCCAAGACTTACAGTATTATGTTGAAAAGGTAGGGGGAAGTGGGCAGCCTTGTCTAGTCCCTGATTTTAGTGGGATTGCTTCAAATTTCTCACAGTTCATTTTGATGTTGGCTACTCATTTGCTGTATATTGGTTTTATTATGAAAAAATCATATGGTATGAACCTTGGATTTCTGTTCTTTTCAAAACTTTTAACAGGAAGGGGTGTTGAATTTTAATAAATGCTTTCTTGGCATTTGGAAAGATGACCATGTGGTTTTTTTCTTTAAGTTTGTTTATATGGTGGATGACATTGATGGATTCCCATATATTAAACTATTCCTGCATGCCAGGGATGAAGCCTACTTGATCATGGTGAGTGATCATTTTGATGTGTTCTATGATTCAGTTTGAAAGTATTTTGTTGAGTATTTTTGCATCAATGTACATAAGGGAGATTGGTCTGAAATTCGCTTTCCTTATACGGTTTTTAAGTGGTTTAGGATTGAAAGTTATTGTGCTTTCCAAAAATGAGTTGGGTAGTGTTCCATCTGACTCTATTTTGTGGAATAGATTGGACAGTATTGGTATTAGGTCGTCAATAAATGTCTAATACAATTCTGCACTAAACACGTCTGGTCCTGGGCTTTTATTCATTTGAAAATAACTCAAAAATCCTCCAAAATGACAAAAACCTAAAATTACTTGAATAACATCTAAAATGACTGAAAAATCATCGAAATTGACAAAAAATTGAAAATGACACAGAAATTATCCAAAATAATTAAAAATAAAAAATGTCTCGAAAATCATCTAAAATGACTGAAAAATCTTTGAAATGAACTAAAAATTTAAATGACTCAAAAATCATCCAAAATGACAAAAAATCTAAAATGATTCACAAATCATCTAAAATGACTAAAAAGTATCAAAATTGACTAAGAATTGAAAATGACTCAAAAATTGTCCAAAATGACTGAAAATCTAAAATGACTCGGAAATCATCAAAAATGATTTAATAAACATATAAATTGACTAAAACTCTAAAAAAATACTCAGAAGTCATCCAAAATTACTGAAAATTTAAAATGACTCAAAATTCACCTAAAATGACTAAAAATTCATCAAAATTGATGAAAAACTGAAAATGATTCAAAAATCATCCAGAATGACTGAAAATCTAAAATGAGTCGAAATTTTTCTAAAATGCTTGAATAATCAAAGAAATTGAATAAATTCTAAAATGACTCAAAAATCTTCCAAAATGACTGAAAACCTAAAATGAGTGAAAAATCATCTAAAATCACTGAAAAAAATATCAATATTGACTAAAAATTGAAAATGACTCAAGAATCAACCAAAATGACTGAAACTCTGAAATGACATGAAAATTAACTAAAATAATTGGAAAATCATCGAAATTGACTAAAAATCTAAAATGATTCAAAAATCCTTCAAAATGAAATATCATTGAAACTGAATAAAAATTGAAAATGACTCAAAAATCACTCCAAATGACTGAAAATCTAAAATGACTGAAAAATCCTCTAAAGTGACTGAAAAATCATCAACATTGAATAAAAACTGAAAATAACTCAAATATCGACCAAAATGACTGAACATCTAAAATGACTCAAAAATCATCTAAAATGCCTGAAAAATCATCAAAATTGACTAAAAATCTAAAATGACTCAAAGTGCTCCAAAATGACTCAAAATAAAAAAGGGTGAAAAATCATCTAAAATAAGTGAAAAATCATCGACAATGACGAAAAATAGAAAATGACTAAAAAAATAATATGCAATGACCAAAAATCTAAAATGAATCAAAAGCCAGGTAAAATGACTGAAAAATCAGCGAAATGACCAAAAATTGAAAATAACTCAAAAAACATCTAAAATGACTGAAAATGTAAAATGACTAAAAAATCATTTAAAATGACTGGAAAATTATTGAAAATGGCAAAAAAAAATCAAAATTATTCAAAAATAATCTAAAATTTTTAAAAATCTAAAATGACTCGAAAATCATCTTAAAGGATTGATAGATCATCAAAATTGACTAAAAATTGAAAATGGCTCAAAAATCATGTAAAATGGCTGAATTTTTTAAGTGACTCGAAAATCATCTAAAAGGACTGAAAAAAAATCATGAAAATTGACTACAAATTGAAAACGTCTCAAAAATCAACCAAAATGGGTGAAAATCTAAAATGAGTGAAAAGTAATCTAAAATGCCTGAAAAAATCATCAAAATTGACTAAAAATTGAAAAAGAATCAAATATCATCCAAAATGACTGAAAAATGATCGAAATTGACAGAAAAATCTATAATAAATCAAAAATTCTCCAAAATGAATGAAAAACTAAAATGAATGAAAAGTAATCTAAAATGACTGAAATATCATCAAAATTGATGAAAAATTGAAAATGACACAAAATTATCCAAAATGACTGAAAAATTATAGAAATTGACTAAAATTTGAAGAATTAATAATCCTCCAAAATGACTGAAAATCTAAAAATGATTGTAAAAAGATCGAAATTGACTAAAAATTGAAAATGACTCAAAAATCATCCAAAATGACTGAAAAATCAATAAAATATTTAAAAACTGAAAAAGACTCAAAAAACATTCAAATAGACTGAAAATACAAAATGAATCCAAAATCATTTAAAATGACTGAAAAATCATTGAAATTGACTAAAAATAGATGATTAAGAAATCATCTAAATGTCTTTCTTGGGTCAGGGGATGCGGTTCAGTGGAACAGGGCTTTCCCAGCATGCGTAAGGCCTTAAGTTCAAACCACCAACATAGCAAAAAAGTAAACACAGATTCCTCTACCATAGCAACTGTTATCATCTAATTTTGTTCCTTTTATACATAAGTATATATATAATATTAAATTAAATGGTATTAGTATGGAAAAAAAAGAAATCATCTAAAATGACTGAAAAATTATGAAAATTAATTAAAAATTGAAAATGACTACAATATAATCCAAACTGAATGAAAAGCTAAAAGGATTCAAAATATCTCCAAAATGACTAAAAATCTAAAATGACTGAAAAATCATCCAAAGCGACTGAAAAATCAACGTAATTGTCTAAAAATCTAAAATGATTCAAGAGTTCTCAAAATAACTGAAAATCTAAAGTGACTGAAAAATCATCTAAACTGAGTGAAAAATCATCGATATTGAATAAAAATTGAAAATGATTAAAAAATGAACCAAAATGACTGAACATCTAAAATGACTCGAAAATCATTTAAAATGCCTAAAGAATCATCGAAATTGACTAAAAATCTAAAATGACTCAAAATGCTTCAAAATGACTCAAAATAAAAATGAGTGAAAAATAATCTAAAATAAATAAAAACTTATTGACAACAACGAAAAATGGCTAAAAAAAATATATGATGACTGAAAAATCTAAAGTGACTCGAAAGTCAGGTAAAATGACTGAAAAATCATCGAAGTGACTAAAAATTAAAAATAACTCGAAAAACATCCAAAAATGACTGAAAATGTAAAATGAATGAAAAACCATGTAAAATGACTGGAAAATCATTGAAAATGGCAAAAAATACAAAATTATTCAAAAATCATCCAAATATTCTAAAAATCTAAAATGACTCAAAAATCATCAAAAATGACTGATAGATCATTAAATTTGAATAAAGATTGAAAATGACTCAAAAATCATGCAAAATGGCTAAAATTTTTAAATGACTTGAAAATCATCTAAAATGACTGAAAAATCATCATAATTAACTACAAATCGAAAATGACTCAAAAATCATCCAAAATGAGTGAAAATCTAAAATGAGTAAAAAGTCATCTAAAAAACCTGAAAAATTATCGAAATTGATGAAAAATCTAAAATAATTCAAAAATCCTTCAAAATGACTGAAAATCTAAAATGACTGAAATGTCATTGAAATTGACTAAAAATTGAAAATGACTCAAACATTATCAAAAATGTCTAAAAATCTAAAAAGACTCGAAAATCATCTGAAATGACTGAATTAATTTCAAAATAGACTAAAAATTGAAAATGACTTTAAAAAATCCTCAAAAATGACTGAGAATCTAAAGCAACTCGAAAATCATCTAAAATGACAGAAAAATCATCAATATTGATTAAAAATCAAAAATGACTTTAAAATCCTCCAAAATGACAGCAAGTATAAAATGAATGAAAAATCAACTAAAAGGACTGAAACATAATCGAATTAGACTAAAAATTGAAAATCCCTCAAAAATTATTCAAAATAACTAAATATATAAAGTGACTCGAAAATCATATAAATGATTGAAAAATCATCTAAAATTAGTGAAAACTCATACAAATTAACGAAAAATCTAAAATGATTCAAAAATCCCTCAAAATGACTGAAGTCTAAAATGAATGAAATATCATCAAAATTGACTAAAAATTGAAATGACTCAAAAATCATCCAAAATGACTGAAAATCTAAAATGACTCGAAAATCATCTAAAATAACTGAAAAATCATCAAAATTGACTACAAATTGAAAATGAGTCAAAAATCCTCCAAAATAACTGAAAATCTAAAGTGATTGAAAAATCATCTAAAAAGCCTGAAAAATCATTGAAATTGACTAAAAATGTAAAATAACTTTAAAAAAGTCCTTGAAAATGACTGAAAATCTAAAATGAGTGAAAAATCATCTAAAATGCCTGAAAAATCATCGACAATGACTAAAAATAGAAATGACTAAAAACCATTTAAAATGATCAAAAATCTAAAAGGACTCGAAATCATCTAAAATGACTGAAAAATCATTGTTATTTGTTAAAAATTGGAAATGACTCAAAAAATCATCCAAAATGACAAAAAAATCTAAAATGACTGAAAAATCATCAAAATTGACAAAATTGAAAATATCTGAAAAATTATCCATGATGACTGAAAATCAAAAATGACTCAAAAATCACCTAAAGTGACTCAAAAATCATCTAAAATGACTTGAAAGTCATTGAAATGGATTAAAAATCTACAATGACTCAAAACATCCTTCAAAATGACTGAAAATCTAAAGTGAGTGAAAAATCATCTAAAATCACTAAAAAAATCATTTAAAATGACTGATAATCTAAAATGACTGAAAAATCATCTAAAATGACTGAAAAATCTTCGACCTTGACTAAAAATTGAAAATGACTCCAAAACCAACCAAAATGACAGAAAATCTAAAATGATTCAAAAATCATATAAAATGACTGAAAATCAAAGATGACTCCAAAATCATCTAAAGTGACTGAAAAAATCACCAAAATTAATTAAAAATTGAAAATGACTCAAAAATCAGCTAAAATGACTGAAAATCTAAAAAGGACTCAAAAGTCCTCCAAAACGACTGAAAACCTAAAATAACTGAAAAATCATGAAAAATAACTAAAAAAATCATCTAAAATAACTGAAAAATCAATGACCTTGAATAAAAATTGAAAATGACTCCAAAACCAACAAAATGACAGAAAATCTAAAATAATTCAAAAATCATCTAAAATGACTGAAAAATCATTGAAATTAACTAAAAATCTAAAAAGATTCAAAAATCCTTCAAAATGACTGAAAATCTGAAATGACTGAAATATCATCATAATTAACTAAATATTGAAAATGACTCAAAAATCATCCAAAATGACTAAAAATCTAAAATGATTTGAACATATTCTAAAATGGCTGTAAAATCAACAAAATTGACTAAAAATTTAAAATGAAGCAAAAATTCTCCAAAATTGTGGGAAGCCACCGCATTTACCATTACAAGATGGCGCCCAGCCCGAAGGGAGGGTGGCCAGTTTTCAGATAAACAACCGAAGTGTGCATGCACATATGCCTGTTTTGCTGACTCATGCTGACTCATTCTCTAGTCCCAAGTATGCTAATTAGGGCGCACAGAATGCACCAATCAGTTAGCAACTAAAATGACTGAAAAATCAGCAAAATTGGCTAATAATGGAAAATGATTCAAAAAAATCCAAAATGTCTAAAAATTTTAATGACTCGAAAATCATTTAAAATGACTGAAAAACTAAAATTACACAAAAATCATCTAAAATGACTGAAAGGTGTTCAAAATTTACTAAAAAACGAAAATGACTCAAAAATCAACCAAAATGACAGAAAGTATAAAATGACTGAAAAATCACCTAAAATGACTGATACATCATCGAATTTGACTAAAAATTGAAAATCACTCAAAAATCAACCAAAATAACAAAAAATCTAAAATGACTCGAAAATTATCTAAAATAACTGAAAAAATATCTAAAATGACCGAAAAATCATCCAAATGAACTAAAAATCTAAAATGATTCAAAAATCCTTCCAAATGGCTGAAAATCTAAAATGACTGAAATATGACTGAAATTGACTAAAAATTGAAAATGACTCCAAAATCATTAAAAATGACAGAAAATCTAAAATGAGTGAAAAATAAACTCAAATGATGGAAAAATCCTTGAAATTGACTAAAATTCTAAAATGATTCAAAAACCCTCCAAAATGACTGAAAATCTAAAATGAGTGAAAAATCATCTAAAATGACTGAAAAATCATCGACAATGACTAAAAATAGAAAATGACTAAAAATCATTTAATGATCGAAAACCTAAAATGTCTCAAAAATCATCTAAAATGACTGAAAAATCATCGTTATTTGTTAAAAATTGAAAATGACTCAAAAAATCATCCAAAATGACAAAAAACCTAAAATGACTCAAATATCATGTAAAATGCCTGAAAAAAATTATTGAAATTTACTAAAAATTTAAAATGACTCAGAAATGCTCCAAAATGACTGAAAAACAAAAATGACTGAAAAATCATCGTAATTGAAAAAAAAATGAAATTGAATCAAAAATGCTCCAAAATGACTAAAATAATAAATTTACTCAAAAACGGTGTAAACTGATTATAAAACCATTAAAATTGACTAAACAATTGAAAATATCTCAAAAATCATCCAAAATTACTGAAAATATAAAATGACTAAAAAATCATCTAAAATGACTGAAAACTCATAAAAATTGTCTAAAAATTAAAAATGACTTAAAAATCATCCATAATGACTGAAAAATCATGTCAACGGACTGAAAAATCATCGTAAATTACTAAAAATTAAAAAAGAATAAAAAATCCTCCAAAATAACTGAAAATCTATAAATGACTGAAAAATCATCAAAATTGACTAAAAATTGAAAATGAATAAAAAAACATCCAAAATGACTGAAAATCTAATGACTGGAAAATCATCTAAAATGGCTGAAAAAACTTCTAAATTGACTAAAAATTGAAAATGACTCAAAAATCATCCAAAATAAATGAAGATCTAAAATGACACGAATATCATCGAAAATAAATAAAAAATCATCAAAATTTACTAAAAATTGAAAATGACCCAAAAAACATTCAAAAGTGTCTGAAATTCTAAAATCACTCGAAAATCATCTAAAATGCCTGGAAAATCATCGAAATTGACTAAAAATCTAAAACGACACAAAAAGCCTCCAAACTGAATAAAAATTTTAAATGTGTGAAAAAAATCTATAATGATTGAAGAATTATCGACAATGAATAAAAATTGAAAATGACCAAAAAAGTCATTTTAAAAATTGAAAATCATCTATAATGAAGGAAAAATCATCAAAATTTAATAAATATCTAAAATGACTCAAAAATCCTCAAAAAGGACTGAAAATCTAAAATAACTGAGAAACCATCTAAAATGACTGAAAAATCATCGAATTGACTAAAAATTGAAAATGAAGCAAAAATCAACCAAAATGACTGAAAATCTAAAATGACTCGAAAGTCATATAAAATGTCTAAAGAAACATCAAAATTGACTACAATTTGAAAATGACTCAAAAATCATCCAAAATGAAGGAAAATCTAAAATGACGCATAAATCATCTAAAATGACTGAAAAAACATCGAATAAAATTTTAAAATGACTGAAAATCTAAAATGACAGATATCATCTAAATTGACTAAAAAATCAAATTGACAAAAAGTTGAAAATGACTCAAAAATTACCTAAATTGACTGAAAATCAAAAATGACTCAAAAATCATCTAAATAAACGGAATAAACATCCAAAATATTTGAAAGGCTAATATAATCAAAAAATCATGAAAAATAATGAAAAATCATCAAAGTCGAGATTAAAATGAATCAAAAATGTTTCCAAAATGACTGAAAATCTTAAATGATTGAAAAATCATCTAAAATGACTGAAAATCACCATAATTGGCCAAAAATTGAAAATGACTTAAAAGTTATCCAAAATGACTTAAAATCTAAAATGACTTGAAAATCGTTTTAAATGACTAAAAAAGTCATCAAAACTGCCTAAATATTGAAAATTAATCAAAAATTATCCTAAATGACTGAAAATCTAAAATGACTCGGAAATCATCTAAAAAGACTGAAAAAAATTTGAAATTGTCTTAAAATAGAAAATGATTTAAAATTATCCAAAATAACTGAAAATCTTGAATGACTGAAAAATCATCGAAATTAACTAAAAATTTTAAATGACTTAAATTCATTCAATAATACTGAAAGTGCAAAATGACTCAAAAATCATCTAAAATGAGTAAGAAATTATCAAAATTGACTAAAAATTGAAAATGGCCCAAAATCATCCAAAATGACTGAAAATCTAAAATGCCCAAACATCAAAATTGACTAAAAATTGAAAATGGCCCAAAATCATCGAAATTGACTAAAAATTTTAAATGACCTAAAAATCATTCAAAATTACTGAAAATGTAAAATGACTCAAAAATCATCTAAAATGACTGAAAAATCATTGAGATAGACAAAAAATTGAAAATGACTCAAAACCATAAAAAAAGTCTGAAAATTTAAAATGATCCAAAAATCATGTAAAATGATGAAAAATCATCAAAATTGACTAAAACTAGAAAATGATTAAAAAATCATCTAAAATGACTGAAAATCTAAAGTGACTCAAAAATCATCTAAAAGGACTGAAAATATTTCAAAATTGACTTAAAATAAAAAATGATTTTAAAATTATCCAAAATGACTAAAAATATAAAATGACTTGAAAATCATCTAAAATGACTGAAAATCCATCAAAACTGACTAAAAATTCAAAATGACTAAAAAAATCAAAAGTGACTGATTATCTTAACTGAATGAAAAATAATCTATGATAACTGAGAAAACATTGAAATTGACTAAAAATTGAAAATGACTCAAAAATCATCCAAAATGACTGAAAATCTTAAATGACTAAAAAATAATCATCAAAATGGACTAAAAATTTTAGATGATTTCAAAATCATTCAAAATTACTGAAAATGTCAAATAACTCTAAAATAATATAAATGACTGAAAAATTATCAAAATTAATTAAAAATTGAAAATGACTGAAAAATCATCCTAAATGACTGAAAATGTAAAATGCCTGAAAAATCATCAAAATTGACTAAAAATTGAAAATGGCTCAAAAATCATCCAAAATAAATGAAGATCTAAAATGACACGAATATCATCTAAAATGACTGAAAAAAATTATCAAAATTGACTAAAAATAGAAAATGACTCAAAAAACATCCAAAATGACTAAAAATCTAAACTGACTTGAAAATCATCTAAAATACCTGAAAAAGCATTGAAATTGACAAAAAATTAAAAATGAATTATCAATGTTCCAAAATGACAGAAAAGCTAAAATGAGTGAAAATTAATGTAAAATGACTGAAAGAAAAATCATTAGCAATGACTAAAAATTTACAATGACAAAAAAATCGTTTAAAATGACCAAATATCAAAAATGACTCAAAAATAATCTAAAATGACTGAAAAATAAACAAAAATGACTAAAAATTGAAAATGACTAAAAACCATTTATAAGGACAGGAAATCTAAATTGATTCAAAAACAATCTAAAATGACTGAAAAATCACCAAAATTGACTAAAATTGTAAACAACTAAGAAAAAGATCCAAAATTACTGAAAATAGAAAATGACTGAAAAATAATCTGAAAGGACTAAAATATCATCGACAATGACTGAAAATTGAAAACGACTAAAAAAACATTTCAAATGAACTAAAATCTAAAATGTCTGAAAAATCAACTAAATTGACTGAAAAAATCATCGAAGTTGAACACAAATTGAAAATGAGTAAAAAATCCTCCAAAATGACTAATAAACTAAAAACTGAAAAATCATGTAAAATGACTGAAAAATCATCAAAATTGATTAAAGCTTGAAAGTGAAACAAAAATAATCAAAAACGACTGAAACTCTAAATTGACTATAATATAAAATGACTGAAAAAATCAACAAAATTGACTAAAAATTGAAAATGAATCAAAAATCCTCCAAAATGACTGAAAATCTAAAATGACTGAAAAATCATCAAAATTGACAAAAAATTGAAAATCATGCAAAAATCATACTTATGTTTGAAAATCTAAAATGACTAGAAAAATCATGCAAAAAGACTGAAAGTCTAAAGTGACTCGAAAGTCATCTAAAATGACTGAGAAAATCATAGAAATTGACTAAAATGAGAAAATGAATAAAAAATAATTTAAAAGGACTAAAAATATTAAGGACTCATAAATTATGTAAAGTTACTCAAAAATTATCAAAGTTGACAAAAAATAGAAAATGACTCAAAAATCATCCAAAATGACTTAAAATATAAAATGACTCGAAAATCATCTAAAATAAATGAAAAAAATCATCAAAATTAACTATAAATTGAAAATTACTCGAAAAATTTCAAAATGAGCAATAATCTATAATGACTGAAAAATCATGTAAAATGACTGAAAAATGATCGAAATTGATTAAGAATTGAAAATGAATCAAAAATCCCCCAAAATGACTGAAAATCTAAAATGAGAGATAAATAATATAAAATGACTGAAAAAGCAACAAAATTTTCTAAAAACTGAAAATGACTCAAAAATCATCCTGAATGACTGAAAATCTAAAATGACCAGAAAATCATTTAAAATGACTGAAAAATCATCGAAATTGACTAAAATTAGAAAACGACACAAAAACTTCCAAAAAGACTGAAAATATAAAATGACTCGAATATCATCTAAAATGACTGAAAATCATTAAAATAGGTAAAAATTGAAAATTTATCAAATATCTGCAAAAATGAATGAAAATATAAAATGACTCAAAAATTATCTAAAATGACTGAAAACCATCAAAACTGTCTAAAGATTGAAAATGACTCAAAAATTATGCAAAATAACTGAAAAATCTAAAATGACTTGAAATTCATCTAAAATGACTGAAAAATCAGTGAAATTAACTAAAAATAATGACGCAAAAATCATCCAAAATGGCTGAAAATTGAAAATGACTTTAAAATCATCTACAGTGACTGAAAGTCATCAAAATTGACTAAAAATTGACGATGACTCAAAAGTAATCCAAAATAACTGAAAATTGAAAATGACCCCAATATCATCTAAAATGACTGAAAAATCATAGAACTTGACTAATAAGTGAAAATGACTCAAAAATTATCCAAAATGACTGAAAATCTAAAATAACTTGTAAATCATGTCAAATAAATGAATAAACATTGAAATTGACTAAAAATTGAAAATGAATCAAAAATCGTCTAAAATGACTGAAAATCTTAAATGACTGAAAAATCATTTAAAATGATTTAAAAAACCATCATAATTGACTAACAATTGAAAATGACTCAAAAATCATAGAAAATATCTGGAAATTTAAATCGACTCAAATATCATCTAAAATGACTGAAAAATCAACAAAATTGAATAAAAATAGAAAATAACTCAAAACTCTTAGCAAATGATTGAAAATAGAAAATGACTCAAAAAATCATCTAAAATTACTGAAAAAAATCATCGAAATTGACTAAAAATTGAAAATGACTCAAAAATTTAAAAAATGGCTGATTATATTAAATGACTGAAAAATCATGTAAAATGACTAAACAATCATTGAAATTGACTAATAATTGAAAATGAATTTAAAAATCCTCCAAAATGACTGGTAATATAAAATGACTGATAAATACTGTAGAATGTCTGAAAAATCATCAAATTTACTAAAAATTGAAAATCATGCAAAAATGATTGTAAATGTTTGAAAATCTAAAATGACTCAAAAAACATTCAGAATGAATGAAAATTTAAAATGACTCGAAAAACATCAAAACTGACTGAAAAATCATCGAAATTGACTAAAATTTGAAAATGAATCAAAAATACTCCAATATGACTGAAAATCTAAAGTGACTCAAAAATTATCTGAAACGAGCGAAAAACCATCGAAATTACCTAAAAAGAAAAAATGACTCAAAAATCATCCAAAAGGACTGAAAATCTAAAATAACTCAAAAAACATCTAAAGTAACTGAAAAATCATCAAAATTGACTAAAAATTGAAAATGACTCAAAAATCATCCTGAATGACTGAAAAACTAAAATGACAAGAAATTCATACAAAGTGACAGAAAATCTACAATGACTCGAAGTCATGTAAAATGACTGAAAAATCATCAAAATTGACTAAAATTTGAAAATGAAACAAAAATCCTCCAAAATGACTGAAAATCAAAAATTAATAATAAATCATTTTAAATGACAGGAAAAATCATCAAAATGGTATAAAAATTGAAAATGACTCAAAAATCGTCGAAAATGACTGAAAATTTAAAATAATCGAAAATCATGTAAAATGGCTGAATAACCACAGATATTAACTAAAAATTGAAAATGAATCAAAAATCATCTAAAATGACTGATAAGTCATGTAAAATGACTGAAAAATCATCGAAATTGACTAAAATTGAAAATGAGGAAAAAATCATCCTAAATATTTGAAAATCTAACAGGAATCAAACAACATCCAAAATGACTGAAAATATGAAATGAATCAAAAGTCATTTAAAATGACTGAAAATTCATCAAAATTTACTAAAATTTGAAAATGAATGAAAAATCCTCAAAAATGAATGAAAATATAAAATGACTTGAAAATCACCTAAGATGACTGAAAATCATCAAAATTGCCTAAATATTGAAAATAACCCAAAATCATGCAAAAAGACTGAAAATCTAAAATGACTCGAAAAGCATCTAAAATGACTGAAAAATATCACTGAAATTGACTAAAAAATTGACAATTACTCAAAAAGCAACCAAAACAGCTGATAATTTAAAATGACTCTAATATCATCTAAAATGACTGAAAAATCAATGAAATTTACTAATAAGTGAAAATGACTAAAAAATCATCCAAAATGACTGAAAATCTAAAATAAGACGAAAATCATGTTAAACGACTGAATAATCATCAAAATTGACTAAAAATTGAAAATAAATCAAAAATCGTCTTAAATGACTGAAAATCTGAAACGAATGAAAAGTCATCTAAAATGACTGAAAAATGATCGTAATTTACTAAAACTTGAAAATGACTCACCCCAGCCCTGTCTGATCCAGGGACCAGGAACATGACTTTGGAACTTCTGTTTCCACCCTGCGGCGACTTCAGGGCACAGAACAGGGCCTGGCCCACCTGCCCGCCTACCCCCAGCAGCAGCTCCTAAATGTTTAAAGACTGGGACCAGGAACACAACTTTGGAACTTCTGTTTCCACCTGGTGGCGACTTCAGGGCTCAAAACAGGGTACAGCCAATCTGACTCCTGGACCAGTGGAGATCCAGGGACACAGACCAAATACAAGGAAAAGTCAAGAATATATCACTGACAACAAAATGGCAAGAGGAAAGCGAAACAGTATGTCCCAAAAAAACCAAGACAACCTGGCAACACCAGAACCCAGCTCTCCCATAACAGCAAACATTGGAATGCCAAACACTCCAGAAAAAGAAGACACAAACATGAAATCATACCTCAAGATGCTGATAGAGATACTTAAACAAGAACGGGAGGAAAAGCAAAAAGATTCAGAAGTTTTTAAAGAGGAAATAAGAAAAACACTCAAAGAACTCAAAGACCTAGAGAAAAACAGAACCAAAGAGATGAAGGAATGGAAGAGGGAATTTAAAACGGAAATTGACACAATAAAGAAAACACTAAAAGAGATAACCCTAGAGGTAGAACACCTAAAAAAGAAATCAAGAGTCACAAAAGCAAGCATTTCCAATAGACTACAAGAGATGGAAGAGAGAATCTCCAGGGCAGAAGACAACATTGTAAACATAAACAAAACAGAAAGAGAAGATGCAAAAAACAAAAAGCTCCTAACCCAAAATGTCAAGGAAATCCAGGACACAATGAGAAGACCGAACCTAAGGATAATAAAAATAGAAGAGGGAGAAGAGTATCAACTAAGAGGCACAGTAAATATCTTCAACAAAATCGTAGAAGAAAACTTCCCTACCCTCAAGAATGAGATGACCACGAGCATAAAAGAAGCCTTCAGAACTCCAAACAGGTTGGACCAGAAAAGAAATACCTCCCGACACATAATAGTCAAAACACCAAGTGCCCAAAGCAAAAAAAGAATACTAAGAGCAGTAAGGGAAAAAGATCAGGTAACATATAAAGGCAGACCAATCAGAATCACACCCGATTTCTCAACAGAGACTATGAAAGCTAGAAGACCCTGGACAGACATCATGCAGACCCTAAGAGAGTACAAGTGCCAGCAAAAGCTGCTATACCCAACAAAGCTATCAATCACCATAGATGGAGAGATGAAGATATTTCAAGACAAATCTAAATTTACACAATATCTGACCACAAACCCAGCACTAAAATGAATTAAATGTGGAAAACCCAATACAAACAGGGGAACTACATCCTAGTAAAAACAAGAAAACTCCTAAGCAAGAAAACCAAAAGAAGAAAAAGACACAGACACAACTCAACTTACAAAAGCAATAATAGCAGGAAACAGAAACCACTATTTCTTGATATCTGTTAACATGAATTGACTCAACTCCCCCAATAAAGAGACATAGGCTATCAGACTGGATACATAAACAAAATCTAGCATTTTGCTGCATACAGGAAACTCATCTCAGAGACAAAGACAGACACTATCTCAGAGGAAAAGGGTGGGAAAAAAACTTCCAAGCAAACAGTCCCAAGAAGCAAGCTGGAGTGGCTATTCTAATATCGAATAAAGTAAATTTCCACCCAAAAGTTATCAAAAAAGATAAGGAAGGACACATTACCGGGGAAATCTGTCAGGAGGAACTCTCAATCCTGAACATATATGCTCCAATTAAAAAAGCACCCACATTCATAAAAGAAACCCTACTGAAGCTCAAAAAATACATTTCACCCCACATAATAATAGTGGGAGACTTTAATACCCCACTCTCGCCAATGTACAGTTCATAGAAACAGAAACTGAACAAAGACACTGCAAAACTAGCAGAGACTTTGAACCAACTAGAATTAATAGATATCTACAGAACATATCATCCTAAAGTAAAAGAATACACCTTCTTCTCATCACCCCATGGCACCTTCTCAAAAATTGACCACATAAAAGGACACAGAATGAGCCTCAATTGATATAAGAAGATTGAAATACTCCCATGCATCTTCTCAGATCACCATGGTCTACGGCTGGTCTTTAACAACAAAAAAGACAACAAAAAGCCCACATACACATGGAAACTAAAAACAACACTCTATTAAACGATAGCAGGGTCAAAGAAGAAATAAAGAAAGAAATTAAGGATTTTCAAGAATTCAACGAAAACGAAAACACAAAATACCCAAACCTATGGGATGCAATGAAAGCAGTACTGAAAGGAAAACTCATAGCCCTAAGTGCTTCCAAAAAAAAAAAAAAAAAAAAAAAAAAAAAAAAAAAAAAAAAAAAAAAACTGGAGAGAACTTACATAAACAACCTGACAGCACAGCTAAAAGCCCTAGAACAAAAGGAAGCAGATATACCCAAGAAGAGTAGACAGCAAGAAATAATCAAAATTAGGGCAGAAATAGACAAAATAGAAACAAAAAGAACCATTGAAAAAATCAACAAAACAAAGAGTTGGTTCTTTGAGAAAATCAACAAGATTAATAAACCCCTAGCCAGACTAACTAAAGGGCAAAGAGAGAGTATACAAATTAACAGAATCAGAAAGGAAAGTTGAGACATAACAACTAAAACTGAGGATATTCAAGAAATCATCAGATCCTACTACAAAAACTTATACTCCACAAAATTGGAAAATCTGGAGGAAATGGACGAATTCCTAGACAGATACAAGATCCTAAAGTTAAACCAGGACCAAGTAAACCATCTAAATATTGACATAACACCTAAAGAAATAGAAGAAGTCATCAAAAGCCTCCCAACTAAAAAAAGCCCAGGTACAGATGGGTTCAATGCAGAATTTTATCAGACATTTTTTGCGGATATAACACCAATACTCTCCAAATTATTCCAAAAGATAGAATCAGATGGAATACTACCTAACTCATTTTTTTGAGGCTACAATAACCCTTGTTCCTAAACCACAGAAAGACCCTACAAGGAAAGAGAACTTCAGACCAATCTCATTTATGAACATTGATGCAAAAATACTCAACAAAATCCTTGCAAACCGAATTTAAGAACACATCAAAACGATCATTCATCATGACCAAGTAGGCTTCATCCCTGGAATGCAGGGATGGTTTAATATAAGGAAATCCATCAATGTAATTCACCATATAAATAAACTCAAAGAACAAAATCACATGGTCATCTCACTAGATGCTGAGAAAGCATTTGACAAAATTCAACACCCCTTCATGTTAAAAGTCCTGGAAAGACCAGAAATCTAAGGTCCATACCTAAACATAATAAAAGCAATATACAGCAAACCAACAGCCAGCATCAAACTTAATGGTGGGAAACTTGATGCAATCCCACTAAAATCAGGGACTAGACAAGGCTGCCCACTCTCCCCCTACATATTCAACATAGTACTGGAAATCCTGGCTGGAGCAATTAGACAGCAAAAGGAAATCAAAGAGATACAAATCGGAAAGGAAGAGATAAAAACATCACTCTTTGCCGATGACATGATAGTGTACTTAAGTGACCCCAAAAATTCCACCAGGGAACTCCTACAGCTGATAAACAAGTTCAGCAAAGTAGCTGGATACAAAATTAACTCAAACAAATCAGTAGCTTTCCTATACTCAAAGGACAAACATGTGGAGAAAGAAATTAGGGAAAAGGTACCCTTCACAATCGTCACAAAAACTATGAAATACCTTGGTGTGACTTTAACTAAGCAAGTGAAAGACCTGTATGACAAGAACTTCAAACCTCTAAAAAAAAAATTGAGGATGATCTAGAAAATGGAAAGATCTCCCATGCTCATGGATTGGAAGGATCAACATCTTAAAAATGGCCATCCTACCAAAAGCAATCTACAGATTCAATGCAATCCCCATCAAAATTCCAACCCAGTACTTCATGAATTGTAAAGATCAATGTGCAATTTCATATGGAATAACAAAAAACCTAGAATAGCGAAATCCATCCTCAACAACAAGAAAACATCTGCGGGAATTACTATCCCTGACCTCAAGCTATATTACAAGGCAATTGTGCTGAAAACTGCATGGCACTGGTACAGTAATAGGCATGTAGATCAATGGAATAGAATAGAAGATCCAGAAATGAGCCCTCACATATATGGTCACTTGATTTTTGACAAAGGAGCCATAAATATTCAATGGAAAAAGGACAGTTTATTCAACAAATGGTGCTGGTCCAACTGGCACTCAACATGCAAAGGAATGAAAATAGACCCTTTCTTATCTCCTTGTACAAAGCTCAAGTGTAAGTGGATCAAAGATCTCCACATTAAACCAGATACACTGAAACTATTAGATGAGAAAGTAGGGAAAACTTTAGAACATATAGGTACAGGAGAAAATTTTCTGAACAAAACACCAATGGCTCAAGCTCTAAGGTCAAAGATTAACAAATGGGACTTAATGTGATTGCAAAGTTTCTGTAAGGCTAAGGACATTGTCAAGAATACAAAATGGCAGCCAACAGAATGCGAAAAGGTGTTTACCAACTCCACATCAGATAGATGTCTAATATCTAAGAAATACAAAGAACTCAAAAAGCTAGACACCAGAGAATCAAATAACCCTATTAAAAAATGGGGTACAGAGCTAAACAAAACGTTCTCAGTTGAGGAATATCGAATGGCTGAGAAATATCTGAGGAAGTGCTCGACATCCTTAGCCATCAGGGAAATGCAAATCAAAACAACCCTGAAATTCCACCTCACACCAATCTGATTGGCCAAGATCCAAAACTCAGATGACAGCAGATGCTGGCGAGGATGCGGAGAAAGAGGAACACTTCTCCACTGTTGGTGGGGTTGCAAACTAATACAACCACTCTGGAAATCAGTCTGGCGATACCTAGAAAATTGGACATAGTACTACCTGAAGACTCAGCTATTCCACTTCTGTGCATATACCCCAGAGACACTTTAATACACAACAAAGATATATGCACCACAATGTTCATAGCAGCTCTATTTATAATAGCCAGAAGCTGGAAAGAACCCAGATGTCCTTCAGTAGATGAATGGATACAAAAATTGTGGTATATTTACACAATGGGGTACTACTCAGCCACCAGAAACAATGACTTAACCAAATTCTTAAGAAAATGGCTGCATCTAGAAAATATCATCCTGAGTGAGATAACCCAGTCACAAAAGAACAGACATAATATGCATTCACTGATAGTGGGATGCTAACCCCAGAGGCTCGCACTGCCCCAGAAACAACTCACAAATTGTATGAAGTCCAAGAAAAAAAGAAAACAAAACAAAAAAAATAGTCATGCTCAATCCTTACCCACCAAGAATACATTGACAAATTCTGGGTTGTACCCTGTACCACATGTACTGTCTGCTCATTGTTTAAAAAAAAAAATCTTTACACACCAAGAAAACTTTGACTATTTCCAGGTTGCATCTTGTTTTGCATGTGCTTTTTGCTCATTGTAACTGGTGGGATCTTGATCACACTATCAGACCTTTAAAAAAAAAAAGTACTGGCAAAAATGTGTTATATACTTTTATGCAAAAAATGCTTAAAATCTGTACATTATCTTTGTTCTTTAAAATAAAGTTGTTAAAAAAAATAATGTCACCTAAAGAAAAAGAAAATGACTCAAAAAGCATTTGAAAATGACTGAAGATCTAAAACGACTCGAATATCATCTAAAATGACTGAAAAATCATCAAAATTGACTAAAAATTGAAAATCAATCAAAAATCCTCCAAAACGACTAATAATATAAAATGACTGATAAATCATTTAAAATGGTTGAAAAATCATCTAATTTACTGAAAATAGAAAATTACACATAAAATCATTCTAAATGTTTGAAATCTAAAATGACTCAAGAAACATCCAAAATAAATGAAAATCAAAAATGACTGAAAAATCATCGAACTGTACTAATAATTGAAAATGACTCAGAAATCCCCCGAAACGACTGACAATCTAAATGAATCGAAAATAATCTAAAATGATTTAAAAAATAATCGAAATAGAGTAAAAGTAAAAAAATGACTCAAAAATTTTTCAAATGACTGAAAATCAAAAATGACTCAAAAATTATTTAAAATGAGTGAAAAATCATGTAAAATAACTAAAAACCTGAAATGACTGAAAAATTATCCAAATGAGTGAAAATCTAAAATGACTCCAAAATCATATCAAAGATTTGAAAAATCATCAAAATGTCTGAAAATTGAAAACGAATCAAAAAATCTTACAAAATGAATGGAGATCTTAAATGACTGAAAAACCATCTAAAATTACTGAAAAAACATCGTAATTGACTAAAAATTGAAAATAACTCAAAAATCATACAAAATTACTGAAAATCTAAAGTGACTCCAAAATCATATAAATGACTGAAAAAGCATCAAAATTGACTAAAGATTGAAAAAAATAAAAAATCCTCCAAATTCACTGAAAATCTAAAATGACTGATAAATAATCTAAAATGAATGAAAAATCATTGAAATTGACTAAAAATCGAAAATACCTCAAAAATCATCCAAGAAGACTGAACATCTAAAATTAACGATAGATCATCTAAAATATGACAGAAAAATTATTGAAATTGACTAAAAATTAAAAAATACTCAGAAATTCTCCAAAATGACTGAAAATCTAATATGATTCGAAAGTCATCTAAAATGACTGAAAAACCATGGTAATTGACTGAAAATTGAAAATGACTCAAAAATCACCCGAGATGACTGAAAATTTAAAATGAGTGATAAATCATGTAAAATGTCTGAAAAATCATGACAATTGTTCAAAAATTGAAAATGACTGAAAAAACCATTCTAAATGAATGAAAAATCCTCCAATATGACTGTAAATCTAAAATAACTTAAAAATTATCTGAAATGACTGAAAAATCATCAAAATTGACCAAAATTAGAAAATGACTAAAAAAAATCATTCAAAATAACTGAAAATCTAAAATGACTCAAAATTCATTTAAAATGACAGAAAAATCATGGAAATTGACTAAAAATAGAAAATGACTCAAAAATCAATCAAAATAATTGAAATTTTAAAATGACTCAAAAATCATCTAAAATGCCTGAAAAAACACCAAAATTGACTATAAATTGAAAATGACACAAGAATCCTCCAAAATGACTGAAATCTAAAATGACTAAAAAGTCATCTAAAATAACTAAAAAAATCACTGAAATTGAATAAAAATTGAAAATGACTCAAAAATCATACAAAATGACTGAAAATATAAATGACACGAAAACCATCCAAAAAAGAATGAAAAATTATTGAAACTGACTAAAAGATGAAAATGAAAAAAAGTACCCAAAATGTCTGAAAATCTAACTGACTTGAAAATCATCTAAATGACTGAAAAATCATAGAAATTGACTAAAATTAAAAATGACTCAAAAATCATCCAAAATGACTGAAATTCTAAAACGATTTTAATATCACCTAAAATGACTAAAAAAACCATTAAATTGACTAAACTTTTAAATGACTCAAATATCCTCCAAAATGACTGATAATCTAAAATGACTGAAAATTATCTAAAATAACTGAAAAATCATCGAAATTGTCTAGAAATTGAAAATGACTCATAATTCATCCAAAATGATTGAAAATCTTAATGACTTGAAAATCATCTTAAATGACAGAAATATAATAGAAATTTACTAAAATAGAAAATGAGTCAAAAACCTTCCAAAATGACTGAAAATATAAATGACTCGAAAATCATCTAAAATGACAAAAAAATCATCAAAATTAACTAAAAATCATACAAAATGACTGAAATTCTAAAATGACTGAAAAATAATCTAAAATGACTGAAAATCATCTAATTTGACTAAAAATTCAAAATGAATCAAAAATCCCCTGAAATGTATGAAAATCTAAAATGAATCAAAAATCACCTAAAATGACTAAAATAATGGAAATTGACTAAGAATGTAAATGACTAAAAAATTCTCCAAATGACTTAAAATCTAAAATGACTAGAAAATCATCTAAAATAACGAAAATTATGGAAATTGACTAAATATCTAAAATTACTAAAAAAAATCCTTCTATATTACTGAAAGTCTAAAATGACTGAAAAATAACCTCAAATGAATGAAAAAATCATCAAAATTGTCTAAAAATTGACAATGACTCCAAAAGCATCTAAAATGACTGAGAAATCATCTAAAATGACTGAAAAATCATAGAAATTGTCTAAATTTGAATGTGACACAAAAATACTATAAAATGAATGAAATTTTAAATTGACTGGAGTATCATATAAAATGACTGAAAAATCATCAAAATTGACTCAAAACTTCAAAATGACTCAAAAGTCCCCTGAAATGTCTGAAAATCTAAAATGACTCGAAAATAATCTAAAACAACTAAAATAATGTAAATTGACTAAAAGTGTAAAATGACTAAAAATATTCCAAAATGACTGAAAATCTAAAATGACTGAAAATTCATCTAAAATGACAAAAAAAACATTAAAATTGACTAAATATTGAAAATGACTCAAAAATCATCCAAAAAGTCAGAAAATCTAAAATGACAGATAAAAAATCTAAAATGATTGAAAAAACATCAAAATTTACTAAAAATTGAAAATGACTGAAAGATCATGCCAAATGACTGAAAATCTAAAATGACTCAAAAATCATGTAAAATAACTAACAAATCATCAAAATGATCTAAAAAATGAAAATGACTCAAAATCATCAAAAATGACTGAAAATATAAAATGACTCGAAAATCATTTAAAATGAGTGAAAAATCATCGAAATTGACAAAATACTGAAAAGGAATAAAAAATCCTCCAAAATGAATGAAAATCTAAAATGACTGATAAATAATTTTAAATGAATGAGAAGTCATCGAAATTTACTAAAAATTGAAAAAGAATAAGAAATCCTCCAAAATGACTAAAAATCAAAAATGCATCAAAAATAATCTAAAATGACTGAAAAATCATCGAAATTGACTGAAAATTTAAAATAAATAAAAAATCATACAAAATGAATGAAAATCTTGAATGACTGATAAATCATCTAAAATGACTGAAAAATCACCGTAATAGATTAAAAATTGAAAAGGCTTCAAAAATCATCCAAAATGACAGAAAAACTAAATGACTCGAAAATAATCTAAAATGATTGAAAAATAATCAAAAATAAGTAAAAATAAAAATTGACTCAAAAATCAACCAAAATGACAGAAAATCTAAAATGACTCGAAAATCAGCTAAAATGACTGAAAAACCATTGAAACTGACTAAAAATTGAAAATGACTCAAAAATCATTCAAAATAATGGAAAATCTAAAATGAGTGATGAATGATCTAAATTGACTGAAAAAAACATTGAAATTGACTAAAAATTGAAAATGACTCAAAAATAAGTCCAAAGACTGAAAATCAAAAATAACTGAAAAATCATCTAAAATGACTGAAAAATCATCAAAATTGACTGAAAATTAAAAATGAATCAAAAATCCTACAAAATGGTTGAAAATCTAAAATGACTGAAAATTCATCCAAAATCACTGAAAAATCATAATTGTCTAAAAATTGAAAATGACGCAGAAATCATGAAAAAATGACTGAAATTCTAAAATGACACAAAAATCATGTAAAATGCCTGAAAAGTCATCCAAATTGACTAAAAATTGAAAATTATACAAAATCCTTCAAATTTATTGAAAAATCTAATAAGACTGAAAAATCGTCTAAAATGACTGACAAATCATCAAAATTGAATAAAAATTGTAAATGGCACAAAAATCATCCAAAATGACTGAAAAATATAAATGACTCAAAAATCATCCAAATTGAGTAAAAATTGAAAATGACACAAAAATCATCCAAAAATGACTGAAAATCTAAACTGACTCAAAAATCATGTAAAATGACTAAAATAATGGAAATTGACAAAAATCTTAAAAGACTAAAAAATACTACAAAATGACTGAAATTCTAAAATGACAAAAAGTCATCTAAAATGACTAAAAAATAATCGAATTGACTAAAAATTGAAAATGACTCAAAATCACCATAAATAACTTAAATTTAAATGATTCAAAAAATTGAAAAGGTCTCACAAATCATCGAAAATGACTGAAAATCTAAAATGACAGAAAAATCATCAGAATTGACTAAAAATTGAAAACTGACTCAAACATCATTCAAAATGACTGAAATTTTAAATGACTCGAAAATCATCTAAAACAATGGAAAAATAATCGAAGTTGACTAAAAGTAAAAACTTACTAAAAATTCATCTAAATTTAATGAAAATATAAAATACTCGAAAATCACCTAAAATGACTGAAAAAAATCATTGAAATTGACTAAAAATTGAAAATGAATTAGATTTTAAGACATTTTGGAAGATTTTTGAGACATTCACCTTTTTTAGTCAATTTCGATTATTTTTTCAATCATTTTAGATGATTTTTCAGTCATTTTGAATGATTTACAAGTCATTATATATTTTCAGTCATTTTGGAGGATTTTTTAATCATTTTCAGTTTTTGGTCAATTTCAAAGATGTTTCAGGCATTTTTGATTATCTATCAGTCATCTTAGATTTTCAATCATTTTGGAGGATTTTTTTATTCATTTTCAATTTTTGGTCAGTTGTGATAATTTTTCAGTCATTTTAGATTATCAGTCGTTTTGGAGGATTGCTGGGTCATTTTCTATTTTAGTCAATTTTGTTGATTTTTTTCATTTTGGATGACACGAGTCATTTCAGATTTTCATTTATTTGGACGGTATTCGAGACATTTTAGATTTTCAGTCATTTGTAGGATTTTTCAGTCATTTTCAAATTTTAGTCAATCGTGATAAATTTTCAGTTATTATATATGATTTATTACTCATTAAATTTATAAAAAAATGAAAATATCTCAAAAAATATTCAAATTGCTAGTAATCAAAAATAATTAGAAAAATCATCTAAAATGACTGAAAAATCATCAAAATTGAATAACTTTCGAAAATGACTCAAAAATCCTCCAAATGGACAGAAATCTAAAAAGACTCAAAAGTCATCTAAAATGATCTGAACAATAAACAAAATTGACTACAGATAGAAAATGACCCAAAAATCATTCAAATTTACTGAAAATATAAAATGAATCGAAATAATCTAAAATGACTGAAAAAATAGAAAGTGACAAAAATTCTAAATGACACAAGTATCATCGAAAATGACTGAAAAGGTTAAATGATGCCAAAATCATCTAAAATAACCTGAACATATAAAATGACTGAAAAATCATGTACAATGACTGCAAAATATCGAAATTGACTAAAAATGTAAAATGACTCAAAAATTCTCCAAAATAACAGAAAATATAAAATGAATAATAAATCATCGAAATGACTGAAAAAAAATCATCAAATTGACTAAAAATTAAATGACTGAAAAATCACCCAAAATGACTGAAACACTAAAATGACTCGACGGTCATCTAAAATGACTGAAAAATCATCAAAATTGACTAAGAATTGAAAATGACTCAAAAATCCTTCAAAATGACTGAAAATCTAAAATGACTCAACACTAATTGTAAAATGACTGAAAAATCATTGATATTGACTAAAAATTGAAAATGACACAAAAATCATCTGACTGACTGAAAAAAATGTCTCAAAAATCTTCCAAAATGACTGCAAAATCATGAAATTGAATAAAAATTCAAAATGAATCACAAATTAAAAAATGAATGAAAATCTAAACGACTGAAAAATCATATAAAAGGACTAAAATCCCATCGAAATTAACAAAAAGTATAACATGACTAAAAAAATCCTCCAAAATGACTGAAAATATAAATTGACTGAAAACTCATCTAAAATGACTGAAAATCATCGAAATTGACTAAAAATTGAAGATGAATCAAAAGTCATACAAAATGACTGTAAAAATAAAATTGAATAACAATCATCTAAAATGACTGAAAGACCATCGAAATTGACTAATATTCTAATGACTCAAATATTATCCAAAATGACTGAAAAAGTAAAATGACTCCAAATCATCTAAAATGACTGAAAATATAAAATGAGAGAAAAATCATCTACAATGGCTGAAAAATTATAGAAATTGACTAAAAATTGAAAATGACGCAAAAATCATCCAAAATGACTGTTAAATATAAAATGACTGAAAAAGCATCTAAAATGATTCAACAATCTTCAAAATTGACTAAAAATTAAAAATCACTCATAAAATATCCAAAATGACTAAAAATGTAAAATGACATGGAAATCATCTAAAATGACTGAAAAAACATCGGAATTGACTAAAAATGAAAGATCCTAAAAATTCATCCATAATAACTGAAAATCTAAAATGATTCAAAATCATCTAAAATGAGTGAAAAATCATCAAAATTGAGTTAAAATTGAAAATCACTCAAAAATCATCCAAATTCCTGAAAAGCTAAAATGACTCAAAAATCATCTAAAATGACTGAATAATCATCTAAATTAAGTAAAATTGAAAGGAAATAAAAAATCATTCAAAATGACTGTAAATATAAAATGACTGAAAAATCATATAAAATGACTGAAAAATCATCGAAATTGACTAACAACTGAAAATTACTCATAAAGCATATAAAATGATTTAAAATCTAAAATGACTCAAAATCATCTAAAATGACTAAAAATCATCGGAATTGATTACAAATAGAAAATGCCTAAAAATCATCTGAAAATCTAAAATGACTCGAAAATCATCTAAAATGACTGAAAAACCATCAAATTGACTAAAAATTGAAAATGACTCAAAAAATCATCCAAAAAGACTAAAAATTTAAATGACTCAAAAATCATCTAAAATGACTGAGAAGTCACCGAAATTGACTAAAAATTGAAAATGATTAAAAAATCATCAACATGCCTGAAAATCTAACATGACTCAAACAAAAAATCATCTAAAATGACTAAAAAAAATCTTTGAAATTGACTAAAATTTGAAAAGAACTCAAAAATCCTCCAAAATGACCGAAAATAAACATTGACTGAAAAATCGTCTGAAATGACTGAAAATCATTGAATTGACTGAAAATGGAAAATGCCTAAAAAATCATCCAAAATGACTGAAAACCTAAAATGACTCAAATCATCTTAAACAACTGAAATTAATTGAAATTAACTAAAAATTGAAAAATGTCTGAAAAATAATTAAACATGAGTGAAAATCTAAATTGACACGAAAATCATCTAAAATATTAGAAAATTCATCAAAATTGACTAAAAATTAAAAATGACTCAAAAATCATCCAAAGTGACAGAAAATCTAAAACGACTGAAAAAATCATCTAAAATGACTGAGAAACTTTTGACAATTACAAAAAATTGAAAAAAAGTAAAAAACCATTTAAAATGAATGAAAATCTAAAATGACTCGAAAATCATCTAAAATGCCTGAAAAGTCATAGAAATTGACTAAAAATCTAAAATAACTCAAAATGCTTTAAAATGACTGAAAATCTAAAATGAATTGAAAAATATGCAAAATGATTGAAAATTACCGAAATTGACTAAATATTGAAAATGAATCAAAAATCATAAAAAATAACTGAAATATAAAATGATTAGAAAATCATCTAAAATGATTGAAAAATCATTGAAATTAAATTAAAATCCAAATGACTCAAATATCATCAAAATTACTGAAAATCTAAAATGACTCGAAAATGACATAAAATGACTAAAAAATTATGGAAATTGACTAAAAAATTGATAATGACTCAAAACATCAAAAATGGCCAAATATTAAAAATGACTGGAAAATCATCGAAATTTACTAAATATTGAAAATGACTCAAAAATCATTCAAAATCACTAAAAATGTAAATGAATTAATAATCATATAAAATGGCTGAAAAATTAATGAAATTAACTAAAAATTTAAATAACTCTAAGCTCTTCAAAATGACTGAAAATCTAAAGTGACTGAAAAATCATTTAAAATGACTTAAAAAATCATCAAAATTGACTAAAACTTGATAGTGACTCAAAAATCATCAAAAAAGGCTAAATATGTAAAACTGCTGGAAAATAATCTACAATGAAAAAATATCGATGTTGACTAAAAATTGAAAATGAATCAAAAATTCTCCAAAATGACTGAAAATCTAAAATGACTGAAAAATCATCAAAATTCAGTAGAAATTTAAAATGACTCAAAAATCATCCAAAATGACCGAAAATAAAAACTGACTAGAAAATAATCTAAAATGACAGAAAAACTACCGAAATTGACTAAAATTTAAAAGTGACTCAAAAATCATCTAAAATGACTAAAAATCTAAGATGCATCAAAAAAGATGTAAAATGACTAAAAAATACCATCGAAATTGACTAAAAATTGAAATGACATAAAAAATCATTTAGAATAACTGAAAAATCATCGAAAATAATGAAAAATTGAAATTGAATCAAAAATCATCCTAACTGCCTGAAAATCTAAAATTTCTGAAATGCCATCTAAAATGACTAAAAATTCTTCAAAAGAACCTAAAATTTAAAATAACACAAAAATCATCCAATATGACTGCAAATCTAAAATGACTGATAAATCATCTAAATGACTGAAAATGACTGAAATTGACAAAAAATTGAAAAGGAGTCAAAAATCATCCAAAAAAGAATTAAAATCTAAAATGACTAAAAAATTATCTAAAATGACTGAAAAGTCATCGAAATTGACTACAAATTGAAAATGAATCAAAAATCCTCCAAAAAAAAACCTGAAAATCTTTAATGAATAAAAGATCATCAAAAATGAATGAAAAATCATCGTAGATGACAAAAATTTGGAAATGACTTTAAAATCATCCAAAATGACAGAAAAAATCTAAAAGGACTGAAAAATCATCTAAAATGACTGAAAAATGACTGATATTGACAAAAATTTAAAATGACTCAAAAATCATGCAAAATGACTAAAACTATAAAATTATTCAAAAAATCGTTTAGAATAACTGAAAAATAATCGAACATAATAAAAAATTGAAATTGAATCAAAAAATCATCCAAACTGCCTGAAAAATCTAAAATTTCTGAAATACCATCTAAATGACTGAAAATCATCAAAGGTGACTACAAATTGAAAATGACTTAAAAATCATCCAAAATGACTGAAAGTTTAATATGACTGAAAAATCATCAATTGACTAAAAATAGAAAATGTCTCAAAAGTCCTCCAAAATGACTGAAAATCTAAAGTGAAAATAATCAAAAATGCCTGAAAAATCATTGAAACTGATTAACATCTGAAATGATTCAAAAATCCTCAAAATGAGTGAAAAGCTAAAATAAGTGAAAAATCATCCAAAATGACTGAAAAAATCATCTGAATTAACTAAAAATTGAAATGACTCAACAATAATGCAAAAGAACTGAAAATCTAAACTGACTCAAAAATTATCTAAAATGACTGAAAAATCATCAAAATTGAATTAACATTGGAATTGACTCAACTTTCATCAAAAATGACTGAAAATCTGAAATGACTCGAAAATCAGCTAAAATGACTGAAATATCATTGAAATTGACTAAAAATCAAAAAGACTCAAAAATCCTCCAAAATGACTGAAAATCTTCAATGACTCAAAAAACATCTAAGATGATTGAAAAAAACATAGAAACTGACTAAAAATAAAAAATGTTTCCAAAAACATCCAAAATAACTAAAAATCTAAAATGACTGAAGATAATCTAAAATGATCGAGAAATCTTCGAAATTGACAAAAAATTGAAGATGAATCAAAAATTATGCAAAATGACAGAAAATCTAAAATTATGCAAAATGACAGAAAATCTAAAATAAGTTTGAAATCATCTAAAATGACTAAAATCATAGAAATTGACTAAAAATCTAAAATGACTCAAAAATAATCAAAAAGGACTGAAAATCTAAAATGACTTGAAAATCCTCCAAAATGACTAAAAAATCGAAATTAAATAAACATTTAAAAAAAGACTGTAAAAACATCCAAAATGACTAATTCTAAAGGAACTCAAAAATCATCCAAAGTCACTGAAAAATCATCAAAATTGACTAAAAATTAAAAATGACTAAAAAATTATCTAAAATGACTGAAAGATCATCGAAACTGACTAAAAATTGAAAATGATTCAAAATCATCCAAACTGACTAAAAATTTAACAGGACTCGAAAATCAACTAAAATGACTGGATAAACATCGACATTGACTAAAAATTGAAAATGAGTCAAAAATCTTCAAAAATGACTGAAAATCTTAAACGACTGAAAAATCATTGAAAATGACGAAAAATTATCGAAATTGACTAATGTTGAAAATAAATCAAAAATCCTCCACAATGACTGGAAATCTAAAATGACTGATAAATCATTTTAAATGATAGAAAAACCATCAAAATTGATTAAACATTGAAAACGACTCAAAAATAATCCAAAATGACTTAAAATATAAAATGACACAAAAATTATGTAAAATAACTGAAAAATCATTGACATTCACTAAAAACCTAAACTGAATCAAAAACCTTCAAAAATTACTGAAAATCTAAAATGACTGAAAAATCATCTAAAAGGACTGAAAAATCATCGAAATTGACTAAAAATTGAAAATCAATCGAAAACATCCAAAATGACTTAAATTATAAAATGACACAAAAATAATCTAAATTAACTAAAAAGTCATTGACATTGTCTAAAAGCCTAAACTGATTCAAAAATCTTCCAAAATTACTTAAAATCTAAAATAACTTAAAATCACCTAAAATGAATAAAAAACATCCAAATTGACTAAAAATTAAAAATGACTCAAAAAACATCCAAAATGACTAACAATCTAAAATGATTCAAAATCATCTAAAATTAATGAATTGTCATAGAAACTGAATGAAAATTATAAATTACTCAAAAATCACCAAAATGACTGAAAAATCTTAAATGACACGAAAATCATTTAAAATGACTGAAAAACCATAGAAACTGACTAAAAATCGAAATTAACTCAAAAATCATTTAAAATAACTGAAAATCTAAAATAACCTAAACATCATCTATAATGATTGAAAAATCATCAACATTGACTAAAAATTGAAAATGACTCGAAATTGTGCAAAATGAATGAAAATTCATCCAAAATGATTGAAAAATCATCGAAATTGAGTAAAAATTAAAAAAGACTGAAAAATCATCCAAAATGACTAAAAATCTAAAAAGAATCGAAAATCGTCTAAAATGACTGAAAACCATCTAAATTGACTAAACATTAAAACTGACTCAAAAATCATCCAAAAGGACTTAAAATATAAAATGTCAAGAAAATCATCTAAACTGACTGAAAAATCATTAATATGGACTAAAACCCTAAAAAGACTAAAAAATGCTCCAAAATTATTGAAAACAAAACGACTGAAAGATCATCTAAAATGACTGAAAAAATATCCAAATTCACTAAAAATTTAAAATGACTCAAAAAATCCAAAATGACTAAAAATCTAAAATGACTCGAAAGTCATCTAAAATAACTGATATCATGGAAATTGGCTCGAAATCTAAAATGACTCAAAAATTATTCAAATGATTGAAAATCAAAAATGACTCAAAAAACATCTAAAATGACCGAAAATCTAAAATGACTAAAAAATCATTAAAAAAGACTGAAAAATCCTAAGTACTTACTAAAATAAATAATGACTCAAAAATCATTCAAAATGACCCAAAATCTAAAGTGACTCGAAAAATCATCTAAAATTAATGAAAAAATATCGAAATTTACTAAAAATTGAAAATTATTTTAAAATTATCCAAATTGACTGAAAATATAAATGACTCAAAAATTATCTCAAATGACTGAAAAAATTATTAAAAATAACTAAAAATTAAAAATTAATCAAAAATCAAAGAAAATTCTGAATTTCTAAAATGAGTGAAAAATCATTCGAAATGACTAAAAAGTCATCGAATTGACTAAAAATTGAAAATGACTCAAAAATCATCAAAAAGACGTGAAAATCTAAAATTACTCAAAATTCATCTAAAATGACAGAAAAATCATTGAAATTGATTGAAAATCTAACTAAAATGACTCAAAAATCATCCAAATTGATAGACAATATAAAATGACTCGAAATCATCTAAAATGATTGGGAAAATATCTAAATTGCCTGAAAATTGAAAAAGTTTAAAAAACCATCTAAAATGACTTAAAATATAAAATGACACAAAAATCATTTAAAATTATTTAAAAATCATCAACATTGACTAAAAGCCTAAAATGACTAAAAAAATCATAAAAATTACTGAAAATCTAAAATGACTAAAAAATCATCTAAAATGTCTGAAAAACCAAAATTTACTAAAAATGCAAATGTTTCAAAAATCAATCCAAAATGACTGAAAATCTAAAATGACTTGAAAATCATCTAAAAATGACTGAAAAATCATCTAAATTGGCTAAAAATTGAAAAATAACTAAAAATATCCAAAAAGAGTAAAAATTTATTGTTTTTTTTTTCTTGTCTCCATTTTATTCTGGTATAGTTATAAGTGGCCACAAATTTCAAAGTAATTGAAACAAACTTTCCCATCAGGAATCAGGAAAATCTAGGTCATTTTTGTGTCTCTGACACAATAACCAAGCAATGTAAATTTATGGTCACATTAAAGTGACCTGACACTGTGAATTGACTCTAAGATCTCACAGCTAATAAATCTTTATGTTCATCTGAAGCCAATTCTATACATGAAGAAGACAAAATAATCTTGTCATTAAAGAACATTAAACAAAGCTGCATTCGGAATCCTCTGTGCTCTCTTGACCCTTTTATAAACATAATATTCTGGTCTGCATTGGTAATGGATTTCACCTGGCCACTGCTAGTGGCACCTCCAAGAACATTCTCTCTATTGTGAATTGCCAGAAAAGGAAAAGAAACTGCAGCTTAATAACACCAGGAGCTGATTGGATTATTCTCCCAGAGGCCCTGTAAAGCTCTCGGAGTATTCCCAATAGCAGATGAGAAGAAAAGGGAATCGGTCAGTTGAGTACTTTTTCCAAGAATGTTAGTTTTGCAGCACTCACCTTAAGTCTGTCCTTCCTGCTTCAAGATAACTCCATCAGAGAACACATGGACATTCTTAGAGCCAAATAGAAAGTCTCTATTGCCAGGTAGCAGCTATACAGAAAACTTGCCAAAATTGTGGAACCTCAAGCCTATCCATTTTTTTTAACAACTTTATTTTACAAAACAAAGATAAATGTACAGATTTTAAACATTTTTTGCTTAAAATTATACATTTTTGTCAGTACTTTTTTTCAGATTTTAACATAATTTTTATATAAAACTATATGAATATATTTTTTAGTCAGTACTTGATTTTTTCAAGGTTTGGTTGTATGCCTTGAAAACTTAATAGTTACAATGAAAATCATCTAAAATGACTAAAAACCTAAAACGACTGAAAAATCATCTAAAATGCTGAAAAACTATAGTTACTGAAAGATCATCTGAAATGACTGAAAAATCATTGAAACTGACTAAAAATCAAAAATGACTCAAAAATCCTCCTAAAAGAGAGAAAATCTAAAAGTATGCGAAAATCATCTAAAGTTACCGAAAATCTAAAATGAAAAAAATCACTGAAATTGACTAAAAATTGAAAATGATTCAAAAATAATCCAAAATTACTGAAAATTTAAAATGTCTTGAAAATCATCTAAAATGACTGTAATCATGGAAATTGACTAAAAATAAAATGACTTAAAATCATGCGAAATGACTGAAAATCTAAAATGATTCGAAAATCATCTAAAATGATTGAAAATCTAAAATAACTGAAAAATCATCATCCAAAATGACTAAAAATTCATCAAAATTGACTAAAAATTGAGAATGACACAAAGATCATTCAAAATGACCAAAAATATAAAATGAATCAAAAATCATCTAAAATTACTGAAAAATCATTGCAAATGACTAAAAATTAAAATGATTCAAAAATTATCTAAATTGATAAAGGATCTAAAATGATTTGAAAATCATCAAAAATGACAGAAAAAAGTCAAAATTGATTAAAAATTGAAAATGACTCAAAAAATCATCCAAAATGACTTAAAATAGTAAATGACATGAAAATTATCTAAAATGACTGAAAAATCCTCCAAAATTACTGAAAATCTAAAATGACTGAAAATCTAAAATGACTGAAAATTATTCAAAATAAATGAAAAATCAACAAAATTTACTAAAAATGGATAATTCAAAAATCATCCAAAATTACTGAAAATTTAAAATGAGTCTAAAATTCTCTAAAATGACTAAAAAATCGAAATTGACTAAAAATTGAAAATGACTCAAATATCATCCAAAACGACTTAAAATATTAAATGACACAAAAAACATCTAAAATGACTGAAAAATCATCACAATTGACTAAAAACCTAAAATACTCAAAAATTCTCCAAAAGTACTGAAAATCAAAGTGACCAAAAAATCATCTAAAATGACTGAAAAATCATCGAAATTGAATAAAAATTGAAAATGACTAAAAAACCATCCAAATTGACTACAATCTAAATGAGTCGAAAATCGTCTAAAATGACTAAAATCATGGATTGATTAAAAATCTACAATGAATCAAAAATCATACAAAATTGCTGAAAATCTAAAATGACTGAAAAATCGATATTGACTAAAAATCTAAAATGTCTTAACATTCAAAATGACTGAAATTCTAAAATGACTCAAAAATAATCAAAAATGACTGGAAAATTATTGAAAATGACTAAAATTTGAAAATGACTAAAAAAATCCAAAATGACTGAAAATCTAAAATGACTCCAAAATCATCTAAAACGACTGAAAAAACAGGGAAATTGAATGAAAATTTGTGGAGAGCCGCGATAACATTTGCCACCACTAGATGGCGCTGTCTTCTGTTGCGTCAGCCTGGCTCCTCCCTGTAAACAAACTGGGCGCATGCGCAAAGAGTGGTGCGAGCCAAGTCACTGCCCATCCCGGGGCGTCACGATCACTCAAACCACTGGCGGGCAGCCAATCACGCAGCGACATGCCACCCTTGGGGGTATAAATTAGGGTGCCTTTTCCTGCCCGGGGTCTTCCTCTTCAAGATACAATAGACACTTTGCTGCAGAAGGATCCTCGTGTTCCGCGTGCGTTCTTGCCGGCGAGACGGTAGGGCGGTACAAAAATTGAAAATGACTCAAAAATCATCGAAAATAAATGAAAATCTAAAAATGACTGAAAAGTAATATAAAATGACATAAAAATCATTGAAATAGACTAAAATTTGAAAATGACTCTAAATATTATCCGAAATGACCAAAAATCTATAATGACTCAGAAAATTACAAAATGACTGAAAACCTAAAAATACTCAAAAATCATATAAGATGAATGAAAATCTAAAATGACTCAAAAATCATCTCATTTTTTACTCTTTTTACATGATTTTTGAATCATTTTGGATTTTCAGTCATTTTGGATGATTTTTTATTTATTTTCTATTTTTAGTCAATTTTGATTATTTGTCATTCATTTTAGATGATTTTCTTGTCATTAAATTTTCAGTCATTGAGGATGATTTTTGAGTCATTTTCAATTTTTAGTCAATTTCCATGATTTTTCAGGCATTTTATATGATATTCTAGTCATTTTAGATTTTCAGTCATTTTTGGATTTTTTTTTGAGTCAATTTAAATTGTTAATCAATTTCGATGATTTTTTCAGTCATTTTATATGTATTTTGAATCAATTTAGATTTTCAGTCATTTTGTATAATTTTTGAGTCATTTTCAATTTTTAGTCAATTTCGATGATTTTTTGCTCATTTTAGATGTTTATCAGTCATTTTAGATTTTCAGTCATTATGGATGATTTTCAAGTCATTCTCAACTTTTAGTCAATTTCTATGAATTTTCAGTCATTTTACATGATTTTTGAGTTATTTCATGTTGTCAGTCAGTTTAGATGATTTTGAGTCATTTTCAGTTATTAGTCAATTTCCTTGATTTTTCAACCATTTTAGATGATGTTCAATTAATTTAGATTTTCAGTCATTTTGGATGATTTGTTACTCATTTCTAATTTTTATTTTCTTTGATGATTTCTCAGTCATTTTAAATGATTTTTCAGTCGTTTTAGATGACTGTCTATTCATTTTAGATTTTCAGTCATTTTGAATGATTTTTTATTCATTTTAGTATTTTAGTCAATATCAGTGATTTTTCACTCATTTTAGATGATATTTCAGTCGTTTTAGGTTTTCAATCACTTTGGATTATTTTTGAGTCATTTTCAATTTTTAGTCAGTTTCAATGATTTTTCAGTAATTTTAGATGATTTTTGAGTCATTTTGGATTTTCAGTCATTTTGTGGGATCTTTGAGTCATTTTCAAATTTTAGTCCATTTCAATGATTTTTCAGTATTTTAGATGATTTTTTAGTCCTTTTAGATTTTCAGGTATTTTGAATTATTTTTGAGTCATTTTCTATTTTTAGTCAATTAAGATGATTTCGAATTCATTTTAGTTGATTTTTGAGTCATTATAAATTTTCAGTGATTTTGGATGATTTTTGAGTCATTTTCAAATTTTAATCAATTTCGATAATTTTTCCATCATTTGAGATGTTTTTTCAATCATTTAAGATTTTCAGTCATTTTAGAACATTTTTTTATTTATTTTGAATTTTTAGTCAATTTCCATGACTTTACAGTCATTTTAGATGATTTTTGAGTCATTTTAAATTTTCAGTCATTGTAGATGTTTTTAGAGTCACGTTGAATTTTTAGTCAATTTTCATGATTTTTCACTCATTTTAGATGATTCTTTCAGTCATTTTAAGTTTTCAATCATTTTGCATGATTTTTGAGTCATTTTCAATTTTTAGTCAATTTTCATGATTTTTCAGGCATTTTAGATGATTTTTGAGTCATTTTATATTTTCACTCATTTTGGATGATTTTGAATCATTTACAATTCTAGGATTATTCAGTCATTTTTGATGATTTTCGATTCATTTAGATTTTCGGTCATTTTGGATGATTTGTGACTCATTTACAATTTTTAGTCAATTTGATGATTTCTCATTTTAGATGATTTTTCAGTCATTTTAGAATTTGAGTCATTTTGGAGGATTATTAATCATTTTAGGTTTTTACTCAATTTCGATGATTTTTCAGTCATTTTAGATGATCTTTCATTCATTTAAGATTTTCAGATTTTTGGAGGATTTTTGATTCATTTTCAGTTTTTAGTCAATTTCAATGATTTTTCAGTCATTTTAGATTTTAAGTCTTTTTGGATGATTTTTTACTCCTTTTCAATTTTTCGTCAATATCTATCACTTTTAGTCATTTTAGATGATTTTTCAGTCATTCTAGATATTCAGTCATTTTGGATGATATTTGAGTTTTTTTAATTTTTAGTCTCTTTCGATGAATTTTCAGTCATTTTAGATGTTATTTCAGTCATTTTAGATTTTCAGGCATTGTGGATGATTTGAGATATTTTCAATTTTTGGTCAATTATGATATTTCATTCATTTTAGAACATTTTTCATTCATTTAAGATTTTCATTTTTTAATAGGATTTTTTATTCATTTTCAATTTTTAGTCAATTTTGATGATATTTCAGTCATTTAAATGATTTTTGAGTCATTTTAGATTTTTAAGTCATTTTGGATGTTTATTGACTCATTTTCAATTTTTAGTCAATTTTGATGATGGTTTAGTCATTTTACATGATTTTCGAGTCATTTTAGATTTTCAGTCATTATGGGTGTTATTTGGTTCATGTTAAATTGTTAGTCAATTTTAATGATTTTTCAGTCATTTTAGATGATGTCTGACTAATTTTATGTTTTCACTCATTTTTCATGATTTTTGACTCATTTTCAATTTTTAGTCAATTTCAATTATTTTTCAGGCATTTTATATCTATTTCTAGTCATTATAGATTTTCAGTCATTTTCGATGTTTTTTACGTCATTTTCAATTTTAAGACAATTTCAATGATTTTTCAGTCACTTTAGATGTTTTCTCAGGGATTTTAGATTTTCAGTCATTTTGGATGATTTTTTAGTCATGTTCAATTTTTAGTCAGTTCGGATAACTTTTCAGTCATTTTTGTTGATTTCATGTAATTTTATATTTTCAAATATTCTGGATGATATTTGAGTCATTTTCAATTTTTAGTCAATTTCTATGATTTTTCAGGTATTTACATGATTTTCGAGTTATTTTAGATTTTCAGACATTTTCGCTGATTTTTGAGTAATTTTCAAGTTTTAGTCATTATCAATGATTTTTCAATCATTTCAGATGATTTTTTTCAGTCATTTTAGATTTTGAGTCTTTTTGGATGATTTTTTTTCTTATTGCAAAACTTTATTTTAAAAAACAAAGATAAATGTACAAATTTTTAAGCATTTTTGCATAAAAGTATAAGAATACTTTTTTTAAGGTTCTAATTCATTATTTGTGGGTACATATACATACACATATGTATATATGTAACAATACTATAGGAAAAGCGGTTATTAATTTGAGGGGATAGGAGAGAGACTAGGAGGGGCTGTAGGAAGGAAAGGGGGATGTGATACAGTTCTATTTTAATTAAAATATATTCTTTTGTTGTTGTTGAACTTCACACAGTCTGTGAGTTGTTTCTGGGGTGTTCAGAGCTTTCTGGGGTTAGTATCCCATTATCAGTGACTACATATTATGTCTGTTTTTTTGTGACTGGGTTATCTCACTCGGGATGATATTCTCTAGATGCATCCATTTTCCTAAGAATTTCGTTCAGCCATTGTTTCTGATAGCTGAGTAGTACTCCATTGTGTTAATATACCACAATTTTTGTATCCACTCATCTACTGAAGGACATCTGGGTTCTTTCCAACTTCTGGCTATTATAAATAGAGCTGCTATGAACATTGTTGTGCATATATCTTTGTTGTATGTTGGAGCGTCTCTGGGGTAAATGCTCAGAAGTGGAATAACTGGGTCTTCAGGTAGTACTATGTCCAATTTTCTGAGGAACCGCCAGAATGATTTCCAGAGTGGTTGTATCAGTTTACAACCCCACCAACAGTGGAGAAGTGTTCCTCTTTCTCCACATCCTCACCAGCATCTGCTGTCATCTGAGTTTTGGATCTTGGACAATGTGACTGGTGTGAGGTGGAATCTCAGGGTTGTTTTGATTTGCATTTCCCTGATGGCTAAGAATGTTGAGCACTTCCTTAGATGTTTCTCAGCCATTCGAGATTCCTCGATTGAGAAATTTTTGTTTAAGTCTGTACCCCATTTTTAATAGGGTTGTTTGATTCTCTGATGTCTCCCTTTTAGAGTTCTTTCTATACCTTGGATATTAGGCCTCTATCTGATGTGGGGTTGGTAAATCTTTTCCCAATTTGTTGTCTGCCATTTTGTTTTCTTGGCAGTGTCCTTAGCCTTACAGAAACTTTGCAATCTCATTAAGTCCCATTTGTTAATCTTTGACCTTTGAGCAGGAGGCATTGGTGTTCTGTTCAGGAAATTTTCTCCTGTGCCTATGAGTTCTAAGGTTTTCCCTACTATCTCATCTAATAGTTTCAGTGTACCTGGTTTAATGTGGAGATCTTTGATTCACTTGCACTTGAGCTTTGTACAAGGAGATAAGAAAGGGTCTATTTTCATTCTTCTGCGTGCTGAGTGCTTGTTGGACCAACACCATTTGTTGAATAGGCCGTCCTTTTTCCATTGGATGTTTACAGCTCCTTTGTCAAAAATCAGGTGACCATATACGTGAGGGCTCATTTCTGGATCTTCTATTCTATTTTATTGATCCACGTGCCTATTTCTTCTGTATCAGTACCATGCAGTTTTCAGCACAATTGCTTTGTAATATAGCTTGAGGTCAGGGATAGTGATTCCCGCAGATGTTTTCTTGTTGTTGAGGATGGATTTTGCTATTCTAGGTCTTTTGTTATTCCAGATGAAATTGCACATTTATCTTTCCAACTCAGAAAATGAAGAACTGGGTTGGAATTTTGCATTGAATCTGTAGATGGCTTTTTGTATGATGGTTGTCCCGCGCAACCGTCTCGCCTGCAAGAACGACGCGGCACACGAAATAGAATCCTTCTGCGGTAAACTGTATTGCTCTCGAAAACCAGTACTTGCTTCACGTGACGAAAAGACAAAGAAGACGGAGAAAACCAAAAGACGAACAAGACGAACAAGACGGATGAGCCCACGAACCAGACCACGAACGGGAACACCGGGAGAGGGACCAACGAGAGGGGAAGAGGCGGAACTATCTAGCCCATCCCCTTATAAAGGGATCAGTCCTTGCCTTGGACGCGGAGCCCCCTGATTGGTTGAAACTCATCAGGCCCTATGACGCCACGGAAGAGGCGGAGCTCAAGAAGTGGAAAGTTACCCAGCACGTGCGCACATGGCTTGTTTACTGCTAACTCCAGCCGGATATCAGCGCCATCTTGTAATGGAGAATGTGTGGGAATGTGTGGGCGGTGCCCCACAGATGGCCATTTTTAAAATGTTGATCCTTCCAATCCATGAGCATGGGAGATCTTTCCATTTTCTGAGATCTTCCTTGATTTCCTTCTTTAGAGGTTTGAAGTTCTTGTCATACAGGTCCTTCACTTGATTAGTTAGAGTCACACCAAGGTATTTCATAGTTTTTGTGACTATTGTGAAGGGTAGCTTTTCCCTAATTTCTTTCTCCACATGTTTGTCCTTTGAATATAGGAAGGCTACTTATTTATTTGTTCACTTTGCTGAACTTGTTTATCAGTTGTAGGAGTTCTCTGCTGGAATTTGTGGGGTCACTTACATACACTATTATGTCATCTGCAAATAGTGATGTTTTTACTTCTTCCTTTTCAATTTGTATCCCTTTGATTTCCTTTTACTGTCTAATTGCTCCGGCCAGGACTTCCAGTACTATGTTGAATAGGTAGGGGGAGAGTGGACAGCTTCGTCCAGTCCCTGATTTTAGTGGGAATGCGTCAAGTTTCCCACTGTTAAGTTTGATGTTGGCTGTTGGTTTGTTGTATATTGCTTTTAGTATGTTTAGGTGCATGATTTTTTGCTCCTTTTTAATTTTTTGTCAATTTCTTCATTTTTCAGTCATTTTAGATTTTCAGTCATTTCAGGGCATTTTAGAGTCATTTTCAATTTATACACAATTTAAATGATTATTCAGGCATTTTAGATGATTTTCTGTCATTTTAAATTTTCAGTCATTTTGACTGTTTTTTGAGTCATTTTCAACTTTTAGTAAATTTTGATAAATTTTCAGTCATTTTCCATGATTTTCGAGTTATTTTTAGATTGTAAGTCATTGTGGAAGATTTTTGAGTCATTGTAGATGTTCAGTTATTGTGGAAGATTTTTGAATTATTTTCTATTTTTAGTCAATTTCGGTGATTTTTCAGTCATTTTAGATGTTCATTAGTGATTTTAGATTTTCAGTTATTTTACATGAGTTTTGAGTCATTTCAATTTTTAGTCAATTTTGGTGATTTTTCAATTATTTCAGATGATTTTCGAGTCACTTTTGACTCTCAGTCATTTTGAATGATATTTGAGTCATTTTTAATTTTTAGTCAATTTCAATGATTTTTCAATCATTTTAGATAAATTTTGAGTCATTTCATATTTTCAGTCATTTTAGATGATTTGAGTCTTTTTCAATTTTTAGTTAATTTCCTTGATTTTTCAGCCATTATAGATGATTTTTGATTCATTTAGATTTTTAGTCATTTTGGATGATTTGTGATTCCTTTCCAATTTTTAGTGTCTTTGATGATTTCTCAGTCATTTTAAATGATTATTCAGTCACTTTAGATTTTCAGTCATTGTGAAGGATTTTTGTGTCATTTTTAATTTTTAGTCAATTTCGATTATTTTTCAGTCGTTTTAGATGATTGTCTAGTCATTTTAGATTTTCATTCATTTTGAATGATGTTTTTATTTATTTTAGTATTGTAGTCAATATCAGTGATTTTTCACTCATTTTAGATAATATTTCAGTCATTTTAGGTTTCCAATCATTTTGGATTATTTTTTAGTCATTTCCAATTTTTAGTCAATTTCCATGATTTTTCAAGTATTCTATATGATTTTTCAGTCATTTTAGATGGTTTTTCTTTGATTTTAGAGTTTCAGTCATTGTGGATGATATTTGGGTCATTTTCAATTTTTAGTCAATTTTGATTATTTTCAGTCATTTTAGATGATTTTCACATAATTTTATATTTTCACTCATTTTGAAAGGTTTTTGAGTCATTTCTATGTTTAGTCAATTTCAATTATTTTTCAGTCATTTTAGATTATTGTTCAATCCTTTTAGATTCTCAGTCAGTTTGGACGGTTTTTTTTTTTTTGAGTCATTTTCAATTTTTAGTCAATTTCAATGATTTTCCATCATTTTAGATTATTTTTCAGTCATTGTAGATTTTCAGTCATTTTGGATCATTTTTGAGTCTTTATCGATTTTTAGTCAATTTTGATGATTTTTCAATCATTTTAGATGATTTTTCATTTACTTTAGGTTATCAGTCTTTTTGAAGGATTTTTTTTATTTTCAATTTTTAGACAATTTTTATGATTTTTTTCATCTTAGATAATTTATCAGTATTTTAGATTTTCAATCATTTTAGATGATTTTCGATTCGTTTTATATTTTCAGTCATTTTGGATGATTTTTGCGTCATTTTCAATTTTTAGCCAATTTCGATGATTTTTAGTCATTTTACATGATTCATGAGTCATTTTAGATTTTCTGTCATTTTAGAGGATTTTTGATTCATTTTCCATTTTTAACCAATTTTGATGATTTTTCAATATTTTTACATGATTTTTCAGTCATCTTAGATTATTAGTCATTTTTGAGGATTTTTTAATCATTTTCCATTTTTAGTCAATTTTGATGAGTTTTCAGTCATTTTAAGTGTTTTTCTTGTCATTTTAGATTTTTAGTCTTTTGATGGTTTTTGAGTCATTTTCAAATTTTAGTCAATTTTGATGACTTTTCAGTCATTTTAGACAATTTTTCAGTGATTTTAGATTTTTAGTCATTTTGGATGATTATTGAGTCATTTTCAAATTTTAGTCAATTTTGATGATTTTTCAGTTATTTTCGATGACTTTTCAGTCATTTTAAATTATCAGAAAAATATATAACCCTATTAAAATGACGACAGAGCTAAACAAAAATTATCAACTGAGGAATATAGAATGGCTGAGAAGCACCTAAAGAAATGTTCAGCATCCTTAGTCATCAGTGAAATGCAAATCAAAACAACCTTGAGATTTCATCTACCTCACACCAGTGAGAATGGCTAAGATCATAAACTCAGATGACAGCAGATGGTGGAAAGATGTAGAGAAAGAGGAACACTTCTCCACTGTTGGTGGGATGGTAAGCTGGTACAACCACTCTGTAAATCAGTCTGGTGATTGGACATAGTACTAAATAAGGACCCAGCTACACCACTCTTGGGCATATACCCAAAAAATCCTCCAACGTATAACAAGTTCACATGCTCCACTATGTTTATAGTAGCCTTATTTATAATAATCAGAAGCTGGAAATAATCCATATGTCCCTCAACAGAGGAATGGGTACAGAAATTGTGGTATATTTACACAGTGGAGTACTACTCAGCTATTAAAAATAATGACTTTATGAAAATCGAAGGCAAATGGATGAAATTAGAGAAATATCATTTGAATGAGGTAACCCAATCACAAAAGAACACAAATGGTATGCACTCACTGATAATTAGATATTAGGCCAAAAGCTCGGATTACCCAAGATACAATTCACAGACCACATGAAGTTCAAGAAGTTGGAAGACTAAAGAATGGATGCTTCAGTTCTGTTTAGAATGGGGAACAATATATTTATGGGAGGAAATACGGAGACAAAGTATAGAGCAAAGTGTGAAGGAAAGGTCATCCCGGGACAGCCCTGTAAGGAGCGGCTCGGCCGCCCTGCGAAAATGTCGCCGACATCCTGCTTGGTTAGAAATAAACAACCTGACTGCACATGTACATAACAGCTTCTGGCACCAAACATGCCCGCACGGCATTATGCTAATAAGGTGATCCCCGCTCCGCCAATACCGGGAGGACAAGTCACATAACCTCAATCCAAGAAGGATAAAAGGAGAGTGCTCTCGGCACTCAGGGTTCCCGGTATAAGCATTGAGGTGTTCCTGAATAAAGGCTGTTGAGAAGAATCCAGAGTGTCCTGTCTTCCTTGCTGGTCGAATTGAGCACGACATAGCCCCATCAAGGGATCCATCCGGTATAATGTCACCAAACCCAGACCATGTTATGTATGCCTAGAAGTGCATGCTGAAGTACACCTTGTGAAGGCAACTGGACGGTGAGAAGGGATGGGAGCTGGGCAGGGTAAAGGGAGAACTTCTCAAATGTAAATACATAGTATCTAATAAAAAGAGAAAAAATAAAGAATTGCATGCTATAAAATTGCAAAGCTTCTGTTAGGCAAAGGACACTGTCAAAAAGACAAAACAGCAACCAAAAGATTGGAAAAAGCACTTTACCAGTCCTACATCTGATCCACTAAAAGATATTTTCAAACTGAGTCCAATGACTCACTTGCCTGGTACCACCATAAGAAAAGGACAAATTAGATAAAGAGCAGTAATCATTCTTAATAGGAGAAAAAGGGTTGTGATGTCACAGGGTTTTTAGTGACCTTCAAACTTGACCAGCACATGTTATGATGTCTCATGGGACATAGGAGTATTTAAATTTTTATTTGCATTTCTGTATTTATCTATGTGTGCAAAACCACATTCCTTCAAGTGTCCAAGTGTGCAAAAACCAGGAGGCAAATCCTTTAGAGGTAGTTACAGGAGGTTGTGAGTTTCTCAGGTGGAAGTTGAAAACCAAGCAGGGATTCTTTGAAAGAGCATCAAATGTTCTTAGCTTCTTAGCCATTTATCTGGATCTCCATAAGTTTATTTACCTTAAAATAATTTCTTTATACCTCTTGGTTTTGTGTCTCTGTGTATTCTTTTACAATAAAGTTTTAAAATTAGTCTAGCTATTTCCTAGACAGTTATTTTGCTCTAATTGGGTGCATGCGGTCTAATTCTAAGCAACAATGGACCCACAGAAAAGCCAGTGCTTGTTCCCTGTCCTATGGCTTTGTCTGGTTGCTCCTATCTACATTAGTAATCCTCCCAGGTATAGAGCTGTGCCTGTACACAAGTTGTCAGATTCCCATTTTGGGCCATTATTTTAGACTATACTCTTCCTTTTTATGATTATAATTCATTTCAGATATCCACCGTCATGACATCATTGCTATTTCTAGGGTTGTCCTGAGTTTTTACCTTCTGGGTGAAACTTAACAGTCTTTCCTACCTCCGTTTTGAAAACTCCAATCTCCTTTAAAGACTTTGTCCTTTGGCACTTTTCATTGTCAGGCAGGGTTTTAATCATCTTAGTCTTAACCTCCTCCATCAATGACACACCATCTGTTTTTTGACCTTTTCTCAGTCTTTTGGCCATGTTAGAAAGCCTGGTAAATCCAAGAAAAGGAGAATGTAGGAACTAACTGCTCAAATCAGAAAGTCAGGGAGATATGAAGAGGTAGCATCACAGGAGCAGCAAGGCTTAAGTTCACAGCACATTTCTATTTTCTATTCTAACACTGTCCTGTGTCTTTCTTGGTTGCTTTCTACAAACTGAGGAGAATGCCCTACTGTTGACAATAATATCTACATATTGCAAAAATCTACATATTGTGTTGAATACATAGTAGTAGAGCTGGTGTCTACCTACAGCCTTCACCCATATAGACTAGTGTTCATGGTACATGTAATGTACTCTATATACTAGAAGAGAGAAAGATAATTAAGAAAAAGGATCCAAAACTTCTGAATACAATGGTAATCTGCCTGCATGATATCCTGGTGTAGTAGAGGTACAAAAATTACAGGAGTTTCCAAACATTATCTGCTTGGATTTCAGGCCCATACATGGCATGGAACCAGTGACTTAAGTTGTTCTAGAGGTCCATATCCTGAGAGTAAATAAGCCAGCATCTTATTGCAAAACTAAATACTGCTTTTCTACTAAAAACAATAGATATCTATACTCAGATATCTCTTACTCAGTCATCATCAAAGAAGTTTGTGCCTTCAATAAGTGGGAACAAATACAATGATCCAGAACCACACAGAGGGTGAGAAAATTTGGAACACTCAGTCCTAAATAGAATGTCTCCACACTTCACTCATCTTCCGGCTCAGGTACCTTTGAGATAGAGGAGGCAAAAAAGTAATAAGAACTACTAGGTTTGAATGGCATTACAAAAGAATGCCCTCTAGAAACAACAGGACTGAAATATTAAACTCAGGCTTTGATAGCATGTGGTCTGCACCTGTTATTTTGTGATGTATTCACCAGAGAAGACTGCTCAGATAAATGACTTTAAGTCAACAGAGAGTCTTTATTAGAAACTTCACTATGCATTTTGTATCTCACAGTAGCCCTGAGCCTTTCTCGAGGTGAGATTTTAAGCACAAAATAACATGCTATGGCTTGGCATATTTCAGTGATAATGAAAAAAAGGAAATAATACTAGCCAACAAACAAGGATGGTATATTTACAGCCTTACCCAGAACTGTGCACTATGATAAATTAGACCTTTGTTTTAGTTTTGGCAGGTACAATTGGTTTTTCATCTGAGTTTTACTGCCTGAATCAGATCTCAGGATCTATTAAGTTAAAAGGCCCTGTTATAAACTAAACAGATGGGGTCCCATTGATGAAACAGAAAGTGAACAAATGTCCTAGTCCTTATCCCAGAAGACATCATTAATTGACAACTACTGGAAAATGGAAAATTAGTTTAAAAGTGCTGTATCACTAGGTACACAAACTACACTTATGAGAAATCACATTCGCAGCAGAAAATGGGCAACACAAAATGTAGCAATGGTATATTTAGAGACCAGTCGTCTCAAAATGATTTACCAAAGTGCTTAAAAAATATTTTAGGTATTTGTTTCCATATTATGCTTTCTGATATTGTGTTTTTATGTGATTTCTGCATAACTACATTTTCAAGTGTTTCATGTGATTTTTCTTTGCACCACGCCCTTTTGTGTTTTTCTTCTTATTCATTTTCCCGTTTGGTTTTTAGTTTACTACTTGTTTTCTAACAAATATTAGGAAGAGACAGAGTGATTTGTACAGATGCAGAAGTAAGGATAATTTGGGGGAGTGAGCACAGGAAAAGGAAGGTGTGATCAAAATATATTATAAAATATCTCTTTAAAAATATTAAAATTGTAAAATATATAATTATTAAAAATTTAAACACTATCCATAAAGAATGAGAAATGCCATCAAAGAAATTACTTGTGATGCTGTTCATTAAAAGAATTTATTTGAAAGATTATCAACATTACAGGTGAGGAACATATAATGAAAATATACTTAAATCAGATGGAATACAAGTATATAACAGTAGCAATCATTGCTGAAGGAAGAGTTGTGCTCTCTATCTGTGAAGTACGATCTACTTTGTTCTCATCAGGGGACCTAACGATAACTGAAGGCAAAAACACCTATAATTACAAAAGTGTCACCCTCAAAGTATAAAGAAATGTATTTGCTATTTGGCATCTAAGAGTACACAAACATGTGTGAATTTCCAATGCATTTGATGGTCTAAAAAGAAACTTAACATTTCATCTCTAAGCATCCAAAAAATTCCCACTTAAAAGTCTCAGATATCCAGTCTGAAGTGAAGCCAAATTAGCCTATCTTCGTGGGGATTAGACATGAGGACAGTTTGCACTGTAATTTTCTCTACTCTGAAATGAATTAAACTAGCTTAAAGAGGAAATTTCTAGTTTCTTTGGAGACTCAGGTTATAGTGAAATTTTGCTGGTGCAGACAAACAAAAGTATGTTTTGCTAATGAAGACACATGAAAATATTCATGATGTTTATAAGGAATAGAAATATGACGCCATAGACAGAGGGAGCAATGGTTCACTTTGCTCTACCTTTGAAAGTCTTCATTGAGGACACACACGTAGTGGTTCACCTTACATTACATTGCTGAGCTTTACTTGTAGAAACTTCATAGATAAAAACTCACCAAGCTTGTCCTCACATTGCAGTGACCTCTTTTCCCTTTGGTGAGCCCCCTGGCTTCTTCTGGATTCAACTGCCCTTGCTGATTCATTTTTGCTGTCTGCTTCATGGACCGGACTATGGCTGGTGATCTGTGTGTCATGTTTTCCAGTGGAGGGGACTGAGAAAATAAAGATTGGAATTGCCCTAAGAACTATTTCTAAACAGGTCCTCTTTGCTCATATCATACTAGCATTTCTTTGCTACTATCTAATGCTAGGGGGTGAGATAGAGAAGGGGGTTGAACCCTCACTAAAGTAGATTTTGAAAACTATAAATGTATGCCAGCTTGTCTATTAAGAAGACCACCTGGACTTGGACCAGAAGTTCCAAAAGGTTAAGGCGTGGTGAGGAGATCCCAGCAGCCAGAAGGCAGAGAGATCTCTGCCGAGTGCACACAGAAAACACACCCCTGCCCTGCCTGACCAAGGGACCAGGAACCCAGCACTGGGACCTGTGTTCCCACCCGGAGGCTTTGGGGTACAGAACAGGGATCAGACCATCCGCCACCTGGAGCAGTGGAGATCCAGGGACAAAGACCAGGTACAAGGGAAAAGCAAGAACATATCACTGACAACAAGATGGCAAGAGGAAAGCGAAAGAGCATATCCCAAGGAAACCAAGACAACCTGGCAACAGCAGTACCCAGCTCTCCCATCACAGCAAACAGCAGAATGCCAACACTCCAGAAAAGGAAGACACAAACCTAAAATCATACCTCAAGACAATGATAGAGATGCTTAAAGAAGAACAGAAGGAAAAGCAAAAAGAATCACAAGTTTTTAAAGAGGAAACAAGAAAAACACTCAAAGAACTCAAAGAACTAGAGAAAAACAGAACCAAAGAGATGAAGGAATGGAAGAAGGAATTTAAAACGGAAATTAACACAATAAAGAAAACACTAAAAGAGATAACCCTAGAGGTAGAACACCTAAAAAAGAAATCAGGAGTCACAGAAGCAAGCATCTCCAATAGACTACAAGAGATAGAAGAGAGAATATCGGGGGCCGAAGACAACATAGAAAACAGAAAAAACAGCCAGAGAAGATGCAAAAACCAAAAAGCTCCTAACCCAAAATGTCGAGGACATACAGGACACAATGAGAAGACCAAACCTAAGGATAATAGGAATAAAAGAGGGAAAAAAATATTAACTAAGAGGCACAGTAAATATCTTCAACAAAATGTAGAAGAAAACTTCCCTACCCTTAAGAATGAGATGACCACGAGAATAAAAGAAGCCTTCAGAACTACAAATACATTGGACCAGAAAAGAAATTCCACCTGACACATAATAATCAAAACAACAAGTGCCCAAAGCAAAGAAAGAATACTAAAAGAAGTAAGGGTAAAATGTCAGGTAACATATAAAGGCAGACCAATCAGAATCACACCTGATTTCTCAACAGAGACTATGAAAGCTAGAAGAGCCTGGACAGACATCATGCAAAGTCAAAAAGAACACAAGTGCCAGCCCAAGCTGCTATGCCCAACAAAACTATCAATCACCATAGATGAGAGATGAAGATACTTCAAGACAAATCTAAATTTACACAATATCTGACCACAAACCCAGCACTACAACAAATTATAGGTGGAAACCTCAAATCAATGAAGAGAACTACATCTTAGTAAAAACAAGAAAACTCCTAAGCAAGAAAACCAAAAGAAGAAAGATACACAGACACAACTCAACCTACAAAAGCAATAATAGCAGGAAACAGCAGCCACTATTCCTTGATATCTATTAACATAAATGGACTCAACTCCCCCATATAGAGACATAGGCTATCAGACTGGATACATAAACAAAATCCTGCATTTTGCTGCATACAGGAAACTCATCTCAGAAACAAAGACAGACACTATCTCAGAGTAAAAGGGTGGGGAAAAAACTTCCAAGCAAACAGCCCCAAGAAGCAAGCTGGAGTGGCTATTCTAATATAGAATAAAGTCAATTTCCAACCAAAAGTTATCAAAAAAGATAAGGAAGGACACTTTTTACACATTACAGGGGAAATCTGCCAGGAGGAACTCTCAATCCTTAACATATATGCTCCAAATAAAAAAGCACCCACATGCATAAAAGAAACCCTACTAAAGCTCAAAAAATACATTTCACCCCACACAATAATAGTGGGAGACTTTAATACCCAACTCTCACCAATGTACAGATCATGGAAACAGAAACTGAACAATGACGCTGTAAAACTAGCAGAAACTATGAACCAACTAGAATTAATAGATATCTACAGAACATATCATCTAAAAGTAAAAGAATATACCTTATTCTAAGAACCCCATGACATCTTCTTGAAAATTGACCACATAATTGGACACAGAACGAGTCTCAATCGCTATAAGAAGATTGAAATACTCCCATGCATCCTCTCAGATAACCATGGTCTAAGGCTGGTCTTTAATAACAACAAAGACAACAAAAATCCCACATACACATAAAAACTAAACAACGCTCTGTTAAAAAATAGCAGGGTCAAAGAAGAAATAAAAAAAGAATTAAGGATTTTCTAGAATTCAATGAAAACCAAAACACAACATACCCAAACCTATGGGATGCAATGAAAGTAGTACTGAGAGGAAAACTCATAGCCCTGAGCGCTTCAAAAAAGAAACTAGAGAGAGCATACATCAGCAACTTGACAGCACAGTTGAAAGCTCTAGAACACAAGGAAGCTGATACACCCAAGAGGAGTAGACGGCAAGAAATAATCAAACTTAGGGCAGAAATAGACCAAATAGAAACAATAAGAACCAGGGAAAGAATCAACAAAACCAAGATCTGGTTCTTTGACAAAATCAACAAGATTGATAAACCCCTAGCCAGACTAACTAGAGGGCAAAGAAAGAGTATACAAATTAACAAAATCAGAAAGGAACGTGGAGACATAACAACTGAAACTGAGGAAATTCAAAAAATCATCAGATCCTATTACAAAAGCCTATATTCCACAAAGTTGGAAAATCTGAAGGAAATGGATAAATTCCTGGACAGATACAAAATCCTAAAGTTAAACCAGGACCAGGTAAAACATCTAAATAATCCTATACCACCTAAAGAAATAGAAGAAGTCATCAAAAGCCTCCCAACTAAAAAAAGCCCAGGTCCAGACAGGTTCAGTGCAGAATTTTATCAGACATTTATTGCAGACATAACACCAATACTCTCCAAATTATTCCACAAGATAGAATCACATGGAATACTACCTAAATCATTTTTGAGGCTACAGTAACCCTCATTCCTAAACCACACAAAGACTCTACAAGGAAAGAGAACTTCAGACCAATATCACTTATGAACATTGTTGCAAAAATACTCAACAAAACCCTTGCAAACCGAATCCAAGAACACATCAACACAATCATTCACCATGACCAAATAGGCTTCATCCCTGGGATGCAGGGATGGTTTAATATAAGGAAATCCATCAATGTAATCCATCATATAAACAAACTCAAAGAACAAAATCACATGGTTATCTAACTAGATGCTGAGAAAGCATTTGAAAAAATTCAGTACCCCTTCATGTTAAAAGTCCTGGAAAAAACAAGAATCCAAGGTCCATACCTAAACATAATAAAAGCAATATACAGCAATCCAACAGCCAAGATCAAACTTAATGGTGGGAAACTTGAAGCAATCCCACTAGAATCAGGGAATCGACAAGGCTGCCCACTCTCCCCCTACCTATTCAACATAGTACTGGAAGTCCTGGCTGGAGCAATTAGATAGCAAAAGGAGATCAAAGGGATACAAATCGGAAAGGAAGAAGTAAAACCTAACAAAAAACAAAAAAAAAATAATAATAATAAAAATAACAAATAAAAAAAATAAGGCCATGTGGTTAGCAAGTGCCTTCCAGTAGAGATCAGTGAGAAAGATGCCAGGAAGGGCAAACCTCCATGAAGGAGCAGTAACTTTAGAAGATCCCCCGCACAGCTACTGGCTGAGTGCAAGTGTGCTACCTAGGGCAGTGTTCAAATCAAATACTTCTCATTTCTATACATCCGCAATGTTAGTTTCCTTGAGTGTCCATGAGATCCAAACTACAGTGAGACTGTGGTTCTTTTTGGTTCTTTGGAAGCTAGCTTGGTTATCACTATCTTCACAGCGAATATCCCTATATTGGTGAATATAGAGTATATAGATCTTTCTGAGTCTGTGATACCTCATTCAGGATGATGTTTTACCAAGTTTCACTCATTTGCCTGCAAATTTTATTTAATAGCAGAGTAAGAAATACTCTACTGCTTAGATGTACCCCATTTCCCAACTTCCTTTATTCATTTCTTTGTTTTGGGACACCTGTTGCTGTTTCCTATGTCTGAATGTTGTGAATATATGTGGGCTAACAAAGCATGTGGGTGTATTGCCACCACTTAATCATGTGACTTCAGGTTCGTCCATGTGAGAGATAAATAAGTGTGCCTGGGTGACCAACAACATGAAGCTGGATAGCCCAGGGACTTAAGATAAAACCAAATAACACTGGCGTGAAAAAGAGAAAAAATATAATGATAAAATGACTCTAGTGATATTCATAGATCAGTGCCCCTGTCAGCTGTCACCCGAGGACCTTCAATCTGCAGCTGATGGGAACAAATAGAGAGAAACACAGTCAGGTATTAAGCTGGGAGAGGGGAGAGAGTAGAAGAGAGGAGAGAGAGAGTAACCTAGAAAACACAGCACTAAATAGAATGTCTTCCTCAAAGCCTTCTCATCCAAGCTCAGGGTGTCCTGCAGAAGAAGAGAGGAAAAGAGTGTAAGTGGAAGGCACTAAGAGGAAAGGCACCAAATCTACATGAACAAAGCTCATATGAGTTCACAGAGACAAAATCAGCAAGTGCAGAACCTGGATGTCCCGCGCAACCGTCTCGCCTGCAAGAACGACACGGCACACGAAATAGAATTCTTCTGCGGTAAACTTTAATGCTCTCGAGAGGCAGAGCATAAGCATACATCAAGTAGAAGCGAAGACCATGAACTATCTAGCCTGTCCCCTTATAAAGGGATCAGTCCTTGCCTTGGACGTGGAGCCCCCTGATTGGTTGAAACTCATCAGGCCCTATGACGCCACGGGAGAGGCAGAGCTCAAGGAGTGGAAAGTTACCCAGCACGTGCGCACATGACTTGTTTACTGCTAACTCCAGCCGGATGTCAGGGCCATCTTGTAATGGAGAATGTGCAGGCGGCGCCCCACACCTGGATATGTCTGCACCGGGTCCTCTATGCTTGTATCATGGCTCCCAGTTTAGTGTTCGTATAGGATACCCAAGTGTGTGAATGAGAGGCTGTCTGATTATTGCCCCATCACTTGGACCCTTTTCTTTCTGTCGGTTTAACTCTTTGAAAGATAATTCCATTTGTCAGTTTGTGTTTTAGCTTATTAAATTTTATTTTCAATTTATTTTATTATGTTGAAACATGAATGAATAAATTAATTAATATAAACCTAGCCACCAGTGTAAAAGCAATCAACTGATCTGTCACTGATATTAACAGGGAGAGAAAAAGTCAAATTTTACCAAGAATGTGACACTGGTTTTATTAACTACCCCTGGACAGTCCACATGTTCAAGAGTAATTGAACAATATTTATTACCCTACATCTCTTTTTCGCTGCTTTTATTTAATTACATTTTGGTGATAGATTCTTTTCGCTTACTTCCTGTTATTGTGGTGTTTCTTTTGTTCTCACAGATTTGGACATTTCTGTGGAATCGGGTTTTATTTTTCTTAGAGAAAGAAGTTGGAAGTATAGAGAGTGGGAGCAGATCTGGAAGGACAGAGAGGAAGAGAAGAATCTGAACAAGATATATTTAAGTTTAAATTTAGTCTTAATAATAAAACTGTAATAATAAAGACTTTGGATTCTATAATATAGGTTCTGCAATGTTGTTTTATTAAACAGTATAATGCTGGTAAACTCTTTGTAAGACAAAAAAAAATCCAGGTCAGAGTAAGAAAAATATTCATTCACACACAGTAGCAAATTCCAAGAAATACCCTGAATAATGAATATTCAAAATGATTGCTATAAGAGTTCTTGCCATATTTTAATTTTAGATTTAGAATGATCCACTTTAAAAACATTTCACATAAATAGCAAAGATATATGGGTGCCATGTGACATTCTCTTTGTTCCTCAGTGATTTCTACTAATTTTGTAATTTTTCTTTAAAATATTTATATTGTAGAAGTGATGTCATTGATATTGTTGAGGCAGAAAGTACAAGTCTCTGAGTCTTTAACGTTTACTTACAGAACTTATTTGAACAAACAACACAAGAAATCATAAATGTGAAAATATGGTTGGATTTTTTTCTCTATATCTCTCTCTTTTCTCTTTCTCTCATCTCTCTTTTTACTCTTTTCTTAAGTGTCTTCCATTCTCTTTGTCTAGTCCATTTCTCATTTCTTCTCTTCCCCTCTCTCACAAAAGTATGTTTAAAGATGGACATATAGTATATGCAGAACCCAAGAACCACATTAAAGACAAGCTCACAAGAAATCATCTTACCCATGTTGCTATGGTGTAGAAATAATCATCTTTACTTTGCTCTTTGGCGGAAGCACCTGTATCTGCAGGAATGTGAATCGGTAAATTTGAGGTGAGATAGAGACTATAACAAGAAGCTTACCAAGTAACAGTGAATGTACATTCCTTCCCTACTCTGAATGTGTATTTCTGACTCTGTCATATGCTTTTTCTTGTCTCAGTCTTTCTGACAACATCCTTGTTGGGACATAAAGAGGTTGAGGCATCCCTCCTTGGACAATGACACCAAGAGCACAGATAAAGAAGACCCTGTCCCAGACATGAACACAGAACAAGCATATTCAGGTGTTACTGCTCACAAACACAACAGCCCTGAAGGCACCAGGGAACTCATCTGTGCAACAATTTATCTCTCTAAGATCAGAAGAGAAACAAGCTTTCTTAATAGTAGACACACACAGCATTACACACAGCTAACATTAGACACTAGTTTTCTAACCCTAGCTAGATTCCTCTTCTGAGACTATCCTACCACATAGTCTTGATGCCTTTATTCCACAGTAGATTCTGAAAATCTCATCTGCCCCTTCCCTGCAGTGACCATTGTTCTCTTTCCTACATGTACTCAATCTCTCTACTGGTGAACTCACAATATTGTCTTCAAATTCTTAATGTCACCATTAGAAATTCTTTAAAGCAATACATATGATCAAGCTGTAAATCTAGGCTGAAAATGAACTTTATAGCCAGGAGTGCTTTTTTAAGTTAATTTTCTACATACAAGTTAAAGACTACAAGACTAGAAAAGAACACTAAATGTGACAGTAAAGAGAGGAAGGGTAGTGAGCCTCACCAGTACCAGATGTTTTATATGGAGCAGCTGTTGTGTTCTCTTTAAGACAAAGAAAAATTAGTTATAACATGCTACATGACCAGTGGTAGAGATCTTCACAATGGAAAGCCTCAGCTCTGAGAGACAGACACAGGGCAATGAGACCATTAGGTAATATGGAGAGTGGAAAGACCCAATACATTCACTTTTTTCTTGTCTCCTGAAATAAATATTTAACTAATTTCTCAAAGTTATTTCACTGATAATAACAATGTACTTTCAAACCAACTTCAGAACCAGAACAAGTACCACATGGTATTAAGAAACAAGTATGGCCTAATTCAACCTGTAATGGCCAGGATGTCTGTCTGTGCATGTGCGAATGCATGTGGTGTGTGTGTGTGTGTGTGTGTGTGTGTGTGTGTGTGTGTGTGTGTGTGTGTATGTGTGTGTGGGTCCTTATTCTAATGAAATATGAGTCAACTCAGTCTTTATATGTGATATCCTCAAATAAGGTTCAGGTAAAAATCATTACTCACCTCCATTGACCAGCAACAGGAGCAGTGCTAAAAACTTCATGGTTGAAGTTGGAGAGCAGAGAGAACAGAACATGAAGCTCCAGAATAAGCACACATGAAGCCATGTCTTTAAACATCTCACACACACGGTGCACCAATCAGAAGTTTCCAGGTCAGCCTTTGTTTAGAGTACTGGCAGAGTTTGGAGGTAATGTAGACAATAGGATTAGCAGCACAGCCAAAAGTTATTTGGAAATGTCATGGCCCAGGTCTTATGACATGTTTGATTTCAGTGACATGGTTTGAAAAATCTCTTATTTTCCATATTAAATGTTTATTTGAAGCCATTAACTCTTTTCATATTTTATTTGTCTTGTGTGACACCGAGCTCCCATATATAAAAGTGCCGAAAATGGATGTAAATCCAGTAATAGATTTTCAGACACCTGCAGTTCCCTTCCAAAGGCACCAGAACTTAGATCTTTGCAGATGCAAAGTCTGCTGCATGTCTCCTCTAGGGAGTGATCAGAGAAGAGAAACTAGAACCAATCCCTGTATCAGGTAAGTCCCTATATGGTTAAAACCATGGAGTTTCTATTGTGTGTAACCTGAGACATATCTATCTTCATAGACAAAGCCCAAGACTTACACAATTTGAACAAGGAAGAATAACAAGATAACTCATCCACAATTAAATTCACTTGTTTATTTATAGGAATATTTTTGTGACTTAGAACTTACAGTAGAATTCTTGAAAGAAGAGACAATCAGTACGTATGAAAAAATGTGAATCAAATGGATTTGACAGATATGGATAGGACATTTCAACCTATAAAAAAAGAAGATACCTTCTTCTCAGTACCTCATGGTACTTTCTCTAAAACTGAGCATACAATCAGTCACAAAACAGGTCTCAACAGATATAAGAAGATTGAAATAATCCTACACGTCCTATCAGATCACTGTGAACTAAGGCTGGTTTTCAACAACAACAAAAACAACATACCCATGTAAAGTCATATATCCATGGAAGCTGAACAATGCTCTACTCAATGATAACTTGGTCAAGAGAGAAATATAGAAAGAAATTAAAGACGTTTTAGAATTTAATAAAATGCAGGCACTTATGGGACACAATGAAAGCAGTACTGAGAGGAAAACTTATAGCTGTGAGTGCCTCCAAAAAGAAACTGGAGAGAGCACACACTAGCAGCTTCACAGCTCAACTGAAACTCTAGAACAAAATGAATCAAGTTCACTCAAGTGGAGTAGAAAGCAGGAAATGATGAAACTCAGGGCCAAAAGCAACCAAGTATAAATAAAAAGAACTATACAAAGAATCAACAAAACCAGGAACTGGCTATATGAAAAAAATCCACAAGATACATAAACCTCTAGCCAGACTAACCAGAGGACGCAGGGACAGTATCAAAAATAACAAAATCAGAAATGAAAAGTGAGCTTTCTGGACCAGAGAGAGGGTTGGGTGACTTCCATCAGTACCCAGGAACTGCCTGCAGACAGCTGAATACCCAGAACAACCTGGAAAGCTTTCTCCCACCTGAGCACACAGTGAGTCTGCCACACCCACCCACTGGGTACACAGGGAGGGAACTCCAGGCTCTTGAAGCACAGATGGTGTGGTGCACTCTGGGATCTAGTCCTCTCCAGCCCAGAGAGAGGGTCGGGTGTCAGTCATCAGTACTCGGGACCTGACCGCAGACAGCTGTTCTCCCAGAACAGCCTCACAAGCCCTCTCCCAACTGAGCTCACAGAATCAAGACTGAATCACTCCCATCAGAACTCACTGTCTGCTCACAAAGAGGCAAACATCCAGAAGAAATTTCCTTACTGAGCCCACTGGACCTCAGACCCACAGGAGAGACAGGCTCCAGAAAGAGACAACAAGGTCACCCATAATCACAGAAAAGAAGATGTCAAGAGGAAAGCACAAGAACCTAAGCAATTGAAACCAAGGCAAACTGGCAACATCAGATTCCAGCTCTTCCACCAACAGCAAGTGATGGATTTCCCAACAGACCAGAAAAACAAGATTTAGACTTAAAATCATACTTCAGAATGATGATGGAGATCCTTGAGAAGCACATGAACAACTCCCTAAACCATTACAGGAGAACACACATAAACAAGTAGAAGCCCTTAAAGAGGAAGCATGAAAATTACTCAAAGAACTGCAGAAAAGCACAACCAAATAGGTGAAGGAATTGAAAATGAAAATAGAAACAATAAAGAAATCACAAAAAGAGACAACCCTGGAGATAGATAACCTAAGAAAGAAATCAGGAGTCATAGATGCAAGCATCACTAATAGACTACAAGAGATGGAAATGATCAAATCCTAAAATCTAGAAGAAATGGACAAGTTTCTAGACAGATAACAAGTACCAAAGTTAAAACAGGATTATATAAAGCATCTAAACAGACCTTTATCACCTAAACAAATAGAAGCAGTCATCTAAAACCTCCCAAGCCAAAAATGCCCAGGAACAGATGGGTTCAGTGCAGATTTCTATTAGACTTCATAGAAGACTTAACACCAATGCTTTCTACACTTTTTCACAAAATAAAAATGCAAGGAACACTACCCAATTTGTTTTTTGAAACCACAATTACACTCATACCTAAACCACACAAAGACCCTACAAAGAAAGAGAACTTCAGACCAATTTCCCTCATGAACACTGATGCAAAAAGTACTGAATAAAATTCTTGCAAACCCCTCCAAGAACATGCCAAATCAATCATTCACCATGATCAGGCAGAGATGGTTTTATATAAGGAAATTCATCAACATAATCCACCATCTAAACAAACTTAATTTTAAAAAACCCACATGATCATCTTACTAGATGTTGAGAAAATACCCCTTCATGATAAAAGTCTTGGAAAGAGCAGGAATCCAAGGTCCATATCTAAACATAGTAAAAGCAATATACAGCAAACAGGAAGCAAACATCAAGCTAAATAGAGAGAAATTTGAAGCAATCCCACTAAAATCAGGGACTAAACAAGGCTGCCCACTCTCCCACTACCTATTCAATATAGTACTGGAAGTCCTAGCCAGAGAAATTAGACAACAAAAAGAAGTCAAAGGGATTCACAGTGGAAAGGAAGAAGTCAAAATATCACTATTTGCAGATGATAAGATACTTAAGTGACCCCCAAAATTCCAGCAGAGAACTTATTTTTAGAATCCATCTATTATATCAGCAACATCAATATAATATGTCTTTGATTGTACAGTTGGTATAAAAATCTCTTTTGATTATTATCAATGTAAAAGATGTTTCTCAATATTTAAGTAATCTAGTCCAGCTATGTGGGAAAACACTAGACATGAAACTATGATACTTGTGATTTCTTTTTCTTTTAAGCTTTTCATACAGGTTTATATATTCAACTCTCAATCCACAAAACCTCTACACAAGAAGATTGCATCAAATAGACAAAGATACAAACTGCCCTTCTATATGAGATACTAGACCTGTAAAATCCTTAATGTTCATAGCTATTTAAACCAATCAATATCACATGGATATAGCTGGTCTTTGGGAACCTCCATCTTGCCATGACCTCTCCTCGTCCTCTCTTGATACTTGTGATTTTTATTTTGGAGAAGGCCCTTGAAAATCACTCATTCTTTTCCTCTCTGTTGATTTAATTTGGCTCCTTTCTTTAGTATATTATTTTGGACATTCTATTGCCATTTAAATTCTTTTTTCCTTTTTAAAATTTTATTGGATATTCTCTGTATTTAAATTTCAAATGTTATATCTCCCCCCCTGACTCCCCTCCCTTCTCTCCCTCAACTTGCTTCCATGAAGGTGCTCCCTCTCACGATCACCCTCTCCACCTCAGTGCCTTGGCTGTTGATGATGTTGTTCTTCCCATGAGGGTGCAAACCTTTCAGCTCTTTCAGTCCTTTCTCTAGCTCTTTCATTGGGGCCCCCATGTTCAGTCTGATATATAGTTGTAAGCATCCTCTTCTGTATCTATATGACACTGGGAGAGTCTCTGCTGAGACATCCATGCTTGGTACCTGACAGTAAACATTTCTTGGCATCAGCAATAGTGCCTGGGTTTCCACCAGAGAACTTTTACAGATTATAAACCACTTCACCAACATGGCTGGATATAAAATTAACTCAAACAAATCAGTAGCCTTCCTCTACTCAAAGGATAAACATGCTGAGAGAAAAATTAGTGAAAAGACACCCTTCACAATAGCCACAAAAAATATAAAATAACTTAGTGTGACCCTAACTAAGCAAGTGAAAGATCTGTATGACAAGAACTTCAAATCTCTGAAAAGGGAAATTTAAGAAGATTTCAGAAGATGGAAAGCTCTCCCGTGCTCATGGGTTGGAAGGATCAGCATTGTAAAAATGGTCACCTTGCCAAAAGCAATCTACAGATTCCATGCAATCCCCATCAAAATTCCAGCTTAATTCTTCATAGAGTTTGAAAGAGCCATTTGCAAATTCATCTGGAATAACAAAAAACTTATGATAGCGAAATCTATTCTCAATAATAAAAAAAACTTCCAGGGAAATTACTATCCCTGACTTCAAGCTATATTACAAAGCAAATGTGATTTAAAAAACTGCATGGTATTGGCATATAGATAGGAAGGTAGATCAATGGAACAGAATTGATGACCCAGAAATGAACCCACTCACCTATGGTCACTTGATCTTTGACAAAGGTGCTAAAAACATTCAATGGAAAAATGACAGCCTCTTCAACAAATGGTGTTGGATCAACTGGCAGTCAGCATGCAGAATAATGCAAATCTATCCTTTTTATGTCCTTGTACAAAGCTTAAGTGAAAGTGGATCAAAGACCTTCACATAAAACCAGATGCACTGAAATTATTAGAAGAGAAAGTGGGGGAAGAACTTAAAACACATAGGCACAGGGGAAAATTTCCTGAACAGAACACCAATAGCTTATGCTCTAAGATCAAGAATCTACAAATGGGACCTCATGAGATTGTAAAGTTTCTGTAAGGCGAAGGACACTGTCAAGAAGACAAAATGGCAGCCAAAAGATTGAAAAAGGATCTTTACCAATCCTACATCTGATAGAGGGTTAATATCCAATATATACAAAGAACTCAAGAAGTTAGACTCTAAAGAATCAAATAATTGTATTTAAAATGGGGTATATAGATGTAAACAAAGAATTATCAACTGAGGAATACCGAATGGCTGAGAAGCACCTAAAGAAATGTAATAATACACCCTTGCTTATCAGGGAAATGCAAATCCAAAAACACCCCTGAGATTTCACCTCACACCAGTCAAAATAGCTACGATCAAGTTCAGATGATAGCCAATGTTGGCAAGGATGTGGAGAAAGAGGTACACTCCTCTACTACTGGTGGAGTTGTAAGATGGTGCTAATCACAGATTAGCAAACTGGATGACATAATAGGATTCATTTATCTATTTCTAATTGCAAGAAAATATCTTATCATCAAAGAAAGACACCACTTTAATGCAAACACAGGAAAAAACATTACAAGTAAAAGGACTTAAGGAAAATAAACAGATGTAGTGATTCTAATATATAGCAAATATACTTCAAAACAACACCAGTCCAAAGAAATAAGGATATTTGGCACCAATTAAACATAATACATATCACGAGGGCATTACAGACCTAAACATATATGAACCAAACAAAGGACAGCTGGATTTCATAATAGAAACACTAATAGATCTAAAAACACAGATTCAGCATAAAAGAGTTAATTGGGGATTCCTATAACCCACGATCACTGATAGACCATTAAGGAATAAGAAAAATGCTGGACTTAAATGACATCATACATCAAATGTACCTACCAAATATAGGCAGAACACTCATTCCATATGTAAAGGAATACACCCACATCACAGTAGCACAAGGGACATTCATCCATCAAATAATATGACACGTAGGTCTCAACAGATTTAGGAAAACTGAAGTAAAATTCTGTGTTCTATCAGACAACAGTAAAATTAAGCTGGAAGAACATGAATAGCAATAAAAATATTACATGGAGAAAGTGCATAAATTTGTGGTAATTAACCAACACACTACTGGATGATAATGTGTCAAGTAAGAAATCAAGAAAAAATATTAAATTCCTAGAATGGAATAAAATAAAAACACACTGTGCCAATACTTATAGGTTACAATAAAAAAAGAACATTTATAAGACTGTACTAACATAACAAAATATTTGCATTAAATAACAAGGACACACATGGTGTACAAAACCTACATTCTTATTATACAAAGAATGAAATAGTGTCATGAACATAGACCTCTGAATCATACTATGCTAATCTATCACAGTAAATGCCTGGAGAACCAGGACTACCACAGTAAAATTCTGCATGGAAACAAAGCAAAAACATTAATGAGATTAGATTGTGTAAGTCTTGGGCTTTGTCTATGAAGATAGATATGTCTCAGGTTACACACAATAGAAACTCCATGGTTTTAACCATATAGGGACTTACCTGATACAGGGATTGGTTCTAGTTTCTCTTCTCTGATCACTCCCTAGAAGAGACATGCAGCAGACTTTGCATCTGCAAAGATCTAAGTTCTGGTGCCTTTGGAAGGGAACTGCAGGTTTCTGAAAATCTATTACTGGATTTACATCCATTTTTGGCACTTTTATATATGGGAGCTCAGTATCACACAAGACAAATAAAATATGAAAAGAGTTAATGGCTTCAAATAAACATTTAATATGGAAAATAAGAGATTTTTCAAACCATGTCACTGAAATCAAACATGTCATAAGACCTGGGCCATGACATTTCCAAATAACTTTTGGCTGTGCTGCTAATCCTATTGTCTACATTACCTCCAAACTCTGCCAGTACTCTAAACAAAGGCTGACCTGGAAACTTCTGATTGGTGCACCGTGTGTGTGAGATGTTTAAAGACATGGCTTCATGTGTGCTTATTCTGGAGCTTCATGTTCTGTTCTCTCTGCTCTCCAACTTCAACCATGAAGTTTTTAGCACTGCTCCTGTTGCTGGTCAATGGAGGTGAGTAATGATTTTTACCTGAACCTTATTTGAGGATATCACATATAAAGACTGAGTTGACTCATATTTCATTAGAATAAGGACCCACACACACACACACACACACACACACACACACACACACACACACACACACCACATGCATTCGCACATGCACAGACAGACATCCTGGCCATTACAGGTTGAATTAGGCCATACTTGTTTCTTAATACCATGTGGTACTTGTTCTGGTTCTGAAGTTGGTTTGAAAGTACATTGTTATTATCAGTGAAATAACTTTGAGAAATTAGTTAAATATTTATTTCAGGAGACAAGAAAAAAGTGAATGTATTGGGCCTTTCCACTCTCCATATTACCTAATGGTCTCATTGCCCTGTGTCTGTCTCTCAGAGCTGAGGCTTTCCATTGTGAAGATCTCTACCACTGGTCATGTAGCATGTTATAACTAATTTTTCTTTGTCTTAAAGAGAACACAACAGCTACTCCATATAAAACATCTGGTACTAGTGAGCCTGTCTACCCTTCCTCTCTTTACTGTCACATTTAGTGTTCTTTTCTAGTCTTGTAGTCTTTAACTTTTATGTACAAAATTAAATTAAAAAAAGTACTCCTGGCTATAAAGTTCATTTTCAGCCTAGATTTACAGCTTGTTCATATGTATTGCTTTAAAGAATTTCTAATGGGGACATTAAAAATTTGAAGACAATATTGTGAGTTCACCAGTAGAGAGATTGAGTACATGTAGGAAAGAGAACAATGGTCACTGCAGGGAAGGGGCAGATGAGATTTTCAGAATCTACTGTGGAATAAAGGCATCAAGACTATGCAGTAGGATAGTCTCAGAAGAGGAATCTAGCTAGGGTTAGAAAACTAGTGTCTACTCAAGCTAGATTACAAGGCAATTGTGCTGAAAACTGCATGGTACTGGTACAGAAATTGGCACGTGGATCAATGGAATAGAATAAAAGATCCAGAAATGAGCCCTCACGTATATGTTCACCTGATTTTTGACAAAGGAGCCATACCATTCAATGGAAAAAGGACAGCCTATTCAACAAATGGTGCTGGTACAACTGGCATTCAGCATGCAAAAGAATGAAATTAGACCCTTTCTTATCTCCTTGTACAAAGCTCAAGTGTAAGTGGATCAAGGATCTCCACATTAAACCAGGTACACTGAAACTATTAGATGAGAAAGTAGGGAAAACCTTAGAACACATAGGCACAGGAGAAAATTTTTTGAACAAAACACCAATGGCTCAAGCTCTAAGGTCAAAGATTAACAAATGGGACTTAATGAGATTGCAAAGTTCCTTAAGGCTAAGGACATTGTCAAGAAAACAAAACGGCAGCCAACAGAATGGGAAAAGATCTTTAGCAACTCCACATCAGATAGATGCCTAATATCTAAGGTATACAAAGAACTCAAAAAGCTAGACACCAGAGAATCAAATAACCCTGTTAAAAAATGGGGTACAGATGTAAACAAAACGTTCTCAATTGAGGAATATTGAATGGCTGAGAAACATCTAAGGAAGTGCTTGACATCCTTAGCCATCAGGGAAATGCAAATCAAAACAACCCTGAGATTCCACCTCACACCAGTCAGATTGGCCAAGATCCAAAACTCAGATTACAGAAGATGCTGGCGAGGTTGCGGAGAAAGAGGAACACTTCTCTACTGTTGGTGGGGTTGAAAACTGATACAACCACCCTGGAAATCAGTCTGGCGATATCTTAGAAAATTGGACATAGTACTACCTGAAGACCCAGCTATTCCACTTCTGTGCATATACCCCAGAGACACTTTAATATACAACAAAGATAAATGCACAACAATGTTCATAGCAGCTCTATTTATAATAGCCAGAAGCTGGAAAGAACCCAGATGTCCTTCAGAAGATGAATGGATACAAAAATTGTGGTACATTTACACAATGGAGTACTACTCAGCCACCAGAAACAATGACTTAACCAAATTCTTAAGAAAATGGCTGCATCTAGAGAATATCCTGAGTGAGATAACCCAGTCACAAAAGAACAGACATAATATGCAGTCACTGATATTGGGATATTGACCCCAGAGGCTCGCACTGCCCCAGAAACAACTCACAGAGAGTGTGATGTCCAAGAAAAAAACAAAACAAAACAAAACAAAACAAAACAAAAATCATGCTCAATCCTTACACACCAAGAACACATTGACAAATTCCAGGCTACAACCTGTATTACATATACTTTTTGCTCACTGTAAAAAAAAAAAAAAAAAAAAGAAAGAAAGAAAAATTTGTATTGATTGATATTTTCTACAACATTCTTTTCTTTCTGCTAAACTCTCTAAAATGTTTTTCTAAAGTCTTGGACAACCAGGGGACTATTGCCTGCAAATTTTTCACTGCCTTATTTGCCATATCATTGGAAAGGGTTTGGTTAAATTCTGTGTACTAGAAACACTGTGCTTCTCCTTTAGATGTTTTGTGTACTATTGTTCTTTCTAGAAAACCCCATTGTGGTTTTTATTGTTTCTATGTGCCCTTTTACCAATAAAAGACGGTCTATGAAAAAAAGAAAAAGAAAACTAGTGTCTAGTGTTAGCTGTATGTAATGCTGTTTGTGTCTACTGTTAAGAAAGCTTGTTTCTCTTCTGATCTTAGAGAGATAAATTGTTGCACAGATGAGTTCCCTGGTGCCTTCAGGGCTGTTGTGTTTGTGAGCAGTAACACCTGAATATGCTTGTTCTGTGTTCATGTCTGGGACAGGGTCTTCTTTATCTGTGCTCTTGGTGTCATTGTCCAAGGAGGGATGCCTCAACCTCTTTATGTCCCAACAAGGATGTTGTTAGAAAGACTGAGACAAGAAAAAGCATATGACAGAGTCAGAAATACACATTCAGAGTAGAGAATGTACATTCACTGTTACTTGGTAAGCTTCTTGTTATAGTCTCTATCTCACCTCAAATTTGCCAATTCACATTCCTGCAGATACAGGTGCTTCCGCCAAAGAGCAAAGTAAAGATGATTATTTCTACACCATAGCAACATGGGTAAGATGATTTCTTGTGAGCTTGTCTTTAATGTGGCTCTTGGGTTCTGCATATACTATATATCCATCTTTAAACATACTTTTTTGAGAGAAGAGAAGAGACGGAATGAGAAATGGAGAAGACAAAGAGAATGGAAGACACTTAAGGAAAGAGTAAAAAAAGAGATGAGAGAAAGAGAAAAAAGAGAGATATAGAGAAAAAATCCAACCATATTTTCACATTTATGATTTCTTGTGTTGTTTGTTCAAATAAGTTCTGTAAGTAAACGTTAAAGACTCAGAGGCTTGTACTTTCTGCCTCAGCAATATCAATGACATCACTTCTACAATATAAATATTTTAAAGAAAAATTACAAAATTAGTAGAAATCACTGAGGAACAAAGAGAATGTCACATGGCACCCATATATCTTTGCTATTTATGTGAAATGTTTTTAAAGTGGATCATTCTAAATCTAAAATTAAAATATGGCAAGAACTCTTATATCAATCATTTTGAATATTTATTATTCAGGGTATTTCTTGGAATTTGCTACTTGACTTTGTGTGAATGAATATTTTTCTTACTCTGACCTGGATTTCTTTTGTTTTACAAAGAGTTGGCCAGTATTATACTGTTTAACAAAACAACATTGCAGAACCTACATCATAGAATCCAAAGTCTTTATTATTACAGTTTTATTATTAAAACTAAATTTAAACTTAAATATATCTTGTTCAGATTCTTCTCTTCCTCTCTGTCCTTCCAGATCTGCTCCCACTCCCTATACTTCCAACTGCTTTCTCTAAAAACTAATAAAACCCAATTCCACAAAAACGTCCAAATCTGTGAGAACAAAAGAAACACCACAAGAACAGGAAGTAAGTGAAAATAATCTATCACCAAAATGTAATTAAATAAAAGCAGCAAAAAAGAGATGTAGGGTAATAAATATTGTTCAATTACTCTTGAACATGTGGACTGTCCAGTGGTAGTTAATAAAACCAGTGTCACATTCTTGGAGAAATCTGACTTTCTCTCTCCCTGTTAATATCAGTGACAGATCAGTTGATTGCTTTTACACTGGTGGCTAGGTTTATATTAATTAATTTATTCATTCATGTTTAAGCATAATAAAATAAATTGAAAATAAAATTTAATTAGCTAAAACACAAACTGACAAATGGAATTATCTGTCAGAGTTAAACCGAAAGAAAGAAAAGGGTCCAAGTGATGAGGCAAGAATCAGACAGCCTCTCATTCACACACTTGGGTATCCTATACGAACACTAAACTGGGAGCCATGATACAAGCATAGAGGACCCGGTGCAGACATATCCAGGTTCTGTACTTGCTGCTTTTGTCTCTGTGAGTTCATATGAGCTTTGTTCATGTAGATTTGGTGCCTTTTCTCTTAGTGCCTTCCACTTACACTCTTTTCCTCTCTTCTTCTGCAGGACACCCTGAGCTTGGATGAGAAGGCTTTGAGGAAGACATCCTATTTAGTGCTGTGTTTTCTAGGTTACTCTCTCTCTCTCCTCTCTTCTACTCTCTCTCCTCTCCCAGCTTAATACCTGACTGTGTTTCTCTCTATTTGTTCCCATCAGCTGCAGATTGAAGGTCCTCTGGTGACAGCTGACAGGGGCACTGATCTATGAATATCATTAGAGTCATTTTATCATTATATTTTTTCTCTTTTTCACGCCAGTGTTATTTGGTTTTATCCTAAGTCCCTGGGCTATCCAGCTTCATGTTGTTGGTCACCCAGGCACACTTATTTATCTCTCACATGGACGAACCTGAAATCAAATGATTAAGTGGTGGCAATACACCCACATGCTTTGTTAGCCCACATATATTCACAACATCCAGACATAGGAAACAGCAATAGATGTCCCAAAACAAAGAAATGAATAAAGGAAGTTGGAAAATGGGGTACATCTAAGCAGTAGAGTATTTCTTACTCTGCTATTAAATAAAATTTGCAGGCAAATGAGTGGAACTTGGTAAAACATCATCCTGAATGAGGTATCACAGACTCAGAAAGATCTATATACTCTATATTCACAAATATAGGGATATTCTCTGTGAAGATAGTGATAACCAAGCTAGCGTCCAAAGAACCAAAAAGAACCACAGTCTCACTGTAGTTTAAATCTCATGAACACTCAAGGAAACTAACATTGCGGATGTATAGAAATGAGAAGTATTTGGTTTGAACACTGCCCTAGGTAGCACACTTGCACTCAGCCAGTAGCTTTGCGGGGGATCTTCTAAAGTTACTACTCCTTCATGGAGGTTTGCCCTTCCTGGCATCTTTCTCACTGATCTCTACTGGAAGGCACTTGCTAACCACATGGCCTTCTTAATAGACAAGCTGGCATACATATATAGTTTGCAAAATCTACTTTATACAGGTTCAATGCCATCCTCTATCCCACCACCTAGCAGAGATAGTAGAAAAGAAAGGCTAGTATGATATGGGCAAATAGGACCTCTTTAGAAATAGTTCTTAGGGGCAATTCCAATCTTTATTTTCTCAGTCCCATCCACTGGAAAACATGACACACAGATCACCAGCCATAGTCTGGTCCATGAAGCAGACAGCAAAAATGAATCAGCAAGGGCAGTTGAATCCAGAAGAAGCCAGGGGGCTCACCAAAGGGAAAAGAGGTCACTGCAATGTGACGACAAGCTTGGTGAGTTTTTATCTATGAAGTTTCCACAAGTAAAGCTCAGCAATGCAATGTAAGGTGAACCACTATGTGTGTGTCATCAGTGAAGACTTTTAAAGGTAGAGCAAAGTGAACCATTGCTCCCTCTGTCTGTGGGGTCATAGTTATATTCCTTATAAATGTCATGAGTATTTCCATGTGTCTTCATTAGCAAAACATACTTTTGTTTGTCTGCCCCAGCAAAATATCACTATAACCTGAGTCTCTAAAGAAACTAGAAATTTCCTCTTTAAGCTAGTTTAATTTATTCCAGAGTAGAGAAAATTACAGTGCAAACTGGCCTCATGTCTAATCCCCATGTAGATAGGCTAATTTGGCATCACTTCAGACTGGATATCTGAGACTTCTAAGTGGGAATTTTTTGGATGCTCAAAGATGAAATGTTAAGTTTCCTTTTAGACCATCAAATGCATTGGAAATTCATACATGTTTGTGTACTCTTAGATGCCAAATAGCAAATACATTTTTTTTCATCTTTTGAGAGGTGACACTTATGTGATTATGGGATTTTTCAGCTCTTGGTTATTTGGACCCCTTTATAAGAACAACTTTGATGGCATCCTTCACAGATAATGAGAACAACTATTTATTCAACAATGAATGCTACTACAATATACTTATATTTCACCTCATATAACCAATTATCATTCCCATTATATCTTTCTCAGCTGTAATGTTGATATTTCAAATATATTAACTCTTAATCTTTTTATTATATATTTTATGTATTTACATGTCAAATAATATTCCCTCCATCCTCCCATCCCCTTCCCCCTCTTGCTTCCATGAAGGTGCTCCCACTCCCAACCACACATCCCCACCTCATCGCCCTGACATTCCCCAACACTGAGAAAATGAGCCTTCACAGGACCAAAGATTTCTCCTATTAATGCCAAACAATGCCATTCTCTGCTCCATATGCAGCTGGGGCCATGGGTCTCTCCATGTGTGCTCATTGTTTTGTGATTTGGTCCCTGGGAGCTCTGGTGGATTGGGTTGGTTGATAATGTTGTTCTTCCCATGGGGCTGCAAACCCTTTCACCTCTTTCAGTCCTTTCTCTAGCTTCTCTATTGGGGTCCCCGAATATATTCTTTTAATGAGCAGCATCACAAGTATTTTCTGCGTAGGTATGTGGTATTTCTCATAGTTCATGGAGAGTGTTTAAATTTTTAATAAATACATATATTTTCTAATTTTAATATTTGTTAAAATAGATATCTTTCTCACAATACAGTGTTGTCACATTTTCCTCTACTTCTGCTCCCAGATTGTGCCCACTTCCCCACTCATACAATCACACTCTCTCTTCCTACTATTTATTAGAAAACAAATAGTTAACTAAAAAAACTAAAAGAAAAATGAATAAGGCAAAAAAAGAGGGAGTAAAAAGAGAAAGCACATTAAACACCTGTAGATGCAGTCACACAGAAACCACATAAAAACACAAAAAATAATATGAAACAAAAAGTGATAAAATATTTTTTGAAGGCTCAGACAAAGCATTATAAGACAGCAAATCTCTAAATATCCCTTTGGTACATTTTGTGGTGCCATTTATTTATGTAGGGGATTTCCCTTAAGTGTAGTTTGTGTACCCAGTGATACAACACTGTAGTAAACTAATTTTCCTTTGCCAATAGTTGTCGATTAAAGATAGCTTTTGGGATAACAATGAGGCCTTTCGTTCACCTCCTGATTCATCACAGGGAACCATCTGGTTTAGTCTGTGACAGGGCCCCAGACTTAATAGATCCTGAGTCCTCAGCACAGATGCTAGGAAGTAACCACAACTGATAGACTTATTATTCAGGCTATAAAACTCAGATAACAAACAATGACACCTGCCAAAACTAAAACAAAGACCTAATCCGTTAATCACATAGTTCTGGGAGTCTGTAAATATACGAGCCTTGGTTTTGGGCTAATGTAATTCTGCTTCTGGCTAACTGTTCCTGATGAATGAAGTATCCCAATCCATAATATATTTTTTGTGTTTAAAACAGACCTTGAGAAATACAATGGGATACCAAAAACACAGTATAGTCTCTGACCAGCTAATGAAGCTTTTATTGCCTTAAACACATATCTGAGCAGACTTCTGTAGCAAATACATCACAAAATAACATGTACAAACTGCATGCTTTCAAAGTCTGAGTTCATATTATTTCAGTCCTGTTGTTTTAGAGGACACTGTTTCCTAGTGTCATCCAGACCCACTAACTCTTACTATAGTTCTACTTCCTCTTTCTCAAAGGTGCCTGAGCCCTAAGAGGAGTGACTTGTGGAGACATTGTATTTAGGACTGAGTGTTTCTAATTCTCTTACCCTCTGTGTACTGTGTTGTTCTTGTGTCATTATACTTGTTCTCATCTATTAGAGACACAAGTTTCTCTGATGAAGGCTGAGCAAGACAGTGATCTGACAATATCACAATACTATTAGGACTCTTTTTTTTTTTTGCTAGGTCCTTTATTTTGTTATTAATTAACATCCTCAGCACTCAGTACAGTACCTGATATTGGTTAACAAAGAACTGTTGGGAGAGGTGGCTTGGTGGTTAAGAATACTGGCTGTGAAACTGGAAACAACCTAGATGCTCCTAAACCTAAGAATAGGTAAAGAAAGTGTGGTATACCTATACCGTGGAATATTATTCAGCTATTAAAAACAAAGATATCATGAATTTTGCTGGTAAATAGATGGAACTTGAGAATATCATCCTGAGTGAGGTAACCCAGACCCAAAAGGATATGCATGGTATATAGTCATTTATAAGTGGATATTAGCCATAAATACAGAATAGCCAGACTACACACAATACATCCAAAGAAGCTAAACAAGTAGAAAGACCCACATAAGGATACTTGAATCTCACTTAGAAGGGGTCATAGGAGGCAGATGGAGGGAGAGCATTGTGTGGGAAGAGGAATGGGGAGGGTAATGAGGTGTAATGGGTCGGGTGTGGGGAGACAGGAGAGATGAACAAATGACCATGAGAATGAATGGAAATCTGCAACACATGGAGGTTTAGTGCTGGGCATCTCCAAGATATGCCAGATACCTACAATAGGGGAGACACCCTGGAATCAATGGAGGTGACCTTAGATGAGACTCACAGCAGTGGGAATGTGGAACCTGAAGAGACTGCCTTCTTAGACAGGCAATAATCCCAGTGGGACAATAGGGACACCAACCCATACACAATACTTTCAACACAAAATTTATCCTGTCTACAAGAAATGCAGGGACAAGGGATGGAGCAGCGGCTGATGGAATGACCACCCAATATCCAGCCTAACTAGAGACCCATCCCATGGACAAGCACCAATCCCTGACACTTATAATAATGCTTTGTTCTGTTTGCAGACAGGAGTCTAGCATGGCTGTCTTCTGAGAGACTCCACCTAGCATCTGACTCAGACAGATGCAGAAACCCACAGCCAAACAATGTACGGAGCTTAGGAACTCTTAAGGAGAAATAGGAAGAAGGATTGAGGTCCTAGAAGTGGATAGGAATTCCACGGGAACTCCAAATAGAATCAACTAAAGTGACCCCATTCTCAGAGACAAAACAGACAACCACAGAAAATATAAGAACTGAAACTAGGCCCCACCTATGTAGCGAATGTGCAGCTTGGTTTTCATGTGGATCCCTAACAACTGGAGCAGGGACATCACTAAAGATTTTCCCTGTTTTTGAAATACGTTCTTCGAGCTGGGCTGCCTCGTTTGGCCTCAGTGGAAGAGGATGTACCTAGTCCCACAGTGACTTGTTGTGCCCAGTAAGTAGATACTCAGGGAGTCCTTCACCCTCTCAGAGGAGAAAGGGAGGGGTGATGGGAGAGGTGACTGCTAAGGGAGACAATGATAGGGATGCAAGGTGAATAAATCAATAGTAAATTTAAAAACTGTAAGAAGTATACTCCACTTGTAAAATAATTTCTAATGTGCTAAGTTCAGTGTTCTTCCTCTCATCTCCAGAATGGCAGTGCATTCTCATGAAAGACAAACACAGAAAAAGAATAATTTTAGGTATTCTATGTCCTTAAACTATTCTTTAACTTCTCCACAGGACTGGCAGGAGAAACACTTCAAATAAAGAAGAAGAAAATAAAAATAATTTGAATATTATTTAAAGATTCATTTATCTTTACATATAAATGTTCTATCTGCATGCACGTCTGTGCACTCCATAAATGTCTTGGGCCCACAGAACCTGGCAAAAAAGCATTGGGTCCCTTGAAACTCTAGTTACAAATGATTTTGAACTAACATGTGGGTACTAAGAATCAAAGTCAAGTCTTCAGCAGGAGCAACGAGTGCTCTAAACCACTGAACCATCTCTTTAAACCTTAATTTCAGTATGTCTGTGTCTACAAAGCATTTTTTCCATTTACCCACAGGGTGACAGCATAGCAAACCCATCAAATACAGGCAAAGCAAAACATAACTTCAGGTTTCTTTCACACATAACAATTTTGGTTGTCATAAGCTCATATAAATTATTTTGGTGTTCTACAGAATAACAGCAGTACAAGCAAAATTAAAATCTTTTAAAATTGTTTTTCTATAAATTCAGTCTGTCAATGCCCACATAGCATTCTTCTAATTGTCCACAGGATGTCAGCAAAAGCACATCAAATGTAATACAAAAAAAAAAATAATTTCACTATTTCTATGTCCAGATTGCATTTCCTCCCTTTCAGTAAGGAATGGCAGCATTATAAGCCTATCAAATACAGTAAAATCAAAACATCATTTCAATATTTCTACATACAGAAAGCATTCATCTACTTCTCCCCATGAGACAGCAAGCTAAAATCACTTATTTTATATACATCAAGCATTCTTCCATTTGGCCACAGGATGGAGCAGGAATGCATCAAATACAGAAGCAACACTGTTTCAGTTTTTCTACATTGATAAATCATCCCCTTGAAGAAAAGAGACCTTGTGACCAAAATGGGAGCTCAGCTCTTCTTGTTCCTGCTCATAACTCAATAGGGCATTCATGGATAACATTTGAAATGTAAATACATAAAATATCCAATAACAATGCAAAAAAAAAAAAAAAAAAAAAAAAGACAAGTACAGACTGACCAAGATGAATCATTTGCCTAAATGTTCACCATTGCAAGCCATACTAAAAAATTATCTTGGGCCACATATCAAATACATAAACATTAATGAAAGTAGTTGAGAGAAAATGGAAGATGTGTGTATGAATTTCATGTTAGGCAAGTTCTCACATGATAATCCCAATTATCAATTATGCTATTCAGAGAGGTTTTTAAAAATCATTGAGCAGTTCCAGATCTAAGATTACTAATAAAAAAAAACTTTCTAGGTAATAAAACTTCCTTGTTTTTGTTTTTTTTATTTGTTGTTGGGTTGTTTGTTTTTGTTTTGGAAGACAACTGTTTCTCTGTGTAGCCCCTGGCTGTCCTGGAACTTGCTCTGTAGAGCAGGCTGTACTTGAATTCACAAAGACGCATCTGCCTCTGCCTTCCCAGTGCAGGATTAAAGGTGAGCATCACCTATGCCCTGGAGCTGAGGGCCAAACCCAGGGCTTTGTGCTTGCTAGGAAAGAGCTCTACCATGGCTCTACCCAACCCAAACTTTATTGTTTTAAAAACATCTTTAATTCAAAAGAGCACAACGCAAAACTAGTAGGTTGTTTGACAAATACTTATACACAAATATTTTTTAAAATATTTTCTATTTTTTATTATTTTTGTACAATCCAGTTGTTATCCCTCTCAAACTGCCCTCCAAAAGTTTCTCATCCCACTCCTCCTCTCCCAGCCCCACCCCCACCCCACCCCATGTCTCCAAGAGAATGTCCCCACACACCACTCCCACCCCCATATCAACAAACCTCCTCACTCCCTGGGGACTCAAGTCCCTGCTGGTTTAGGTGCATCTTCTCTCACTGAACCCAGACCAGGCCGTCCTCTGCTCTATATGTATTGAGGGCCTCATATCAGCTGGTATATGCTTCCTGGTTTGTGGCTCAGTGTCTGAAAGTTCTCAAAGATCCAGTTTAGTTGAGACTGCTGTTATACCTATGGAGTCACCCTCCTCCTCAGCTTCTTCCAGCCTTTCCCTAATTCAACCACAAGGACCCTGGCTTCCCCTCTGTCCCTAGGCCAGGAATCTCAAAAGTCCTGCCTCCCTGCCCTACCCAGTCATTGGCTGCCAGCAACTTTATTTACCAATCAGAAACAACTTGAGGCAGGGTCCCTCAGTGTCTTACATGAAGATTCTCCTGCAGATGATTTTGAGGACCCAAATTAACATAATAATATAAGCAGCATTAGGCCAAGTCCACTACAGTAACTGTCCTCCAACAAGTAAAAACCATCTGTTTGGAGGTTCCAAATCTAGATTCAAAACCCATTCCTTGTATGGCATTTGCAGAACTGTGGACTTCCCCAAGGAGGGAGAAGAGAAATGGGTTAAATGTTAAGGTATAAGTCACTATAATAAGTGATTTACCCCTGAAGCTTTGTAGCTGAATCTCCTCATTTTGTGCACTCCAAAAGGTTATGCTAATCAAACTGAATTCAGGACTTAAGGACAGCTAGTGCCAGGAATACTCCTCCATGTAATCATTACATCCCATTAATATTTCACTCTAGCAGATGGGAAGACTCAGTCCAGTACTTACACAGACCCCCAGCCTGGGATTCCAAACACCTCCAGAGGCAGCTAGCATACCTTTTTTGAAAGGAGTAGAGTGTGAACCATACAGTTGCCCTGCCCCATCAGATAGCTGTGAAAAGTGGCTATAATAGATGTACCCCACAAAAGTTTCTGGATGGCAGATGGAACCCAACAGCTACTTGTGCATTCTAGTAAGTGCACTACTTCTCAGGTATGTGCCCCTAGGCCCTATACCTGGGTGTGATGAGTGAAAGCCCCATGTTGAGAGCTGCCCAATATGGCAAGAGATCAAGAGTAGCCTCTTATTAGGGGATGTAGCTCAGCGGTAGAGTGCTGGCCTTGAATATAGAAATTTGAATGTAGATGGTTCCTCGGTGATGGTAAGATACCTTCCAACTTTAGGAACAGATTTAATATTCTAGAACTTGGATATAACAGGACATTATTTTAAATTGAACTACACTCATTGGATATGTTTACACTGTTGACGTTGTTGAGACCTTACATATTGCTAGACAAGGGTTCTCCCACTGAGCCACATGTCTATATTGACTTAACTGACTTTCCATTGAACCAATCATTTCCAGCATTCAGAATTTTAATTAAAATTATTATTGTTGTTGTTGTTGTTATTAATTGTTTGCGTGAACATGGATGTAGCATGACATGAAACTGTGAAGGTCAGTAAACTTTGTGAAGTCAGTTTCTTCCTTTCACCATTACATAGGTTCTGGATATTGAACTCATGTCTGGAGTAAGTACTTGACCCACTGAGCCATCTCTGTTCTTATTTTTTTAAGGAAGAAAATATTTAAGTTAAGTTTAATTTAATTAACATTAACATTTAATGTTAAGTACATTGCAAGAGACAGTGAGCTGGCCAGTAACAAGAATCCTACTAACCTCTAGCATTTTGCTTTGAAGGCCAGTCAAATGTATCTGTCTTTCAATAATTCTATGAGGAGTTAATTTTGTGCATATTTCATAATCATTTGAACTAAGAGCATATTAGTATCTAAGTATGTGCTTTCAAAGCTATGAAATACCCAGTATCATAATACAGGCCTGTAATCCAAGCACTCAGGAAGTTGTTAATTTCAAGTCAGCCTCGGCTATACAGCAAGACTCTTTCTCCAGCTGCCTGTATGGTGTTTTTCAACACTGTGGATTGAACTTAAGAACGCACACATGCTAGGAAATATTTTTACACTGAGCACTATCTCTAACCCATCACCCCCTTTCGAAAAAGCAAAGCAAGAGAGAGAGAGAGAGAGAGAGAGAGAGAGAGAGAGAGAGAGAGAGAGAGAGAGAGAGAGAGAATTGAACTCAAATACTTAGTTGATCTCAAATTATTACTTTATTTTTAGTATTTGAAAATGTAATTAAAACAAGCCTTCAGCCAGTGAATTGACTCAAGGTCCTTGCTGTCAGGCGAGATGAGCTTCATTTGCTTCCCAGAACCCATGTGGTGGAAAGACAGAAGTGACTCCAGTGAATTAATTGTTCACCAACCTCATCAGTCATGCTATGGCATAATATTTAATTCAGCAGGACCCCAATAGCCCTGAGTAACTCAGAACATCAATTCAGTTGACAAATTGTTAAAGTGGTTTCTAAAGAACAGCTCAAAGGGGGGCTCACTAACTAAAAGGAAATTCTGAAGTGCAAAGGGTACTGAGTCAAAGTCTGAATACTTGGGGTTTTTGTTTGTTTTTTGTTTGTTTTGCTTTATTCAAAAAAGGTAGAGAACATCTGATGCTGGCTGGAGGGGGAAGAAAAATAATGCCCCTGGAAATAAAATGAGTATAGAAGCTGTATGGGAACATGCAATCATTCATCTTCATTGGAAGTCAATGTGCTATGAGTTTGTGACAACAAAAATTCATCTCTACCTTGGCCATGACTTGCTCTGATTGTTATTGGTGTTGCTGAGGTCAAAGCTTGGACCCAGGCAACTCTAGCAACTTAGGCTTGATCACTTGTCCTCAACAGTCCAATTTAAGAGATACTGGTAGTGAAAATTAGAGTTGGGATTTATTTAATGTGGCCAAGTTGAGAGGAGCAACAAATGATTCCAGTGATGCCTATTCCATGAGATCATCATCAGGATCCTGCAGCGAGCTTGAGGTGTATCCCTGTCTAAAAGAACTGCAGGGACAAAAATGGAGAAGAGACTGAGGGAAAGGTGGTCTAGTGACTGTCCCAACTTGTTCAACCCTTACCTAATGCCTCATTTTTAGTAGGTCACACAATGAAATGAGATTGGCAGGGATAGGGGGATTTGGGTATATGTGGTGAATTGTGATAGGGTAGGGTTAAATGCTGTGGTGACAGTCACCACACTGTCAAATGAAGCCATAAAGTGTGACTAATGTATATGCTTATCTATTTACTGATCTTTGGTCATGAAAAATGAACCCAGAGACTCGAGTGCTTCACAGGCATTCAAGTGGCCCTGAGCAGGAAATAGGAAACCCACAGGAACCTTAATACTTGACTTGTGGTGTGTGGCTAGCGTGTGGAAGTACACATTGCAGAAGCATTGTTGGAGTCACAGGCTGAAAAGAAAACCAGTCTATCTCAGGACTGGGAAGTGCTGGTTTAGACTCATGTGCATAAATTACTTCACTGTTCCCAGCCTAAACCTGTAATTTAGCTGTAATGAAAGCCCAAAGTGTTTTTTATTCCACTGGTCTGCCCTTGGCCTACTATCTAGAACTAAGCATCTAGATAACTAAAGTATCTCACCCTCAAAGCACTCCTGTTATCTATCTCAGGGGTTGCTTTTTTTTTTTCCTTAAATGAGACAGATGAAGCCAGATGTGGTAGCCCATGCCTTTAATTCTAGCACTTAGAAGGCAAAGGCAAGATCTCTGTGAGTTCCAGGCCAGCCTGGTCTAATTAGCAAGAGGATGGTAGAGATTGTAATCTTTCTAGGTCACATGATTTCTGCTGCAACTTCCCAACTCTTCAGTTGATAGAGACCAGCCTGGGCTACATGAAACCCTGTCCCAAGAAAAGCCCAAATTTTTATTAAAGACCACCACTTCCTCTTTGCAGGGAATGCAAATGCAGTGGCAGACATTAAGAATTTATGGCTCAATTCTATGAAAGTCAAAGACAGGGAATGAATAAAAAGAAAGGTTCCCTAAACTGTGATAACAGAAGAAACAAGATGTCATTCCTTCAGCTTGCTAGCACCCCATGAGAGAAATAGTAAGATGATGGAAAGGTCCTCAACTAAATAAGTCTAAAATCCTTTCCACCAGGACAAAGGACCACTCTACTGCTCTAAATTGGCAGCTCTATGCAGAAATACTGCTAGCCTCCTCACATACTCCTCTCTGCATTGCCAACCTAGGCTGACTTGCCAAATGCCCCTCTGAATGCCAGTGCTTGGCAGGAGTAAGAATTCAACCTTACATGGGTCCATGGAAAATCCCCAAAGGTTTTGGTAGCCCTGCATCTGGCCCTTTCCAGCCTATTCATGGAGCTCCTAAACCCAACCCTTAGGCCTACCTAAAGAATTAGTGGTCGACACAGACTAAGACTGGACTTCAATTAAAAAAAAAAAGCAATAGAAAGCCTGCATACTCATGGAAACTAAACAACTACTCAATGATAACTTGGTCAGGGAAGAAAGAAAGAAGAAAGGAAGGAAGGAAGGAAGGAAGAAAGAAAGAAAGAAAGAAAGAAAGGGAGAGAGAGAAAGGAAGGAAGGAAGGAAGGAAGAAGGAAGGAAGGAAGGAAAGAAAGAAAAAAAGAAAGAAAGAAAGAAAGAAAGAAAGAAAGAAAGAAAGAAAAGAAAAGAAAGAAAGAAGAAACTTTCAAGAATTCAATGAAAACAGAGGCACAGCAAACTATGGGACACGCTGAAAGCAGTGTTAAAAAGAAAATTCATGGCACTAAGTGTTTTCATAAAGAAATTGGAGAGATTCTATACTAGCAACTTATCAGCACACCTGAAATCTCTAAAACAAAAAGAAGCAAACACACCCAAGAGAAGATGGCATGAAATAGCCAAACTCAGGGTTAAAATCAACCAATTAGAAACAAAGAGAATGATACGAAGAATCAACAAAACTATGACCTGATTGTTTAAGAAAATGGACAAGATAGATAAACACTTAGCCAAACTCGCTAAAGAGCAGAGACAGTATCCAAATTAACAAAATCAGAAATAAAAAGGGAGACATACCAACAAAAAACTGAAGAAATTCAAGAAAAATTAGCAAATCTACTACAAACGCCTACACTTGGAAAAACTTGAAAATCTAGATGAAATGAATGATTTTCTAGACATATATCACATACCAAAGTTAAATCAAGATCAGGTAAACTGTCTAAACCATCCCATAGGGAATAGAAGTGGTCATTAAAAGCCTCCCAACCAATAAGTAAGTAAGTAAATAATTATGGGGCCAGGTGGTTTTGGTGCAAATTCTTCCAGACTTTCAAAAAAGAGCTAATACCTATACTCCTAAAACTATTCCACAAAATAGAAACAAAAGGAACACTATGTAATTTATTGTATGCAGTTACAGTTACTCTGATACCTAAACCATATGAAGACCCAACGAAGAGAATTTCAAACCAATTTCACTTATTAATGCCAATCCAAAAAAAAATCAATACAATTCTCAAAAACTGAATCCAAGAACACATCAATACCATCATTCTCCATGATCAAGGAGGCTTCATGTCAGGGATATTGGGATGATTCAATAATAGAAAATCAATCAACATAAACTACTGCCTAAACAAACTCAGATGAAAAATAATGGTCATCTCACTACATGCTGAAAAAGAGTGACAAAGTATAACATGCCTTCATGTTTAAATTCGTGGAAAGATCAGGAATTCATGGGCCATACCTAAACATAATAAAGGCAATATAAAACAAACCATCAACAAACATCAAATTAAATTGAGAGAAACTGAAAGCAATCCCACTAAAATCAGAGACAAGTCTGCCTACCCTCTTCTCATCTATTCAATATAGTACACAAAGTTCTAGATAGAGCAATAAGACAACAAAAGGAGATCAAAGGGATTCATATTGAAAAGGAAGAAGTCAAAATACCACTATTTAGGGATGATATGATAGTTGCTTAAGTGACCCAAAAACTTGTACCAGAGAACTTCTACAACTGATAAACAACTTCAACAAAGTGACTGTATATAAAATTAAGTTAAACAAATCAGAACCGTTCATTTATACAAAAGGTAAACTAGCTGAGAAAAAAATAATCAGGAAAACAACACCATTCGTGGAATAGCCACAAACAATTGAAGACCCAGAAATGAACCCCCACACTTACCATCACTTGATCTTTGACAAAGGAGCAAAAAATATTCAATGGAAAAAAAACAAATCTTCAACAAATGGTGCTGGTTCAACTGGCAGTCAGCATGTAGAAGAATGCAAATCAACCCATTCTTATCTCCTTGTACAAATCGCAAGTCCAAGTGGATCAAAGACCTCCATATAAAACCAGGTAGACTATAACTAATAGAAGAGAAAGTGGGGAAGAGCTTAGAACACATAAGTGCAGGCTTATGCCCTAAGATCAAGAATCTACAAATGGGACCTCATAAAAGTTCAAAACTTCTGTAAGGCAAAGGACAGTGTCAAAAGGACGTAAGGCTACATCTGATAGAGGGCTAATATCAAATATATACAAAGAACTCAAGAAGTTAAACTCCAGAGAATCACAAATTTTAATTCTATTTTAAAATGGGGTACAGAGATAAACAAAGAATTTTCAACTGAGGGATATCAAATGGTTGAGAAGCTCTTAAAGAAATGTACAACATCCTCAGTCATCAGAAAAATTCAAATCAAAACAACCCTGAGATTCCACCTCACACAAATCAAAATGGCTAAGATCGAAAATTCAGGTGACAGCAGATGCTGGCAAGGATGTGGAGAAAGAGGAACACTCCTGCATGGTTAGTGAGATTGCAAGCTGGTATTACCACTCTGGAAAACAGTCTGGATGTTCCTCAGAAAATTGGACATAGTACTACCTGAGGACCCAGTTATACCACTCCTGGGTATATATTCAAAAGATGCTCCAAGATATAACAAGGACACATGCTCCACTATGTTCATAGCAGCCTTATTTTTAATAGCAAGAAGCTGAAAAGAACACAGATTTCCTTCAACAGAGGAATGGATACAGATGATGCGGTACATTTACACAATGGAGTACTACTCAGTTATTAAAAACAATGACTTCATGAAATTCCTAGGCAAATCGATGGAACTAGAAATAATCATCCTGAGTGAGGTAACCCTGTCACTAAAGAACATTTATGGTATGTACTCACTGATAAGCAGAAACTATGCCAAAAAGCTCAGGATACCCAAGAAACAATTCACAGACCTTATGAAGCTCAAAAAGAAGGAAGGCCAAAATTTGGATTCTCCCTTCTGAGGAAGAAGAACAAAATACTCACAGGAGTAAATACAGGGACAAATAGAGAAACAGGTACTGAAGGAAAGATCATCCGGAGACTGCCTCACCTGGGGATCCATCCCATATGCAGCCACCAAACCCCGTTACTATTGCTGGTGCCAAGAAGTGCATACAGAAAGGAACCTGATATGGATGCCTCCTCAGAGGCTCCTCCAGAGCCATACTGATACAGAGGAGGATGCTTGCAACTAACCATCGGATTGAGCACAGGGACCCCAATGGAGGAACTAGAGAAAGGACTAAAGGAGCTAAAAGAGTTTGAAACCCCGTGGAAAGAAAAACATTATCAACCAACCAAACCCTCCACAGCTCCCAGGGACTAAAACACCAACCAATGAGTACACATGGAGAGACCCATGACTCTAGTTGAATATGTAGCAAAGGATGGCATTGTCTGACATCAATGGGAGGAGAGAGATTTGGTCCAGTGAAGGCTCATTTTCCAGTGTAGGGAAATTTCAAAGTAATGAGATGGGAGTGGGTAGTTGAGAGTGGGAGCACCTTCATGGAAGCAAGTTAAGGGGGAGGGGAGTGGGGAGGAAGTGGATAACATTTGAAATGTAAATACAGAGAATATCTAATAAAAATGATAAAAAAATAAATTGAAGAAGATATAAGAAGATGGAATGATCTCCCACACTCATGGATTGGTAGGATTAATATAGTAAAGTGGTTATCATACCAAAAGCAATATACAGATTCAGTGCAATCCCCATCAAAATTCCAACACAATTTTTGACAGACCTTAAAAAGACAATTCTCAACTTCAAATGGAAAAATGAAAACCTCAGGACAGCTAAAACAATCCTGAACAATAAAAGAACTGCTAGAGGTTTTACCACCCCTGATTTCAAGTGTACTACAAAGACATAGTATACCACAATGTATTGGCATAAATACAAAAATATATAGATAGATAGAGGATAAGTATCCAAAATATATAAAGAACTCAAGAATATAGATATCAAAAACAAATAATCCACTTAAAAATAGGGTGTAAATCTAAACTGGGAATTCTCAATAGAGGAATCTCAAATGGCTGAGAACCAAAGAACTATTCAACATCCTTAACCATAGTTAAATACAAATCAAAACTACTTTGAGATTCAACCTGTCATAATGTCTTAGACCAATAACACAAATGACAGGTCGGGCTTGTAAAGATGTAAAACAAGGAAACACTCCTCCATTGATAGTTGGATTGCAAACTTTTAGAGCCACTTTGAAAGTCAATATGGTGGTTTCTCAAAAAAAAAAAAAAAAAACTGGAAATGGATCTACCTCAAGTCCCAACCAAACCACTGTTTAGCAGGTAGGATGGTCCATTCTACCACAAGGATACTTGCTCAACTATTTTCATTGTTGCTTTATTTAAAATGGCCAGAAACTGAAAACAACCTAGATATCTCTCCACCAAAAATGGATGAGGAAAATATATTACATTTACAGAAAAGATTATTACTCAGCTAGAAAAAAATGGTATTATGAATCTTTTCAGGGACGTGACTCTCCTTGTGCCATCACTTACTCACCAAAATATATTTTCATCTCCAGGGGTTGGAGGTAATTTTTAATTTGGTTTGGTTTGGTTCGGTTCACTTTGCTTTGCTTTGGTTTTTTCTGTAGTTCTGTCATAAAAGTCACTCTGTAGACCACACTGGCTTTGAACTCACAGACATCTGCCTGCCTCTGCCTCCCAAGTGCTGGAATTTAAAGCATGTGCCCCTATACCCACCTTGGAGGTAATTTTTTTTAATCAACTTGTAGTTTTAGCATTTAAAGAAACCTTGCAGATGAGTGAATCCCACCTTTCCACCTTCCCATTGATCAAAAGTGTTGTCTAGAGAAACTAATGACAGACCCAGGCTTCAGAACCATGAGCTTACAAAAGCTGTACCAAGCTCTTCCATTTGTTCTCTGTCTTGCTCATTCAGATACTGAGACAAGAGCTCACTCTCTGACCAAGAAATTGGATGAATTTTAAAGGATTGGGTTACATTGTAGTGTCACACACCTTTAATCCCAGAAGGCAGAGGCAGAGGGATCTCTGTGAGTTTCCCGTCAGCCGGGTCTACATTTTAGCTTTCAGGCTAGCAAAAAAAAAAAAACCTTGTGAGACTCTGTGTGATGGCTTAAAAGAGAATGGTCACTATAAGCTCATATATTTGAATGGTTGATCCACAGTTATATGACCCCTTGAAGGAAGTGTATCCCTGGGGGAGAGCTTTGGGGTTTCAAAAACCCAAGCTCTCCATTCTTAGTGACCTCTCTCTGCTTCCTATTTATGGGTTGGGATGTAAGCTCGTAGTTACTGCTCCAGCACTATGCCTACCTATCTCCTGCCCTGCACCCCCCCACACACACCCACACACACGAATATGATCATGGATTCTAACACTCTGAAACTGTTACTTTCAATTCAATGCTTCTTTTTGTAAGTCACCATGATTGTGGTATTTTGTTACAGCAATAGAAAAATAACTAAAACACCTTGTCTCAAAGAAGAGAAAAAGGAAAGAAAGGAAAATGTTCTGTGTTGGATTATTGTCTCCAGTCATAGATTAATGTACGTGCTCTATGCTTCTTTGAAAGAGAACAAGCTAAGCTATGGTGTTAGTCTGGTTAGATGTTATATTAGCCTTTTCAGATGATAAAATACCTGAGGTAAATGGGAAGAACAATTTATATTTGTGATGATTTCAAAGGTTTCAGTCCAGGGTCAGCTTTCTTTGTTGCCGTGAACCTGTGGGTAGCGAAGCATGGTGATAGTATAATCTGACACAGAAGGCTGTTTACTTCGTGGAAGCCAGGAAGCAGAAAGATAGGAAACTGATTTGGAAACAATGCACACCAAAGGCCTGTGCTCCCAATGAGAGAGTTCCTTTAACTAGATGTTATCTCCTAATAATTTATTCAGTGAATGAAGAGATACATTCACTGGAGCGGTTAGTACCCTAATGACCTATCTCTCAATAACACCACAAACTGGGGTCAGGCTCTCAGTTAGAAGCCCAGAGAAGACATTTATTTTGTTTTGTGTTTTCTAAAAAGGGCTCTTTTTCTATAGCTCAGACTTTCCTGGAACTCACAGAGTAGACCAAACTAGCCTGGAATGAGTGATGGGTTATTAAAGGTGTAAGCCACAAGGGCTGGTTTTATAGGGGACATTTTTATATTAGACCTCATTATGATTATTAAATATAATTTCTACCCGTGATATTTTCAACTTGTGATGGGTTTATCAAAATGTGACCTCTTTCATTCTGGAACTTGTAACTAGCTTCCTAATGCCCTGACATCAGCTCAAATGTTGTTTTTACATTAACATTTCCTTCTGTGGACTGCTGCTGCCCTGGCTTTTGACAGCACCAGGTGCTTGGTTCTGCTAAAGGAAGCTTATAGAATTTGAAATAAGAATCAATTTGTGTTGAACCTATTTTTTCCACTTTTATTGGACATTTTATTTACTTTTCAGATGTTATCCCCTTCCCTGGTTCCTCCCTCTCTGACCTCCCCCGCCCTGCTTCTATGAGGAGGCTCCCCCTCCAACTTTACTGCCCTGGCATTCCCCTACACTTGGGTCTTGAGCCTGCACAGGACCAAGGGTTTCTGTGGCATCAGTAGGAAGTGAATCTATTTTTACTTAGTAAAAATAGTATTTACTTGAGCACCAAAGAACATTGTCTGTTAAAATTCAATCAAATGAAACTATGAGCTCAGGATTTTCTCCACATCTATTTTCATACATTGCATGCATACATGCATGTGATTGTTCATTGCCATGACATGCTATCAGGTCTCAAGGGCAACAGCTCGTTACTGATGCTACAGAAGCGTGCAGACACATTCAGCTTCTCCAGTCCGGAGGTCTCAGATACAGACTCCAATTATTCAGACAGGCTCAGGAACCTGACACGTCATTTCTTCATGTTCTTCATACATGAAAACTGTATGTTTTTTCTTTATTTTCTAAAGTATAGCATATGCTTTGTTTGAAAATAATCATTAAAATTCTGTGCCAAATACCAAAAGTTAATTAAATGTGTTTCTAATAGCTGATAACCTTTGGAGTTTTTTTTTTTTTGTTTTTTTTTTTTTTGTTTTTTTTTTTTTTTTTGATAAATTGTTGAAAGGATTGATACTTGATTAACATTACTAATAAAGCATAAAATAATGAAGTAAAAAAAATGTGACCTCTTCATTATTTGAGGTACATTCATAAGGCTAAAAAGGCTTTGCCATCTGAGACTGTTTTGAATCACGTACCAGTACCAGCATTCCTTACTGTCGTCTGTTTCCTGTTTTCCCTGCCCTCTCAACCCTAGATCAGAAGCTGAGCTTCTATTCTTCAGTTTTCTCTAAGCCCATTGACACCCCATAGATCTATGTTCACATCTCCACACCTCCCTCCCTACTCAGCTTTCACCCACTTCTGTTGCTCTCTTCCTGCAGATGTTTCCTACTTGGCCTCCCCCTTGCAGAAGCTTGGAGAATTTGTCCAGTACACAAGTCTGGCATACATTTCCCTAAGGCACTTGAGAAAAAAAATGGAGGTGACAAACAGGACAACAGCAAGAGCAGGCATTGAGTGCCCCTTAGGTGGGTTTGCAGAATCACAGGGTGTTGGCTGATGAAAACTATCGATTCTGCATCCAAAACATAGAGTGGCTATGAACCAGTTGTTTGCCTCGAAAGTAAACTAGCTTTCTGATTCCCAGAGCAGATTGACTAAAGAGTGACCTTACTATATGTTCACGCAGAATCTGCATTTTGTGTAAAACTGGCGGGTGCTATAACCAAGGAGAGATTTGGGACAGAAAGAGGATGATGAGCCTTGTATAAAAGAGGGTGTGAAGCAAAGATTTTTTTTATAATTATACAGATTGCAGAATAGACAGTAAAAAACGTTGGAGCAATAAATAGGTCAAAATCCTACCAGTTATCTTGAATCCACTCCCAATTTTTGGAGGCACTGTGAGTCCTTGTACTAGGTCTGAGAACTGGTCATTTCAGTTCTCCATAGCTTGTCTGGTTTCTTCTGCAGTACACTCACAGTATTCTCCAGTGAATTCCCTGGGTTTCCTGGGATTCCCACAATCTCAACTACTTTCCCCTGAGACCCATGTTGTTAATTTTACACTTCCCATGCCCTTCCGCCCCCAAATTCCCCTTACCATAAGACAGGCCCACAACTTTATCCCTGTTCTTGGTCAGGATTCTGTTTATGACATCTCTTTTCTCTGAAACTGGTCCATCCTTACAAACATTTCCATTCATACTATTTCATACTACTTTCTCTTTAACATCTAAAAAGAAAAAAATATTTAAAAAAAATACAAGTAATTTTTAGTTTCTCCATCTCATCTGCTAGATAATCATTCCTCCATGATGTTTCCTCCAGTACCTCAAATTCTTGTGTGTCTAAGAGTAAATAAGAAATAATCTCGATTCTGCCGTGGCGGCTGGGGGTTGCAGGCCAGGTCTGCTGAGCAAGAGGAACAGCCTAGTGGCGCCGCTGATCCTGACTGTCCCATATTTTAAAACCTGGCTGGAAATTGTGCGTGACGCATTCCCAGACCGTCCCGCAAACTCAACACCAATGACTTCTCTGTGACTGGGTCCAGATAAAGGTCCTTTTAAGACTTGACTTCACTGGATCTACTCCACCCGGTCTTCCTGACTCTCCTACATCACCATAAAGTGCTTTTGGCGAGACTGTCTGCACCAACAGCTTACTCACCGGATCCATCCTCGCGTCTGTTTCAGCAAGCATCATTTACCAGCAGAGCATCATTTACCAGCAGAGCATCACTTACCACCAGAGCATCATTTACCAGCAGAGCAGAGCCTCTGGGATTCTGCCTCTAGCTGATACTGGACAGGAAAAAGCAACCGGCTTGGATTAGAGGCCTGGCTTTCCTTTGAAGGACCTATTCTGTGATCTGTGCTGCTAGTAAGTGACTGACAGTATTCTAAACTGGACTGGTCCCCGAGTACAGAGACTGAGGTGCAGTTGAGGAAGAATAAACTACAAGATCTTGAAGAACCGCACTAAGGTGCAAGCCAGGTTCAACACCCCAGTGCTGTTGAACTGACAAGTTGCGAAAGGAAACTGTCACGGGACTGATTGTTGCTTACTGCTTTTCCTCTCTCTGTCACTGTTGCCTTTTGTTGTTCATTGCTTTGTGTTGTCTTTCTAAGCCCAGATGTTCTCCGATAATTCACACTGCCCTGATTGCGGGCAGCAGTGGTTCCCTAGTTTAGAACTAGGGCACTGGTTGTACCGAACTGAACTTGTTGAAAATGAATGTTACCAGGTGTTCTTAGACCGTATTAACAGGGCTGATTATTGCCCTGAATGTTACCCTGACAATCCTGCTAATAGAAGCCTTGTTCTGCCTTGGTCTTTCCAACTTGAGTGGGCACCTCAGAATCTCACCAGGTGGACCTTTGAGAAAGCTTGCCATCCATTCCTTCTGGGTCCTCCACTGGTTAGAAAAAAGATCCATGACTTCAGGGTAGCTGGTTTTAATCCCGCATTACAATTAATCTTGAGCAGAACAGACAAAACCTTGAACAAGAAACTTGGCCAAAGCAAATGACTTCTGTAACGGAATCATGGAGACTCCAAGGGCTTAGTATCCATAGCCTAGGGGAGAAGAAGAATTAACTTGGTTCTGTTTTTCTTCTCTTTTTCTTCATTTTTTTAAGGTGCTGGGGATTGGATCTGGCTGCCTTGTGCATGCTAGGCAAGTGCTCATCCACTGAGTTAAAACCAAGGCTCCCCCCTTCTAAGGCTGACTCAGACCACTGTCACTACTCTGTCAACTGCTTACATTGTTGGGGCTGCTTCTGTGGTCTGTGCATATTTTAGCATAAATTTAGTTGAAGTTGCAGCCAGAGTATTTACCTAGAACCAGACTGACCTAAAGCCCCCTCTAAATGCTTTACAACTACCTGGTCCCTCCTGAAAATTGCCACAGCCTAATATTAACAAGATAATGTGGCTCTGTAAGGGAGGCCCCATGTTGCATGCCCCATTAACTGCTTTTCTATCGGTACCTGTTATGAGAACATGTTCTTGTAGCTGGATTATAGATTATTCTAATAAATTTTAATACAATACATTGTTTTAATTTTCTCCTCTTATACGTTGATGAATAATGAGAAATGTGTGTATGTGCATGTAAATTTTTTTCATATATATAGTTCCTTGACACTGTTTAATCCTCAGTGTAAGTATCACAGTATTGATAACTGGTCCTGTCACATACTATTTGGCAATACCTACACAGATTACAAAAAGTGTGTTCATGCTGCAAGTTTACAATTCCTTGTCTCTATATAACCAAAGACTGTCTTGTCCTGTGGTGACTGAATTCAGTGGCCTCCCAAATAATTTAAGAATGGTCTAGTGGATGCTCTTTCTTAGACATAAGAATGTGTTGCTGAACATTGGCCACACTCTAGGATTCTGTCCATGGAAATAGATTTGGAATTAAGCAACTTAGAAAAAGCTTCTGGAAATATCTGAGAAGCCACTGAACATTTTTTAAAATTTTACTTTAAGACTTCAGGTGATCCAGTGCCTGTATAGAAGCAAAAATGTCAAGGACCCGGGTTCTTCTCTTTTCTCTCTAGTGTCTTTATGTTCTCATGATAGCTTTTGGATGAGTTTAGTATGGTTTGTTGTGCCAGATACTTCCGTCACAATCAGAATCAGGGGACACCTGGCTTGCTTTCTTACAAGTCTTAATTTGGAAATAAAATCTTTTTGAAACGAAAAAAAAAAGAAATAATCTCATTTGTCATAAGTTTCCAGGTATTAAAAAAGAAAGAGATAACATCCTTTGAAAGTTTAGGAAGGGATGTTTTTATTTTGTAGGTAATGACTATGACTATGTTTTGTGACACAAACTCCCATTTGAGATAGACTCATGAAAGGAAGGTCACTCCAGAGCCAGAGTGGCTAAAGGATGACATTGTATTTCTGTGTAGTACATTGTATTATAATAAAATAATCATCTGGGGTGACATGTTAGTTAGAGAGCATTCAGTTGAGACTTGTGTTTTTAGAATCTTCCTTATTTCTAAGGTCATTCAAGTTCAGAGCATATGAAAATGTTTTTGTTCATCTAGCAGACACAACCCACAGATATACATGATTCAAATGTTTGGATTACTTCCTAAGGGGGAGGGACCTTAAGAACATCCTTTTGTGTATTTAAAAATATGTGCAAATGTTTTCCTGGTAGGTGGAAACAGAAATCAAAGGATAGTCAAAAAATATAAAACTAGGTGTGGTGTCACACACCTTTAATTCCAGTACTTAGGAGACAGACACGGTGAAATTTTTTTTGAGTTCTAGTTTGGTCTGGTCTATGATTTCTAGGCCAGCCAGAACTACATAGTGAGACACTGTTTTAAAATGAATCAGAATAAAGTGATCCTTTTACCTGTTACATTTTTTATTTCATCTCAGGAAGTCATTATAGAGCACAACCAGTGTTTGTTTTCTTAAGGTACACATGAGTACAGTACAGTTCTTTCTGGTGTATTTATGCTTGAAAAGAGTTATTCCACCCTTAAGAATGATAGTTATTTGTGGAGATGCCACTCAGTGGTAGCATCCAGGCAAAGTGGTTCTCAATCTAAGCACTCCACATTTAGGGTTAAGTAATGAATGATCTGGCAAGATATCCAGTACAGCCGAGGATGTTGAGTTGTACAGTTGGTGTCTACACTCTAGATAGTAGTCTTACCTCACTTTCCCATTGTAACTAAAAATGGCTCCCCAAAGGGAGAACTGCCCTTTAATAATCACATCCTACTGATTGGATAGCCATTACTGCTTCAGTGGTAGTGGGCTTTGTCATGGAATAAAGTAGACTATTCAGCTGCCCTTAATACCTAAGTTCAGCTTGACATTTTCAATGTCAAGTCTTCACTAAGAATAACCTATATTCAGCTCTTCATGAACAGTTCTTTTTCTGCCTCACCAAAATAATCCCTTATACCTCTCTCCTCCTTAGTGCCAGCTTCCCCAATGGTCCATGTTCCATGTGAGCTGAGCTGATGGCTCTCAGTTGGCTTGCTTTCTTAGGATATCATAATGTATAATGACCTCTCCATGGAATTCACATTCATTGTAGATGTTGTGTTATCCAATGTGGTACAGACATGGCAGTAGGCCTTCTGAGAAAAGTTCTCACAGCAAAAACACAGTGCAATAGTAGCCACTAGTATAAAATTCTGTTTCTCTAGAACCACTCCAGTACCACAATTTATGTTAGTCAGTTCTCTAAGGGAACAATACTAATAGGATGGAGTGCATGTGGGTGTGTGAGAGTACATGACTTCAATCCTGTGTGATGTGTACAGGGATTTATTAGGGTAATTTATAGGATGTGGTTCTGGTAGTACAACAATGACTATCTCCAGGTAGAAAGGTCAAAGATTCAGTAGTTGTTCAGTTGGTGAGACTGGGTGTCTCAGCTGTCTCAGTCTAGTTGCTGAAGTCTTAAAGAAGTTAAAGAAAGCAGCTTGTCTTCAGTTATATTGGAATCTCAAAGAAGTGGGTTCTAATACCAGCAAAGGAATGCTGTAAGAACAAAATGCATGAAATTGCCAATGAGAACGAGGACAAGCAATCAAAAAGCCAAAGCTTCCTTCTTCCATGTCCTTTTATGTGGGCTGCTACCAGAAGGTGTGGCCCCAGATTTCAGGTGGGTTTTCTACTCTCAAAATAATCTATTCAAGAAAATAAATTACAGTTATACAGCTATTTGGGTTTTTGGTTGATTCCAGATATAGTCAAATTGACAATCAAGATTAGCAATCACAGTTACCCAAGGGATTAGAAAGAGGATCCTGTAGTTAATGTCACTGGCTGTTCTTCCAGAGACCCAGGTTTAATTCCAAGCATGCACATGGCATCTCATAACTGCCAGTAATTCTAGTCCTAGGAGATCCAGTGCCCTCTCCTGTCATCTGTGGGCACAAGGCACCAAAGCAGTAAACAAACATACAGGTAGACATGCATCTATACCCATGAAAAGAATAAACAATGCTAAAACATTTTTACCCAACATAAACAAAAATCTATCATAGGGGAAACTAGAATAGGAGGATTAAACAGAGAGGGGAGTAGGAGTGCAAGATGAAGGAAGGACTATGAGGAGGGACAACTAACACTAAAGGTCATTGATTAAAAAAAAATATTGAAACCTACTACCGTAGAAGCTTAATAAAATATATACATATATGAGAGGAATCTAAATAGAGACACCAATTAGTAGGGAAGTGATTGCCCTAAGTAGACCCTTAGGCTACCAAATAAACTTTTCAGTGCCCAAAATAGGTTACATCTTATTGAGTTGTTGTCCAAAGGACCCTATGAAAACCTCCAACATCACAGGCTATTGCCAAGGCTCACGGTTACTCTCTACAACCTGATGGTCAGACCCTATTGATGAAAAGAGAACTTACATATGTTATCAAAACAGAGACGTTGAACTGGTGCCTAACTAGGTGCTTCACTCCTAGTGACTAGTGGTCATGGTGCTGGAAGATGCCCTGCATACTCTCAAAGGAGAAAGGCTATAACGAGATGCTCCAAGCTACAATCCCTGCAAGCTATATCAGTGACCTGCCTATATGATATACTGGTACAATACTAGCACAAATGTTTAGGCTCAGTTTGTTCTTCTGCCTTAATATTATTGTTGACTTCAAACAAGGATCCTATCATGTCTTAGTTATGGTTTTATTATTATGAAGGAACAATATGACCAAGGTAACTTTTATAAAGGAAAACATTTCATTAGGGCTGGCTTACAGCCTCCAAGATTTAGCCCATTATCATTGTGACTGGAAGCATGGCAGCATGCAAGCAGACAACATGCTGGAAAAGGAGTTGAGAGTTCTACATCTCAACCCAAAAGCAACCAGGAGGCTTCTTTCACAGGGGTGGAGCTTGAGCACTAGAACTCAAAGCCCAATTCCACAATGACACACTCCATCAAGGCCACATTCAAACACATGAGGACAAACCTATTCATACTACCACATATCACAATACATCTTACTAATCTAAACCTTCACACAGAATGTCCGCTTACAGTTTGGTGATGGGAAGAGAAAAATCTCCAAATGGAGTTTGTCAATACAGGAAACAGCACACTGGTGTGTGGGTTTTCTGCATTGATTTTTATCCACTGAGCAATTTTAGTCAAAGACTCTTTTTCCTCCCCTGGCTCCACCTGTTGTCATGTGATAAGTCACTGCTTCCCATTGTAGATGACAGAATTCTCTGAGGCATGAAACAGGAGCAAACACCTCCGAAACTCACAGAGCAAACTTAGAGTTTGATTTTCTCAATCTATAATTGGATTTTGGGATTAGGAATGTTCTGCATATTCCATCAATTTACTGAATGACTGGGGACTGCCAAAAATTCATTTCTTCATAGTTTCTTTTAGGAAAATGCCTAAAAGACATACAGACCTCTTAGTTGTTGTTCTACTGCTATGAAGAGACACTATGGCCATGGCAACTTCTATAAAAGAAAGCATTTAATTGGGGCTTGTTTACAGTTTAAGGGGTTTAGTCTATTATTATTACAATGAAAAGCACAGCAGTAGGCAGGCAGACATGCACTAGAAAAATAATCAACATTTCTACATCCAAATCCACAGGCAGGAGAAAAAGAGAGACTCTGATCTTGGAATGGGCTTTTTGAAACTTCCAAACCACCCACAGTGGCACTTTTCCTCCAACTAGGACACATCTCCTAATCCTTTTGAATAGTGCCGCTCCCTGGTGACCACGTATTCAAATCTATGAGCCTATGGGGGCCATTCCTATTCAAACCACCACATTTCACTCCCTGGCTCCCATAGGCTCATAACCATATCATAACAAAATGCAACATCAAAGCATCAAAAGTCCATCATTAAAACTCCAAAGTTCAGTCTTTTTTGAGAGTCAAGGCTATCTCTTACTAGTAACCCCTGTAAAATCAAAATCCAAAAGCAGATTGCATACTTCTAAGATACAATGGCACAGAATATAATTTACCATTTCCAAAGGAAGAAAAGGGAGCATAGTGAGGAAATACTGGACCAAATCTGCGCAAACTCCAAACTCCATCTGAAGTCAAAGTCCTCTTCAGATCTCTAAGTCATTTCAGCTTTGTTGACTACAACACACACCTTTCTTGTGGGCGGATTCCACTGCCTGTTACTAGCTCTCCTTGGCAGGTATCCCATGACTATGGCATCTCCAACAGCTTGGGTTCTCCAACACAGTCCAGGTTTCACTTTCACAGTTTCATGAAGTGGCCTCTCTGAGCCTCCAAGCGGGAACACCACTGACACATGCCTGGCCTCAGCAGCTTTTCTTAGCCACTATGGTGGCTTAAATAGGAACATCCCTATAGGATCATAGATTTAAATACTTGGTTACCAGGTAGTGGCACTATTTGAAGACAATAAATGAGGATCAGTCTTGAAGACAAATTATGACCCAGGTAGAATTTAAGTAATTTTTCTACTTCCCTTATAATTTATGTCACAGAAAACTAAAATAAAGATGTTTTTAAAATAATGAATCTTTTTATCGTTTCTAAATAAGGCTTTGTGTGCATATCAAGGTTTCCATCTGTCTTAGTCAAGGTTTCTATTCCTGCACAAAACATCATGATCAAGAAGGAAGCTGGGGAGGAAAGGGTTTATTCAAATTATACCTTCACATGGCTGTTTATGACCAAAGGAAGTCAGGACTGGAACTCACATGGGGTAGGAATGTGGAAGCAGGAGCTGATGCAGAAGCTATGGAAGGACACTGCTTACTGGCTGGCTTCCCCTGGCTTGTTCAGCCTGCTTTCTTATAGAACCCAGGTCTACCAGCCCAGGGATGGCACCACCCACAATGGGCTGGCTCCTCCCCCTTGATCTCTAGTTGAGAAAATGTCTTACAGCTGGGTCTCATAAAGGCATCTCCTCCAGGGAGGCTCCTTTCTCTGTGATAACTCCAGCTTGTGTCAAGTTGACACAAAACCAGCCAGTACATCATCACTGAATCAGATGACTTTTGTCTACATCATGTCATAACTTGATGCTCACCTGTTTTTTAAATAAACAGTAGAAGAATAGACTAGAAGATAGGACATCTTCTCTTGACTTTCCTGTGATCACAGAAAGACCTGGAAAGTAGGCCATATCTGTGAGGCTGTAGATCCACTGGCAATGGGTAGGTTTCAGGCTGTAGTTGAATAAGATGTTACTTAGAGAAAGATGTCTATCTGATGAATCAAGTGCTTTGTTACTGTGTTAAGTGATGTGTGTGGGCTCTAAACACTTAGCAGAGTACATTGTGTAGAGTCTCCAGTGTTACTTTGATCACAGTAATTTTTCCTGAATAAGTGGATATCATATTCCCTGCCCCTAAAAATGCATTAATTTGGGAATATAGTTTTGGAGAGGTTCAGATAAACTGCTTCTTTACTCCCCAATTTAAAAATGTGTCTTTTATATACAATCATTTGTAAAAGTTAGCCTATTACTGGGGTATGGCTTACATTTGACAAGTTCCACATTGTTATGGGATGGTGATGGGTGGTTGGAACATAACTCAGTCTCTGCGTGTCTAGGGTGAAGCACAAAGTTTGGCTGGACCCCCCTAGCTGAATCTAAGCCAAATCAGAATTATATGTATTGAATTCAAGGGCTGAAAGTCCAGAACAAAAGGGTTCAATGTGCACAAAAGGAAGCCTAAGGAAGATCACACATTTCCTTGGCCTCCCAGATAGCTGTGGACAAGAACTTTGTACTGGCCACAAGAACCTCTGCAGGAGAATGCAGAACATATTCATTAAGCTCATCCGTACAAAAACAACCCAATCCACAGCTGTTTCTAGAGCAGTCAGCGTTTGCATACCATCTTTTTTTGCCCTGGTGCCACACAGCAGATGCTTCATCTTTGAGATCAGGAGTTGGCTCATTACAATGCTATTGTCGAGCATTGTTTTCAGCTCCCAATATATTATAAGGAATGGTTGAGTTTTGTGACTAACTTCAGCGCTAAAAGCTGTGTAATCACACAACAGCCCTTCATGGTATTTTTTTCCTTGTGTTTGAAGTAACCACACAGCCATCCCTGGCACATCTAGGATGCTGCCTGTAGAGCAAAAAAGGGCCAAATGGATATTATAGGGTGCATATCTCAACCCACTCAACATCCTATGGCCTTACATTCTGTCTATTAAAGATTCGATCATGGAGCCAAGTGACGTGCACTTTGTCAAATGTAAAAATCTGCTTTGTTCTTGTTTGTTTTCTCTCTCTATTTTCAAACTTTTCATTCTACGTTTTCTCTTCATTATTTTTCTTGCCAAATGCAAACAAATGTCTCACCCGCACTTTACTGGCTTCTTCAGTTTTTTTTTGTTTTTTTTTTTTTTTAATTTTTGTTTTTGTTTTTTTATTTACTCTCTGTGCCAGCCAGGTGTAGTTTGTCAATATTTTAAGCAACACTGACCTCCTATCTGCTCCGCTCTGCCTCCACTCCTCATGCTCTTAAAGAGAAAAATTAATTTGTACACCATAGTTCATTTGTTTCGAAAGAGAACCAACACATCATATTCAGAGTAGGAAATAAATTTCTCCTAGCACCTGTGTAGTTCCATGCGTATAAATCTTGGATTTGTATCAAGTTCTAGCCAAAGAGAAAAAAAAAGAGTCATTCAGAGTAAAGCAATTTTCTCTTTACAGCCCCTACATTTAGGAGTCTCTGTTAGAATTAGATATATCATAAAGAACCTATTTACCAGGCATGCCTATGTGTGCTGAGTTCTACACTATGTGAAATGTTTAAAAACAACCATTTATGGGTGAGGCATAGTGGCACACACCTTTAATCACGATATTCAGAAGACCAAGGTTCTCTGTGAGTTCAAAGCCAGCCTGGTCTACATGTCAAATTCTAAGGCAGCCAGGACTACAAAGACCCTATCGTGAAGCAAGTATCTTATGGGTACATTTTGTATACCAGTCTCAATAATATGTTCCTTTATGCTCTGCTTAAAGGAACTGCTTTCTAAATCCAAAATATCAAAATCCACATTGTTCCAAAGAAAAGCATAGTAAGGTCTATCACAGCAATACCCCAGTCCCTGGTACCAACTTCTGTCTTAGGGTTTTACTACTGTGAACAGACACCATGACCAAGGCAACTCTTACAAGCACAACATTGGGGCTGGCTTACAGGTTCACAGGTCCAGTCCATTATCATCATGGCAAGAAGCATGCCAATGCCCTGGCAGGCATAGTGCAGGCAAAGTTGAGAACTCTACATCTTCATCTTAAGGCTGCTAGTGGAAGACTCACTTCCAGGCAGCTAGGGTGAAGGTCATAAGGCCCACAACCACAGTGACACACCTATTCCAACAAGGCCACATACTACCAAACAGTGCTACTACCTGGGCCAAGCATATTCAAACCATGACAGAGGCAGTGGATTAGACAAGATGAAAATAGCACAGCAGCAGCCTTTATGACGTATCTAGGTTTTTACAGTGCTGATGATCCACAAAGGGAGTCATAGTGTCATTTCCCTCCTGTTTCATTTATTCCCATAATGGAACAAAATCAGTGGCAAAGGACCCTCTGTATCTTTCTTGCCCAGGGCTTCTGCAGATAATTACCTGTGAGTATCCAGAGTATATGAGTACTTCACCAATGACTCAAGCTCCCAGAGAGGCCAAATCCTAAATAGTCACATATCTGTCACTTAAGGACAATAGATTGGTTCTGAAAAATGTTTCATTTATGGATTGCATCTTTATGTGAACATCCACGTTGCAGCACAGACCTATGAGGTCTATGCTACCACCTAGAAAAATGCTAGAAAGATAATTGATGGATCAGTTACTTGACAGACACAAATAACCCAAATAGTAGACAATAGATTGACTAAATGATAAACTCACATAATCCAAATGGTTGAATGATAACTGATTAATTGCTTGGTGTAATAGACAATTACTGATATATAGGTGGAATATACATGCTTGCATAAACTTACATGATCTAACCTAATATATACCCTTTACAAAAACTACAAAGATAGCTGTTGATTCATGATATAGATAATAGCAGAAGTGAAAATAATGAAGGGGTGGGTGGATGGACTGTTAGATCCACCTATTGCACTGGGGTCCACAATAAACAAAACAATACAAGATTACTTTAACACAGGAACAAGTTGTACAATAAAAAAAATGCAATAGATATGAGTCTTATAAGGAGATACATTTTTAAATTAAAATAAGCAGTATGGTAGGCACATAATCCAGCAACTCAGAACTCAGGTACTGTAATTTTATGTACTGTGGATTATTTTGGATGATTGTTCAGTTTGCAACAGCATCGCATACATGAGGAAGGCATTTCACTACAATATCTTGGGAAAATCAAGTGAACCTACACAAAAAAGCGATATACTCTTAGGGATTATCATCATATATGATGTTATCATTGACTACACCTATGAGACATACAGGTCTTTAACTGTGACAAAATTGTGCTTCTTGGCCATTTAAGATTCCTCTGTTGAGAATTCTCAGTTTAGATCTATACCCCATTTTTAAATTGGGTTATTTGGTTATTTTGGATTTTAACTTCCAGAGTTTTGTATATATTTTGGCTATTAGCCCTCTGTTAGATATAGAGTTAGTGAAAAACTTTTCCCAATCTGTAGGCTTATGTTTTGTCCTATTAGTAGTGTCTTTTGCCTTACAGAAGTGTTTTCATTCCCAGAGGTTCTGATTATCAATTATTGATCTTAGAGCCTGAGCCATTGGTATTCTGTTCAAGAAGTTGTCTCCTGTACCAATGAGTTCAAGGATATTTCTCACTTTCTCTTCTGTTATATTCAGTGTGTCTGGTTTTATGTAGAGGTATTTTTATCCATATGAACTTGAGTTTTGTGCAAGGTGATAAATATAAATCTACTTGCATTCTTCTACATGCAGATATTCAGTTAGACCAGCACCATTTGTTGAAGATGCTCTCTCTGTTCCATTATATGGTTTTGGTTTCTTTGTCAAAAATCAAATGTCTATGCTTGTATAGGGTTATTTCTGGCTTCAATTCGAGTGGCAGAGAAGCACTTCACGAAATGGTCATTATCCTTAGTCATCTGGGAAATGTAAGTCAAAACAACCCTGAGATTCCACCTCACACCAATAAGAATGGCTAAGATCAAAACTGAAGTGAGAGCACATGATGGCAAGGATGTGGAGAAAGAGGAACACTCCTCCATCACTGACTGGTGGGATTGCAAACTGGTACAACCACTCTGGAAATCAGTCTGGCGGTTCCTCAGAAAATTGGAAATAGTTCTACCTGAAAACCCAGCTATACCACTCCTGAGCATATACCCAAAAAATGTTCTACCATACCCTAAGAATACATGGCCCACTATGTTCATAGCAGCTTTATTCATAATAGCAAGAGACTGGAAGCAACATGGATGTCTCTCAACTGAAGAATGGATAAAGAAATTGTGGTACACTTGCACAATGGAATACTATTCAGCTATTAAAAATGAGGACATCATGAATTTTTCAGGAAAATAGAACTAGAAAATATCATCGTTGATGTATCCAGACCCAAAAGGACATGCCTGGTGTGTACTCACTGATAAGTGTATATTAGTTAAAATAGTTCAGAACACCCAAGCTATATTCCAAAGACCCAAAGAAGTTAAACAGAAGGAAGGCACAAGAGAGGATGCTTGAATACCACTTAGAAGGGGGAACAAAACCAATCATGGGAGACAGAGGGAACTTGGTGGGAGAGGAAAGGGCAAGGGGAATGGGGGAATCAGGATCAGGCATGGGAAAAAGTCAAGATAGAGGCTCAGAGGAAAAGAAGAATATCAGCTGCCAGGGTCTGGGGGTGGGAGGTGGAAGCAATCTCTAGGAAGTTCCAGAGACAAGGGATAAGAGAGGTTTCCAGGAGTCAATTCAGGTTACCTTATCCATAATGCCCAACAGTGGGAATATGGAACTTGAAGAGACCATCTTCAGTAGCTAGACAGGGCTCCCTACAGATGAGGACACCAACCCACCTACAAAACTTTTAACCCCAAATTTGCCTATCTAAAAGAAATGTAGGGACAAAGATGGAGCAGAGACTGAAGGAATGACTGACCAGTGACCAGCCCATTTTGAGACCTATACCATGGCACTAATCCTTCACACTATTAATGATGCTGTGTTGTAGACAGGAGGGCTGGGTGGAGCAGGAAGAGGAAAAAGAAATAATTAAACGAAAAATTTATGAAGAGCTTGTCCTGACGTTCAATGTTTGCCTCAAGTCTAGCCTGTTTATTAATTTTTCTCTACTTTTTTATACTCTGCCAAGTTGGCTGAGGTATTCAAAAGCTTTAAGAAGCTCCTGGGAAGAACTTTGAGGAACATAGGTGGGCCCTCGGCAAAGCATGTAGCAAATTCTTCAGGGTAAACTACTGTATATGTGACCCAGTTTTAATGGCCTTAAATGAATGCTAGTTACTTAGATAACTTAACATGAGTTTCCTGACAGCATAGAAGCTGTATTGGGACCACATGGATTAGGATTTATATAGGAATTTCTAGGTCGATGGACCCCTCTGTTGCAGTGATTATAAAACTGTAACAGAATAATATAAGCTTCAACTTATTCAACAAAGATCTCTCCTGTCCTTTGAGAGTTGCTTGTTTGCTGGTTTGTTTGTTGTTTCAGAGTCTTACTATGTCACCTGGCCAGCTTGGAATACACTTTGTAGACCAGGCTGACCACCATCTCTTAAGACATCAACATTCCTCTGTCTCCTGAGTGCTAGGATTAAAGATGTGTACTATCATGCCAGCAAAAAAAAAAAAAAAAAAAAAAAAAAAAAAAAAAAAAAAAAAAAAAAAAAAAAAATTCTAAGTTGCTGCTTATTTGTTTAGACAGGCTGACCAAATCTGTGATCCTTCTGCCTCAACTTCTCCAGTGCTATATTTATAGGTCTGTTTCCCTATACCTGGCTCTTTAGAATTTTAGGTTCTGCTTTGGTTTTTTAGCGGTTTTGTTTATTTGTTGCTCTTTTAATTAAATAATTATTTTTTTACTTATTCACTTTATATCCCGCTCACTGTCCCCTCCTAGTCACCCCCTCCCATAATCCTTCCTTCATCTCCCATCCCCTTCTCCTCTGAGTGGGTGGGGGAACCTCCTAGGTATCCCCTGCCCACCCTGGTATCTTCATAGGCACCTTCTCTTCCACTGAGGCCACACAAGGCAGCCCAGATAGAAGAACATACCCACAGACAGGCAACTGCTTTTTGAACAGCCCCCACTCCAGTTGTTCAGGACCCACATGAAGACTAAGCTTCACATCCACTACATATGTGCAGCAAGGCCTAGGTCCAGCTTGTGTATGCTCTTTGGTTGGTGGTTCAGACTCTGAGGACCCCAAAGGACAGGTCAGTTGATTCTGTTGATCTTCCTGTGGAGGTCCTATCCCTTTAATGGCTACAATCCTTTCTTCTATTCTTCCATAAGAGTCTCCAAGCTCCATTCACTGTTTGGCTGTGTCTGTACCTTCTGAGTAAGTTGGTTAGTGAGTAGAGCCTCTGAGAGGACAACCACACCAGACTTCTGTTTGCAAGCATAGCAGAACATCATCAATAGTGTCAGGGATTGGTGTTTGTCCATTGGGATGGGTCTTAAGTTGGGCCAGTCATTGTTTTGGCATTCCAACTGTCTTTATACCATCTCACATCCCTGAATTTCTAGCAGAAAGAATAAGTTTGGGGGTGAAAGTTTCATGGTTGGTGTCTCTATTGTTTCACCAGGGTTCCTGCCTGGCCACAGGAAGCAGCCTCCCCAGATTCCATATCCCTGATGCTGTGAGTCACAGCTAAAGACACCCCCATTGATTCTTGGGTATCTCCCCTATCCCAGGTCTCTTCCTAGAGATGCCCTCTAACTCCCCCTCAGCTGCAGATTTCCATTCATTCCTTATGGCTATCCATGTATCCTCTCAGCCCCTCACTACCTCTGACTCCAAACCTCCCTTCCCCCAATCCCATTCCTCTCTCACTCAGTTCTTTCCCTCCATCTGCCTTCTATGACTATCCCATTCCCCTTTCCAAGTGAGACTAAAACATCCTTGTTTGTTCCCTCCTTCCTATCCAGCCTCTTTGGGTCTGTGGAATGTTGCATGGACAGCCTGTATTTGATGGTTAATTTTAGTCAATCATAAGTGAATACATACGGATCACATCCTTCTAGGACTGGATTACCTCACTCAGGATGATATTCTGAAGATCCATCTGTTTGCCCACAAAATTCATGATGTCTTTGTTTTTCGTAGCTAGATAGTATTCTATTGCAGAGATATTTTCTTTACCCATTGTTCAGTTCAGAGACATCTGGGTTGCTTCCAGTTAGTTATTGGCTATTATGAATAAAGCTGCTATGAACATAGTGGATGGACCATGTGTCCTTAGGGTATGGTGGAGCATCTTTGGATATATGCCCTGGAGTCATATTGCTAGGTCTTCAGGTAGATCTATTTCCAGTTTTCTGAGAAACCACCAGATTGATTTCCAGAGTGGTTGTACAAGCTTGAAATCCTACCAGCAATGAAAAAATGTTCCCCCTACTCCACATCCTCACCAGCATGAGCTGTCCCCTGAGTTTTTGATCTTAGCTATTCTGACTGTGTGCAATGGAATCTCAGTGTTGTTTTGATTTGCATTTCCTTGATGAGTAAGAATGTTGAACATTTCTTGAAGTGTTTCTCTGCATTCAAGATTTCTTAGTTGGGAATTCTCTGTTCAGCTCTGTACCCCATTTTTAATTGAGTTATTTGGGTTGTTGTTAACTCCTTGAGTTCTTTATAAATTTTGTATATTAGCCCTCTGTCTGATGTAGGGTTGGTGGAGATCCTTTCCCAATCTGTAGACTGATGTTTTATCCTACTGACAGTGTTCTTTGCTTTACAGAAGTTTTACAGTTTCATGAGGTCTCATTTATTAATTGTTGATCTTTGAACCTGAGCCATTGGTGTTCTGTTCAGGAAATTGTCTCCTGTACCAATGCATTCAAGGATACTTCCCACTTTCACTTCTAAGAGATTTAGTGTATTCAGTTTTATGTTGAGGTCCTTGATCTACTTTGACTTAAATTTTGTACAAGGTGATGAATATGGATGTTTTCATTCTTCTACATGTAGACATCCAATTAGAGCAGCATCATTTGTTAAAGATGTTTTCTGGACTGGAGAGATGGCTCAGTGGGTAAGACACTGACTGCTCTTCCAGAGATCCTGAGTTCAATTCCCAGCAACCACATGGTGGCTCACAACCACCTGTAATGAGGACCAGATGACCTCTTCTGTTATGTTTGAAGATAGCAACAGTGTATTCACATACATGAAATAAATAAATCTTTTTGTTTAAGATGATTTCCATTTTCATTGTATGGTTTTGGCTTCCGTAACAAAAATCAAGTGTCCATAGGTGTGTGGGTTTATTTCTGGGCCTTTGATTTGATTTCATTGATCAACGTGTCCGTTTCTATACTCATGCAGTTTTTATCACTATTGCTCTGTGGTACAGCTTCTGGTCAAGGAGGGTGATTTCTACCAAAGTTATTTTATATTGAATTTTAGAACTGTTTTGGCTACCCTTAGTTCATTATTTTTTCATATTAAGTTGAGACTTGCTCTTTCAAGATCTATAAAAAAATGTGTTGAAATTTTTATGGGGATTGCACTGAGTCTGTACATTGCTTTTGGTAAGATGGCTATTCTTTTGAGACAAGGTCACACTGTTTAATCCTGGCTAACCTCAGACACACAGAAATCCACTAGCTTCTTCCTCCTGAGTGCTAGGATTAAAGGGATGCTCTGTAACACTTGGTTTTGGTTTGATTTTTATATTTTGGGTTTCTGTTTGGTTGGTTAGTTGGTTGATTGGTTAGTTGGTTGGTTGGTTTTGGGTTTGTTCTTGGGTTTTGACTTGTTGATTAACTTTATTTTGATACTGATCTTAAAGATATATCTTTCATAGAGTCTGGAGAGATGGCTCAGCATCTGAGCACAGGAAACTCTTCCACAGGACCTAGTTTCAACTCCCAGTACCAACATAGCATTTAACAGTTATCTGTAACTTCAATCCCATAGAATCCCTCTTCTATCATAAACACAGTTCACAAACATGTACATGTAAACAAAATATCCATACACATAAAATGAATTTGTTAAAAAAAAAAAAAAGAATGCCCTTCATGTCACAATGTGCAGCAATAGGTCCTGACTCTTGAGTAATGATGGATACCTGGAAGTCAGTCATGGAATGTTTCGGGGAGGCATACCAAGGTAATAATTTAAGTCCTTAAGAAAGACTCCAGATTTGGGGCTAGAAGGATGGTAAAGAGCAATTACTAGTTTTGTATAGGACCTGTGTTTTGTTCCCAGCACCCATGTGATGGCTAACTGTTCATAATTTTAATTCTAAGAGATCTGATCCCCTCTTCTAACCTTTGTGGACCTTGAACACATGTAGTACCGCAGACATAAATACAGACAAAATACTCGTACACTTAAAACAAAAAATTAAATCTTTTTAAAATATGAGACTCCATTTTTTCCAGTTGCAATACTTTCTATGTAATTTGTCCCATCAATTGTAAGGCAAGCAAGACATAGCTTGTGGCTCATTTAAAGAATGATAGGGACAAGATAAGAAACAACTGTGGTACACAGGATGATGACTTTTATAGATTTGATCTGTTAGACTGTGAAATTATTGCTCCACAGAATGGGGTCTGTGGTTAGGAATATTAATTATCCTCAAGCAAATATCTTTAGAGATAATCATATAGGAAATATCTGAATTCATACATTCTAATGTAACCACCCAGTAGTAGATGGTGAGGAAGGTAGTGATATCTTCCTTTAAAGTTAGGAGAAAGAGTGAACTAGTTAAAGGCTGTTTATGGGGTAAATAAATTGACAATAAATAGGATCGTAAACAAAATCCTTAATAGAAACCTCAATATGTTCACACAACAACACTTGCAGCTATGCCTGTGATAGCAGAGGTCCTCAGACACCAACATAAACTCCTGACTTTACGTCTGAGCTCTGTCTCTCCACATCCTTTTCACCACTATCACACTATTCCCTCCTTCCATTATCATTTTCATAAACATAATCACCTTCACTTTCTCTACAATGGATCATTGCTGTCACCCCTTCCCCAACTACATCACCACATAGCTATTGTCTGAATGAAAAAAAAAAAACAATGGCCCAAACTTCCATGTTGTGGGACTAAAGAGATGGTTCAGCAGTTTAAAGTATTTGTTGTTGTAGTGGCTATTCCTGGTTGTCAACTTGACTATATCTGGAATGAACCACAATCCAGAATTGGAAAGCTCACCTGTGATCCTGATCTTGAGGCTGGGAGATACAAGTTTATGACATGGATCTTGGCATGGAGATCTTGAGGCATAGTGGCTATGAATCCTAAGACACTAACGCAAGGAGATCTCTGAGTTCAAGGTCATCTGGGACTTGCATTGTCCCAGATCCAGGAGTGGGGGTACACACCTTTAATCTGGGATACACCTTCTGTTGGAGACCTGCATACAGACATTGGAAGAAGGAAGTCTCTCTCTCTTCACCTGATTGCTTTGTGGGACTGAGCAACTGCTAGATCCTTGAACTTCCATTCACAGCTGCTGCTGACCATTGTTGGGGAGTCCGAGTACAGACTGTATGTCACCAGCAAATTCCGTTACTATATAGAGACTACCCATAAGTTCTGTGACTCCAGAGAATCCTGACTAATACAGTTGTTCCTACAGAGGAACTGAATTCAGCATTCAGCATCCACATGGTAGCTAACAATGATCTGTAACTATAATTCCAGGGCATCTGATATCCCCTTTATTACCTCTTTGGGCTCCAGTCACAGATATACATGCAGGCAAAACACTCACACATGAAAGATAATTCTTTTAAAAAGATTTGTGTCATGGTAACACTTATTTGTCTACTCCCTCAATGATCTGGAATCAGCACATCTGATGTGAATGCTTCTATCTGTAGGGTCAAATTCTGTCTGCCTAGCAAGTGGCTGCGTGATGTTCTCTCAGCATATCCCCATCTCAGCTCACATGGGCAAATCTCCATAAGGTCCAGTCCATGAGGGTCGGGTAGTTAACATAAAGAGATTGTCTTAACTGAAAAGATCTGTTTGTAAGGGCAATAAGGTTTCTTATGAGTTTCAGAACTTGATTTATCAATGACTGTCAATGGAAAAATGAGGATGGGGACATCTCTGGGGGTCTCTGAAGAATAGGTTAAAGCTAAAATCAAATGGCAACATTGGCCCCATGAAGATAACAGCAATGAGTGCTAGTCACATTCTCATGCTAGAAATTAAACCCACCCCTAGAAGCACACCAGTGTTGCCCCTCAAGCAGCCCTACCTGCTGCCAACATCCTCTGTAGAAGTGTCTCTATAGTACATCCTTTAAGCACCAGCTTGCAACACAAGAATGTGGAGTTCTAGGATTGGTTCTATTTACATGCCTCTAGCAGCAACTGATGCTGGAACACCAAATATTTACCTCTGTTCTTTCAGAGTGACGTGGGGGAATACCCATACAGAAGAAGCTCCTGATGCTAGAGACAGGGTGTCAGAGAGAATTCTACTGAGTTTAAAAATACAAATGCCCAGGCTGGAGAGATGGCTCTTCCAGAGGTCCTGAGTTCAAATCCCAGCAACCACATGGTGGCTCACAACCATCTGTAATTGGATCTAATGCCCTCTTACAGTGTGACTGAAGACAGTGACATTGTACTCAGATACATAAAATAAATAATAAAAGCTTTTTAAAAACTTACAAATGGCCCCCAGGATATCTCTCTTTGGCATCTCCTTCAGAACACTGAGCAAGGTGAGTGTGGTCACTCAAAGAAGATGCATCAGTATTACGCAAAAATCACTAGGCAGCAGATACCACCAGCACCAGAGTCACACTGTTTGTACAACTTTGTGACCTCCAAAGTACAAATGCTGAAGTTTCACTACCTTTTGAGAATGCAAAGTCCTAATGTAGATAAGAGATGACACATAGCAGAACTGCCTGCGACATGTTGAGAAAGTGTTTTATTGTTCTCTATATACATACTAGAATGGCTTATAACCTTAGTGCTGCAACATTTCTGCAAAGAACAAAAAGGAAATTCTCTCTCTCTCTCTCTCTCTCTCTCTCTCTCTCTCTCTCTCTCTCTCTGTGTGTGTGTGTGTGTGTGTGTGTGTGTGTGTGTGTGTGTGTGTGTGTGTGTATGTGTGTGTGTGTTGTATGCATATAAATAGACAGATGGTTAGATTTTAGATTTTTTTCCAAATAGAGAGATGGCTATGTTTTTTCTCTTGTTTTTTTTTTTTTTTTTTTTTTTTTTTTTTTTTTTTTTTGTTTTGTTTCTGATTTTGTTTCTGTTTTGTTTTATTTTGATTTTGTAAGATGAGATCTTAGTAGCCCAGTCTGGCCTTAATCTCCCTAGGTAGCTCAGACAGACTCAAGGTAATACCTGTTTGACTTCTCTAGATAGTATGACAGGCAGGAATCACTGTGCCAGCAACATTATCATCTTAACTTAGGAAAAGGTAAGAACCCAGCAATAATCATAGCTGCAAGGAGTCATTAGGCTATGTCACTGCTTGACACAGCATAGGAGGGACAGCTATATTAAAGATATGATGCACTTCACCTTAGTGGGACCAGAGAAAGACTTGCTTCATACCTCTCAGTGCTCTAATCCCAGTCTGTTCTGTTGGACTTATCTGCCTCCTGCACCATCCTAACCTTCCAGAAGACCACTGGCTACAGGATGTTTGAACAGAATCCATGTCAAAACGGAGTTAGTCCCAATAACTTTATTAACTATTTTCTCAAGGATTTGGAACTGGCACTTAAAGCATTACAGCTGGCCTTAGAAAAAGAGTCCAAGGAATAATTAAGAGTCAAGAGGTGACACCGACTGTTCTAGAGGGAATTTTCCATGTCTGAGTTCTAGTGTGTTGTTTCTCCCAGCATAAAGGTCATCCTCGGTGAGCTCCTCTAAGGTGACCAGAGTACAATTTGAAGGGTGCTACATCGTGGCAGCACTGTGATAGGAAGGAAGGCAAAACACAATCCAAAACAACAAGCCATATAACCTGAAAAATAGGGGTGTCTGACCCCCATCCCATTCCTTCAGAGGTCTCCCTGGGCTTGGGAAGTGGAGTCAACTTCCTTGATGTTGTGTGACCCAGTTGCAGTATGGATTTCAACAGTGCTGGCATCCGAACCTGAAGAGGAAAAGAACAGGCTGTGTTAGGGCTGAGGTTCTAGAAGGTTTGGTTTGGTTTTGTTATCACAGGGTCACATGCAGACTAAGTTGGCCTCAAAGTCGATAAATACTCTAGAAGGCACTTGAACTTCCAATCTTTCTGCTTCCCCCTCCAAAGTACTAAAATAACAAACATGTGTCATCAAAGTCATTGTCTATAGTGCTGGGAACTGAACTCAGGGCCTTGCTCTAACTAGCCAAGCACTGCACTAACTGAGCAGCATTGCCAGACCCTAGACGGCCTTACTTCAACATCAGAAAATGCTGCTAGGACTCAACAACAAAATAAGACTTTATCTTTCTTCTTCTTGAAAGACAAAACAAAAGAATGAATTTTAGTCTAAGGCCAGGTGTAGTGGCACACACTTTAATCCCTTCATGGGGAATCAGGCAAATTTCTGTGAATTTGAGGTCAGTCCAGTATACACAGCAAGTTATATGAAAGCCAAGACTACAAAGAAAGACCTCAGAAAATAACTTCAATATTGACTGTATATGTGTCTTTTAAAATAGTTGAGGAAAAACAACCTCCACATCATCCCTGTGATGCTTTGTACATGTTCAGCCCAGGGAGTAGCATTATTAGAACATGTGGCCTTATTGGAGTAAGTGTGTCACTGTGGTGTGGGCTTTAAGACCCTCATTCTAGCTGCCTGGAAACCAGTATTCTGCTAGCAGCCTTCAGAATAATTAATTTTGTAACTTTTCACATTCCTTCTTTAGTTTCCAGTTAGGAAGCTCAAAGATAAACCAGTCGCACACTTTGAGTAACCTCATGTGGCTCATTTCACCTGGCCCTCCTTGGATCCCATCATTGTTCTCTGGTCCTGTTCTATTTTCTTACTAATCAATTTCCTTTTGTTTTAGAATGCGACATGACTTACAGACAGCAGTCACAGCACAGTAAAAAGGGTGGGAAAGTAAGCTCAGTAAGAAAGGCAAAATAAAACATTCTCATCAAGGGTCACCCTGCAGGTCTACTTAATCACATAGCACTCCTTCCTTCCGGGTAGCAAAATCCTTTGGAACAAATAGCAGACTTATTCTTTTGCTCCCAAAATACCCAGGAGAACTGGCTCTTAGCCAGGATAGGAACTGGGTATGGAAAATTGAAAGATGGAAGTCGTGAAGCAAGGGGGCTTTTCCCAGTATGCATATACAAACAGTCTCTAAGCTGCACCAAAGGACCTTGATTACTTCTGCAGCCTCACTTAGCACTCCTGTCATCCCTTGGATATTCTAATCCACCTACCCCTCCCCTCCTTCTAAAGGTATGGTCCTGCCAAAGGCCATTCTACAGCTCTTTTTCTGCCTGCAATGCATCTTTCAACTTTCTCATGACTCTCTCTTGTGTTTAATTGTGGTCTCAATTCAGGATGTTACCTCATCCATAGAGAAACTTCTGGGTTACCCTATCAAAAATGCTGGTTCCCTACCTACCTCTCTCCCTAATTAGTGGTTTCTATTCTTAATAAATTGGGTATTGAAGTCAGAGCCACTTACATGTTAAACAAGCTCTTTTCATTTGAATTATATCCCCAGCACCCTAAAGGGTTCCAGTTCATAGTATTTCTCACTACTTTGATATCATATTACATAATCACTGTGGACTTTCTGTATTTGTTTTCTTTCTACAATGGAGTACTCAGTAAACATATTGAGTAGATATAGTTGAGTCAAAGCCTTAATAGCAGTTGAGATGAGCCCTTGGAAGCTGGAGCAGCATTAACAGTAATGACCTAGCTCCACCATGTTCATAGCAGGTCTATTTATAATAGCCAGAAGCTGGAAAGAACCCAGATGTTCTTCAGTAGATGAATGGATACAAAAATTGTGATATATTTACACAATGAAGTACTACTCAGCTATTAGAAACAATGACTTTACAAAATTCCTAGGCAGATGGATGGAACTAGAGAATATTATCCTGAGTGAGGTAACCCAGTCACAAAAAGAAAACCAATCGTAATATGCAGTCACTGACAATTGGATACCAGCCTCAGAAAGCTCTGAATTTCCAAGACACAACTCACAGACCATATGAAGCTCAAAAAAAGGCCAAAAAAGTTGAAGCCTCAGTCCTTCTTAGAAAAATAAAATAAAAACAAGAACAAGTGTATAGCACCCATTCAGACTGGGGTACACATAGACCTTAAATCATTAAGAACTCAATAGCTAAGAAGATAGATAGCCTTGTGGCAATTTTTGGTATTTAAAACTCATTATGTTTAATCTATACACACAAAGAAAACTTTGATTATTTTCATGTTATGTTTTGTTTTACATGTACTTTATGCTTATGGTAACTAGTAAAATTTCAATGCATACTATCAAATCTTTAAAAACATCAAGTACTAACAAAAATTATATTCATTCAGTTTTATGCCAAAATGCTTTTAAAATCTGTACATGTATCTCTTTTTTAAAAAAAAAATAAAGTTGTAAGAAAAAAATAAAAACAGTGATGACCTAAAGAAGGTAGGAAGAATAACAGTTTGAACAGAGGCAAGCACCATACTGCAGAATTACTCGAATGCACTTGAGTCACCCACTGTGGCCTGTTGGGGAACCAGCAGCCAGACCTTTCCCAGGGGCAGATGCATCTAAGCAGATACAGGCATGATGACCACAAAGCAAATGTGATCCCCTCAAGGAATCTAGAGGAAGGAACAAAGAAATGATGTATGGCCATGGGCCCTACAGCCAGGTCCAGATTTTGAGTGTGGGTGCCATCATGGGTAATAGAGGACAAGCATCTGACTAGGGTGGCCAGGGAGCAGCTGAAAGGGCTTTTAAGAGCTTCCAGAATAGAACTGCTCCAGGAGGGGCTGGCAGAACACACTTGAAAAAGATTTGAGTCTCACAGGGTTAGCCGGGTTATGAACTCATCTTGGGTGCGTGAGAACTCATGGGGAATTTTTGTGGTTTTGTTCAAAAAAGACCCAGCTGAGTATCATAAGGTGGCTTGTGATCAAGGTCTTTGCTGAGGATACTCCCCCATGACCTCACACTTGAGGACAAACTCAGAGTCCCATGGCTTTTTGTAAAGTGTCTGGTCTTTCACTCCCTACACCCATCTCCATGGAAAACAGTGATGCATAAAGATTCTCTCAAAGGCAAAGCTGCAGGAATAAAGCCAACCTCAAGTAGTTCCATTTGTTCTAAGTCAGATAAGGGTTTGGGCTCTGAACTCTAGCAAGCTTGGGTGGCCTTGGACCTTTTTTCTGTCTTATAAGTTTCCTGGAAGAGAAGATATTGACAGAGCAAGACTCTGGAAACAGTTCCGTATGGCTACTAGGGTATTGACTACTCATACAAAGTCTGCTGATATCAGGTGACCATGACCTCATAATATCAAACAGCCAACCCACAACAATGATGTTTTGTGTCATCACAAGCCCAGAGCAAGAGGACCAAGCAATGGTGAACACAGTTCTTTTTATGATGTAATGATATTTCATTAGATGGATATGCACCCTTTTCCAAAAACCTCTAAAACTGAACCATATTAAACATTTCCTCTTAAAAAGTAGTTTTCCTCAGAAATTTTGTTGCTGTACAGAGAAGTAGCTAAAACATCACTAGACCATACAGGACAATGCTAACCAAAAGAGATGTGGAAATCTTTTTAAATGCACTATAGTACTCTAAGAAGCAAAGCACTTAAAGTGATTTGATTTCTGCATAACAGCTTTCTTTGTTCTTTGCAGTTGTATGTCTGCAAATCCCTGCATAGAACCACCATACAAAATGGTGGTGACTTTTTCTTAGGAGTCATTTTAATTTAGCTATTTTTAGGGTAAGGAAGTATAAAGTTAAGACCTTCACTGAACCCCCCACTTCTTGTACTTTTGCAGGAAATGTTTTGGTTGATTTTTCCAACTTACTCTGCTTGAAGAATGCTTCCAAAAAAAAAAAAAAATGACCCAGAAGATAAGCAAACAACACACACATCACTATGGATTCTAAACTGACAGCTGCCATTTCCTTTTTCCTTTTAATTAATTAATTAGACAGGGTCTGTTGTTTTCTTTTGTATATTTATAGCACTGGGGGGTGGAACTCAGGGCCTTGTACATGCTAGTCAAGCACTCTTACTGAGATACACCTCAATCCTGATGACTGCTATTTTTTAAAAAAAATTATTTTTTCTTTCAGAAAGGCTCTCATTTTCTTTCCTTTTTCTCCATTTTTTCTCAAACCAATACTTCTACAGGTGGTAGTGGTACACAACTTTAATCCCAGCGATTGGGAGGCAGGGTGCTAATAAACAGGGACAGGTTCAAATTCTATGAGTATGCGGCCAACCTGGTCTACAAAATCAAATTCCAGGACAGCCAAGCCAATGCACAGAGAACCCCTATCTCAAAAAACAAAACAAAACAAAAATTAACATGTTCAATGATTAATAGAACAATTATTTTAACTGTTTTAAATTTGTCCAATAAACTTTGAGGGCAGCGATTACAGTCCTTGCTGCAAACCCATGACACAGCTCCTAATACAGAGCTTGATGGAGTTCTTTATAGTCAACAATAGTTGCTTTAAAAACTCATAAAATAAGTGCTTCCATACTATGGATGAAATGTTACTCAGCCATAAAAGAACTATATGCTGATATGTGCTACTGGATGAACCTTCAAAAATTTAGGGTATGAAGTCAGACAAAAAAGGACAAGTACTGTACGATGTGATTATAGAAAATGTGTAGAGCATTCATACACATGGAAAAATTTGTGGCTGGCAAGTATGGAGAGGGCTGAAAGTGTAGCTCAGTTGGTAAACTGCTTGCCTAGCAGGAAGAAAGCCCTAGATTCAACCCCATCACCTTGTAAACTAAGCATCGTGGCATACTCTCATAATCTCAGCACCTGACTGTGAATGACCAGGAGTCCAAAGTCAGCAGGAGCTATATAGTGATCTTGAAGCCAACTTGTGATATATGAGACCCAGAAGAGAGAGATGGAGGGGGAGAAGGGGGGGGAGAGAAGGGGAGGGAGAGACGGGGCAGGGAGTGGGGAGTGCTCATAGCTTCCAAGCAATATTCTGAATTTATTTTAATGGCAATGACTACACAACTTCATGAATACACCAAAATGCACTACACCCTTCAAAGGATAAATTCGATGATATTTGAATTATATATCACAGTGGATTCTCTTTTTCCCCCCTCGGGGCTATAGAGGGGTCCCAGATCTTCCTTAATCTGCCAGAACCCCTCCCTTTGCTTTGAAAGGAATTGAAATAGGACTTGGGGGTGTGATTCTATTGTGTAGCAAAAAGCTGGCAAAACATACCAGGAAACATTCAAAACACTAAAAAAATTTTTTTAATGAAAAAAGAAAGAATCCTAAAGACAGTGGTCATTGTGAACAGTGGCCCCGTTTCTTTTCCTATTGGACTTTTGTTCATTGTTTTAAAGACTCTGAAAGCTTTCAGCCTATGAGCAACAGTACTAGGCAACACTAGCTGGAAGGAATAGAAATAAGAAGGGTCTGATTAATGCTATCTAAAGTAGTGAAAGAAAGTAGGGCTCGGGGACCAGATGTAATGGGGTTTATTGTTATTGAAGAATTTTATTATAGTGTCCAAAAAATGGCCCAGCCGTTTTGAACCATCAGAATGGGAATTCAAACACACAAACATAATTCTAGATGCAACTTTTTACTCCTGCCCAAGGTGGTATCAATAATTTGGCATGCTGACAGCAATCTTAGCTACTGGGGCAACATCAGAAACCTAAAGTCTGGGGTGTGGCTGGAGTTGCAGCAATAGCCCAGCATAGATGAGATCCTGATTACCACTCCAACACAACCATAAAAAGAGAAAGTCCCTAAACACGGTTTCTCTGTCTTGTATGTCCAGCCACAAGAGCTTCTCTGTTTCCTCTATGGCTCCTCAGTACAACCACACAATAACACCTCAGGGTATCACGTTATGGATTTATCTATATATTTTCTCAGCCAGACTTGTCCCAAGAACGAACCTTCTTCTACATATGTGAATAGCAAGAAAGACAAAGAAGATTGAAGTCCTATAGCCAATTCCACAAATCTTTTGTCAAAATGCTCCTCCCTCTAGTTTAGTATAAAGTTTGTCAGGACTGTGGACTGTCTGTCTTTGGCTCTCTCTCTGTGTATGTGTGTGTGTGTGTGTGTGTGTGTGTGTGTGTGTGTGTGTGTGTGTGTGTGTGTACATGGATGTATATGTATCCCAGATATTATCACCTTCAAAACTGCAAGCTTCTTTAAGCTTTTGCAAAGGACACATTTTTCGGACCTGAGGGACACTATGCCCATAGAAGATCTTTATTACTGTGTAAAGAGCTTTGATTCTCACACTCTAGGGCGATAAGAGCAGAGAGGCTAATAAACACTCAAGAGTACATAGCACAAGCATCAGAATATAGAAGCAGCTAGCCAAGGATGCTGCTCTGAAAATAGTATATGATAAGGAGTTTAGCAGCAAAATTAGATGCTTCCTGAGGCTGGACTAGGGCTATCTGAGGATTGACAAGATTGCTCTGATATCCCTGAATAGGTTTGCTGTGGTTTAGATTTATTTTTCTTTATGTATATTGTAAGTACATCTGTTCATGTGACCACCCAGACTAGATGAGGGCATCAGATCCCCTAGAGCTGGAATTACAAGTGATTGTAGATCACCAGTATGGGTACTGAGAACTAACCCCCTGAGTGGTTTTAAATCTTTTTCCTTAGACTGCCAGAAAGTTATAGCAACCAATTAGCTGGACATGGTGGTACATTCCTGTGCTACCATCATCCAAACATCTGAGGCAAGGGATTGAATGATAGAGGCTAGCTTTTGTCTCACAGTGAAACGCTGTCTTAAAAACAAATGAGAGACTGGAGAACTGACTTAGTCATTAAGAGCACTGGCTGTTCGAGAAGAGTCCTGTTCAATTCCTAGCAACCACGTGGCAGCTTACAACTACCTGTAACTTCAGTTCCAGAGGGATCTGATCCCATCTTTGGCTTCCATGGGTGGGTACTGGGCATGAATTCGGTGTACAGACACACATGCAGGCAAAACAACCATATACATAAAATAAAAGAGATTACTAAAAGGGCGGATACATAAAAAAATAAAAATAAGTAGAAGAGGAAATGCATGAGTATGGTGAAATGTATGTTCCCATCTACAGCTCCCTGCTTAATAAAGGACTTCCAGAGAGTTCTGGGACTCTGCTGTTCACTTTCCTTGCAACAAAGCATTACCTTCAGACAAAATACTCAGCACCTCATCAGAAGTGTGCCCCCCAACACACACCACCTTCCTGAGGTTTTGATGGTGCACACAGGAACCCACAGGGGTCTGGTATGTGCCCTCGGCAGCTGAGGCAGTCATTGTTTCCCACTGAATCACCATCTTGGGAGGATGGACATCCAAGCTGCATCCTGTCCAGCCATAGAAGGCCAGAGACAAGAGAAGTCCTTGGGCTGGATTTAGTATTCCCTAGGTAGGAGGGCAAAAGAATACATTGAGGTCAAAGGAGTATAGAAAACGTGACAATCTTCGGTCACCATAATTATAAGTTTCATCCTGCTATGCCCAATAGACTGGTCTTCCTATGAAACACCCATACATATAAAAAGTAAAGTAAATAAATCTCATAAAAAGAAACAAATCAAAAAGAGTAACAGTTTAATATTGTGAGTTAATTTCAAATGCCTCATTCTCTAGGCCACAGTGACTTAACAGAGATCGCCTTACTTTCATTCATTCATTCTTTCACTCACTCACTCACTCATTTTGCAGTACTGAAGATCCAACATAGAAACCACTGTCACCAGGCCACATCTCAGCTCTAAGCCTGTTTAGTAATACAGTGACCAAACCAAGCATGGCAGTGCATAAGTGATAACGGTAGTCCATAAGCCTTGCACTGGTAATATATTTACACATTGTACTTCGAATATTTTTTTCACATGTTGATTTTTCTTTTTTCTTTCACAAGAAGAAAAATTCAGTCCAGATTAGCCTACCATAATAAACCACGTGGTCCTGGCTGCATTCTGGATGCGTTTCAGAGAGCCTCCGTGGATATCTGGTTGCATTTCAAGGTAGAACAAAAGACATTCGTTGATGATATTGGACAACCAACTGATGGAAAGAAAATGATCCAAAGGTGAAGATAGCACTCAGTGAAATTCATAGTGACTTTAACCGTAGTCTATATGTAACAGGTCTTGGTGGCAATATGATCTCTTTTGTGAGAAGGAAATGAGTTGGCACCAAGACTTTAATTGAAACACAATTTCTTGTCTTGGTCTGGTACAGACTTCAACCAATTATCTTGATAGAAACACTCCACATATCATATCAAGGTGTAAAGTTTAGCCCTGTATTAAAGTAGACATCATTCTCTATAAGAGAGGTAACCTTAAAGACATTTTATTCTCTTCCTTCCTTCTTTTCTCCCTCCCTCCCTCCCTTCCTTCCTTTTCTTCTTTTCTTTCTTTTTTTCTTGAAAAGTAACTTAACCTTTTGATGCCATTTTGATGGAATTCATGTGTGCTGGGAGATGGAGGGAGGGGCAGGAGGTAGTCAGAGGACATCTCTAGGAGTCAATTCTCTCTTGCCACCTTGTGAGATGCAGGAATCAAATCTAAGTAGTCAGGTATGTGCATAAGCACCTCTGCTTCCTAAACAATCTCACCAATCCTGTGGTGGCTTAAAGGAGAATGGCTTCTGTAGGCTCATAAGTTTGAACATTTGATTCCCAGTTGGTGGAATTATTTTAGAGATTAGAAAGTATACATTTGATAGAGGAGTGTCCTGGGCAGTGAGCTCTTCGCTTCCCTTTTGTGGATCAGAATGTGAACTCTTAGCTGCAGTTCCCAGGCCATGTCAATCTGCCTGCTGCCATACTCTCTCCTATGATGGTGAACTTGATCTTTCTGAAACTATATATATATATACCTTTCCTTATATAAATTGCCTTTGTCATAGTGTTTTATCACAGCAGTAGAAAAATAACCAAGTCCTTATGCAAGGTTTTAAAATGTTAGTCTGTGTAGGTCGCTGGAATGCAAAATAACAAGGTGAATTTGTAAGCTGCAGATAATTTAGATCTCTCCTAGGAGGGCATTTAAATAAATGTCCTTGTGTCAGGGAGATTAATACCACAAAGATTCGCTGTTTTCTATATGGTACTGATTCATTACTGTTTTTCTAACAATCTTTTGGAGGAGGATGAGGAGGCAGAGTGGTCTTTCCAAGACAGAGTTTCTCTGTGTGACTTAGCTGTATTAGAACTTGCTCTGTAAGAGGATCCATGGTCAGTTTTTAGCACCTACATGGTGGCTCACAAATGTCCGTACATGCTGGGCACAATGCCACATGTCTTTAATCCCAGAGGCAGGCATATTTCTGAGTTCCAGGTCAGCCAGAGCAACACAATGAGACTCTGCCTCCATCTTAACAAAAACAAAAAGAATTGGCAACTCCAGGGGAATCTGGGCATCCTCTTCTGGTTTTCAAATATGCACATAGTACATATGCACAGCCAAAATGTCTATACACACAAAATAAACAACAGGAGTTTTCCTTTATTTTGCTTAGCCCAGCAATGGGATGAAATATCAGGTGCATATGGCTGAAGTATTTGAAAACGGAACACACATGTAGGCATGGTGGTACATGCCTCCAATCCCAGCACCTGTACAGGCAGAAGCAAGGGAATCAGTCACTGAAAATTCAATGCCACCTGAGTCTACATTATGTGTTCTGGGTCAGCCACAGGTACATAGTGAGACACTATCTCAAGAACAATATAACAAAATAGAAAGAAAGAAGAGGGAGAGAGAAAAGAAAAAGAAAAACTGGCTGAAATTTCAAAAAGAAAAAGAAAAAGAAAGCAAAACCTTGAACATTTAACTTCTTATTCTCATGATTTGATACATAACTGTTATTAAGATTTTACTAAAACAAAAAAACCTATGACCTGCTGACCTGTGTTCTGTTCATTTCTTTAGGGGATACCTTGCATAGTCTCAAGATTACCCTTCTGTATTCTTTTCTTTAGAATTCTCAGGCCACATTTGGAAAAGTAAAATAGCAAGTTGTCATATCTTTCTCACTAGCAGAACCAACAACAAAAATACTAGAAGAAAGGTTACCATGCAATTAACACCAACATGATTTTGAAAAACCGGGTCTTGATCACGGCCCCCATCAGTCTCTCATTCTCTGTGTAAACACCTTTTCTTCCTTTCAGCAACGAGGCCACTGTAGGAGTGTAGAGAACATCAGAAAACATTCATGACTTACGTTAACTCCATAACAGAGAAGAAAACCAAAGCAGATATGAACCCTTACCCACAGCCAGAAAAGCATGAAGACATTCCTGACAGTCATTACAGTGTTGCACCTGGTGTCCTTATAAACATGAAGGCCATACATATACACAAACATATGTACACTTTCAATTTTAAATGACTTTTTATGTGTGTGATACTGCAAATAAAACTTGCAGCCTTGTCCATGCTAGGCAAGTGCTCTCCCACTATTTCAGCTTAACTTGCTGTGCCCAGAGAATTGCTGCATAACTATAGTTTCTCCCAGTGTGAACATCATGCTCAAATGCAGGAATTTTGTCCAGCTGAGAAATTAACACTGGTAATTCATAAGCTGAACTCCTAATTTTATTGGTACTTTATTCAAATACTAAGATTTTAAACTCTTATTTTATCCATTCTAAAATAATATACATTTATTATTTTAGAATATTGAAAAAGTTAGTGTTTCTCCTTACAGAGAAAGAAGTAATGACCTTTAGAGAAGAAGTAATGACCCATGGTACCTCCATACCTCTATAGCCACTAGAACATTATAGTGTTTGGCCAAGGCATGTCCACTGTTTTGATAAAAACTACTACTTGTATGTAATTTCTAAAAAAAAAAAAAAAAAAAAAAAATCCTATATTTAAATGCAAATAAAAATATTCATCAATGACAATAAGACCCAATTACTAATAATAGACTTTTTAAAATGATTTTTTAATTCTATAACCAAGAGCTACAGAGATGCCTCACTGGTTAAAAGCACTTCATGCTCCTGTAGAAAACGCATTTGGTTCTTAACAACCACATGGCAGCTCACAACCACCTGTAACTTTAGTTACAGTGAATCTGATGCCCCCTTTGGCCTCTACATGCAATACACATAAACTCAGGTACACACACACCCATAAACATAAAAATAGTATGTTTTTCAGTTCAACTAACTGTTAATGCCTCAGCACAAAAAGTATATTTAATGTACTACATTTAAAAGATTTGAAAAGTTGCATCTAAAGTGTCAATAGTTTATCACTAGTGATAGACATTAAGCACTCTTCTTTTGAACTTTCTACAAACAACTTCTAGTTCTTAAATGACCTTTCTTTGACAGCCAATGTACAAATAGAGCCTTAATTCACATTCTACCCAAGAGATGCACAGAAGCATAAGACAAATGGGCACTCATTCCATCTTATGGTCACACGAGGAGGTGGTAGGGCTGAGACATAGGTCTCTAGTCCTAGCTCTAAGAGGCATGTCCCTCTTCTGACTCACTACCTTTCTCTAATCTAGTTTTACTATTGCAACAGATTTGTTTCCTGTGTTCCACATCTTGCTTCCTGTACATAGGTCAAGTAAGTGCATAGGAATGACCAGGCTCTGAGTTCATATCTTATCCCTTCCCCTTATCTGCCTCTTGCTCTACCTACTTCTATGTTGCCTCTACAGTTTTAAATATTCACCTTCAGGTCCTTTATACTAAGGGCAGACTCTGGAGGAGCCCAGCATGGAAGTGAAGCCTCAACTAAAACTCATGGTCTTTAGCTAAGCAAATGTCAGCAAAAACACTGTAATAAATAAGTAGGCTTTCACATTTCACTTATTAAACATGGTTGGTTAGTCCAACTATATTCTGCTCATGCCTTTTTGTTTAATGATTTTGAAAGACACATTTATTTATTTTGTGTATATGTGTACATTGTTGCTGACACCACAGAAGAGGGCTTCGGATCCCATTACAGATGGTCGTGAGCCACCATGTGGTTGCTGGGAATTGAACTCAGGACCTCTGAAAGAGTAGCCAGTGATCTTAACCGCTGTCTGCTCATGTCTTTGAAGAAAGATGAATAAGGTCAACTGTCATGTGTAATTCCAGATGGAACATCTGTATTCTTATATGTATCCAAGGCATGCAGATGTACTCAACGTCCATATACCAAAAGTAATTCTCCCAAGATTTACCTGAAGTCACTGTCTTGTGAAACAGGATTGGGTTGGCCACAAGGACAAGCAGAAGTGGCAAGTATGTGGTGACATAATGGGGGATGGCATGGTCCAGACCCCTCTCACACCTTAAAAGAAGAATATCAAAAAATACTCCTTTAAAGAAAACCTTTGGTTAAGATGGGCTGCTTACCTGGAAGCTGAGATAAGAGGCTAGAGCAGAGAGGGAAATGCATTAGTCTGCTTCTGACTATGTCCAAAGAAAATCCAATTTGTTTTTTCTTGTCTGAAAACAAGTCATGTATTACAAGGTGGTGAAGGAGATCGGTCATATACCTGTCTCATAAATAGGAGGAGTGAGAGAGCATCTCACTGGGGGAACCTTTTAAAGGCCTGCTGGGAAAACAAAAGAATGCAAAAAAACATTTTGGAGTGATAGGTTCTCTGTACTGGGTCTTTTCCCAATTACACACACACACACACACACACACACACACACACACACACACACACACACACTTCAAGTGGAGGTGGAAACAAACTCATTTAAGTACTAGAATTTGAGTACTTGCTCCATGGACTTGCCCAATAACATGAATAAGATCTACTCTCTATCCCTGAGCAACTTAGAAACTTAAATGACAGAAGTTTACGATTTAAAATAAGCTGTGTGATGGCACGTTCCTTTAATCCCAAGACTCACGAGGCAGAGGCAATTGGATCTCTGAGTTTGAGGCCAACCTAGTTTACATAGAGAGTTCCAGAACAACTAGATCTCTATATAAAAGAAATGTCCTGCCTCAAAAAATATTTAAAATTAAATATGTTCTTCTTATTATTGATAACAAAACTCTCAGCAGTTTTTTGGGGGGCAAGGAGAATTTCTACAAATTAATCACAGAAATTATTGGTCACCTTAGGATGTAATAGAAGGTCATGCATTCATGTTATAAAGGTAGGATAGAGATGAAAAATGGCTCAGAGATTGAGAGCACTTGTTGCTCTTGCAGAGGATATGGGTTCAATCCCTAGCACATATATATTAAAATCATCAGAGGATCCTGTGCCCTCTTCAGACTTCATCAGGCACTATGTGTATACATGGTACACATACATACCTGAAACAAAACACTCATATCCATATTTTTTAACTTTAAAAAAGGTAAGAACTATTAGCTAGGACACACATGATGTAAGAGAAGAAAATATGGCTGAGAAGAGGTGAGAAGTGAAACCAAAATAGGACACAGGACAGGTCAGGCACAAAGAGAGAGGTCAACAAGTCCCAATGATGCCTACTTACAGTACAAATGTTCTTCTTCATCTCTGAAGGCTAAATGTGGTCTGGAAAAAGTCCAGGCCAATCAGGGAAACAAGAGAAGAGAGAAAAGATATTCTGGCAGAAAAGCAGAAAGAAAATGGCACATGAAAGCAAGGGTGTACTTAAAGAATGTCCAGGGTTCCAAAACATGGGTAGCACAGAACTAAGAGGTAATTGTGCATCAAGACTAAATCCAAACCATCTACACAAAGCATTTGAGTACCCAGGAACTCCTTGTAAGTTCTGAATCCTTGAAAATCTTGAGCTTAATTTTTTTCTGGAATTTTCCAGGTCACACAGGGGAGCACATGCGAAAGAAAAGGATTTTTCAGTTCAGTGTATGCTACTCTAATATATATATAGCACTGTTGTCTGATATTCATAAGTTCTCCAGAAAGCAGACTATACAGTGAACCTGCACAGAACTCCCCGAGTGTACTCATAGTTGATAATATGCAATGATTCAAATGAGAAATTTCCTCCACAGGCTCAAGTATTTGAACACGTGGTCCCCAATTAGTAGTGCTATTCACATTCTTGCTGGAGGACGTATGTCACAGAGTGGTCTTTGAGAGTTTATAACCTTGTCCTACTTCCAGGTCTCTCTCTCTCTCTCTCTCTCTCTCTCTCTCTCTCTCTCTCTCTCTCTCTCTCTCTCTCTCTCTCTCTCTCTCTCTCTCTTTGTTTCACGTTTTTACTTAAAGATGTGATCTTTTATTTTCTTGATCCTGCAACCATGCCTCCCTGCCTTGATGGACTCTTATCCCTTTGGAAAAGCAAGCCCAAATAAACTCTCTTAAGTTACCCTTAGTCATATGTATTTTATCATAGCAACAGAAAAGTAACTAATAAGAAAGGCAACACCAAAATGGAGGCACACATCCAGCTAAGAAACTGGAAGCAATCAAAAAAGTTCTATACTATGGGTCAGCAAACTTATCCTGAGGAAAAGCTGGTTCATATATTTCAACCTCATGGTCTCTATTGCAACTTCTGATTTCTGTCTCTAGAAATCAAATGCAGCCACAGACAGCACATAAACAAGTATGTCTGTGTTCTAATAAAACTTTATTCGTAAACATAGACAAAGGGCAAGACTTGTCAGAAGGGCTCTGCTATACTGAGCCCAGGTTTAAACACCCCTTAAGTCACAGCTGTTTACCTCTGATTGTTTTCCATGTAAATTTAGAGTTTTCATACCTAAACCTTGAGGTTTTTATAAGTGTCTTCATTTGTGGGGGAGGGATAATCCCAAGGCCTCAAGCATGTTAGCAAAATTCTCTACCACTGAGTTACCTCCCCTGCCCCTCTCAGTTTTTTCCCAGGTGGATTAGCTACAACAATTTTTCACTCCCTATTAGAGGCACACAATAGACCAGGCACTGAGGGACTGAGCTTACCTGGACACAGAAGGGTAGTAAAGCATGACAGCACCCTCCACACAGAGCAGCACTGCCAGGCCCCAGGCCATGATGTGGTACAGCAGGATGGTGCTAGGAGAAAGCAGAAGGGTGGCCACAGCTGAGAGGGGGCACAAAGCTACCCAGTGGAAATGACTAGATTAAGTTCTGTTCTGCCCAGAGCTTCCTATGATATTGATGAGGGGGTCATCGGTTTATATTTTTGTGGTTTCCAAGGTAAAATTCACATCTCATAAAGTTTTTTATTTGAAAAATGAACAATTTTTTTTGCAAACAGATTTATTTATTTATTTATTTATTTATTTATTTAATGAATGAATGTACGTGAGCACACTGTAGCTGTCCTCAGACACACCAGAAGATCTCATTACAGATGGTTGTGAGCCACCATGTGGTATCTGGGAATTGAACTCAGGACCTCTGGAAGAGCAGTCAGTGCTCTTAACCACTGAGCCATCTCTCCAGTCCCAAAATGAACAATTTTAAGACACTTTTTGCATATACACAGCCAGTGTTGTTTAACCATCACAGTTCTCTAGTTCCAGAATATTTTAATCACCACAAAATGCCTCATTTTCATGAGCAGTCACTACTACCCCTTCTGAACCGGAGAACCATTAATACGCTTTTTTTTTGTGGAATTGTCTGTTCTAGATATTTACACAGATGTTAACACATTTCATGACTTTTGTGTATTTTTTTCAAGCAGCATATTTTCCACTGTTATATCTGGAAAGACCCCATTCTTCACCTTCATATAGCCACCAATGTAAACTTACACTGTTTTTACCTTTTGGCTACTATGAATAGTACTGCTATGAACATGTGTATATAGCTATTTGAATTCCTGTTTTTAATTCTTTCATTCCCCCCCCCCCCGTGTGTGTGTGTGTGTGTGTGTGTGTGTGTGTGTGTGTGTGTGTGTGTGTGTGACATTACTGGGTTAAATAGTATTTTCATGTTTGGCCAGCATGTGTCTTCATAGGTGGCAGTCAGTTGTTCTGACTAAGCTATTCCCCAGGCCCTTCATATTTAACTTTCTGTAAATCCAACTCTTGGGATCCAGATGATTCCCTTTTCTGACTTCTTCAGGTATCTGTAGTTACATGCAGAAGCCCTCAGACAGACACATATATACACACAATTAAGAATAAATAACAAATAAAGGGGAAGGTGGATATCTTGCATAGAAATCAGACAAAGAGTGTAATCTGAAGGCTCAAACCCAGAAGCTGAAGCTGTGTCTCAGGACCTGGTGGGAAACTAGACAGCTCAAGTTCTCCAGGCAGTCGGAGGGCTATCTTTTCTTCCTCCCTCCTCTATACTTCCCATTCCACGCATAGCTCACATTCCTGCCATATCCTTCCTTTATCTTTATACTTGCACATACCCACCCAGTCCTACCCCTGTCACACAGTCTCCCAGATTTGATGACATGGTCTTCTAGATGCTCCCAGCAACTCTGGAGAATTAGCTTCACACAAAGCCATCTGATTCCATGCAGCAGTGGACAACATTTAAAGAGATGTTTCTTTGTGATTGGGTGAGTATATTGGGCTCTGTCAGTCACACACACTAGCTGCCATTCAAGATTCAACAGGATACATAGCAAATGTCAACCATGTCCAATTGGGATTCTGACTTTGAAGACTAGATACATAAACAGAAAATAAGCTCATGGATCAGAGCAAGAACCCAGCACCTACACTAAGCAGGGAAAGAAGCAGAGGCTGTCACACAAAGCTTCTGGAGAAGAACTGTTTTGTGCCATTTGTCTGTGAAAACACAAGGAAATGACTCCAGCATATTTTGTCTCCCCCATTGTTTCCAGTTCCTGGAGTGGCCATCTGCTGGCCTCACAGGGGCAGGAAGCTGGAGGGGGCACAGCAGCAATGTTAGTAACGCCAGAGGATGTATGGAGACTCAGTTACGTCAAAGAAGTTCTCTCTATAAGAGGACCTTATTGTTGATAACAGCAGGATCTTCTCCTTCCACCACACCCTCTCCATACCTTGAGCCACACTGGATGCATCTTACAAAGTGGTGAGTGAGTAGTCCAGGATGAAAAACCCACCAATTCCGTGGCCACCCACACTTTCATTTGTTTTTACAACAGGTTCTCACTATTCAGCCTGAATTGTCCTCCAACTACAGATCCTCCTGCCTCAGTCTCTGGGGTGCTTAAGATTACTCAACTGTGCCCCCCATGGAGACCCGTACTGTCATTTTCTTTCAGTATCATATCTTTAGTCCAAGGCCTTCGTTTTAACATCTCAAACTCCACCTAATATTGTTTGAAACCCGTATATTCCACACCAGGAGGGAGCTAAAGTGAACAGCTGAAATTCAAGCTGTATTTCTATCTTAATTACCTTTCTTGGGATTGGAATTAAAGGAGAAAATACTTCCTTGCCTTCCAAAGAAAGCAGGCCGTACTGACAGGATCTCAAAGAACATGTGAAGTTTAGCCAAGTTGGGCCCCTTCCCTGGAATTCACAAGATACTCTCCCTACTTGTCTTAGTCTCTGAATGGCCATCTGTAGAAGCAGCTACACCCATTACCCTGGACAGCAGCAGCCTCTTCAAAGGGAAGGATAGAGGATGAAAGCTTTGGAAGCGACACTCCCAGCTCCGTTCATTCCAACCAGTAAGAACACACCCACACTTTGCCTATCGCTCCAAGAAGTAGGACTTGTACCAGACACCAAGGTAAGACTCAGTCTCTGCTGAAACCTGGCATCTTTGTTACCTATGCTATGTGCCCCGTTTCTCTATAATGGGGAGATCACTTTATTCCTCTCTGCATATCTTAACTAGATAAAGACTTGCCCTTGTAAATTTTCTGGGTCTTTATATCCCATGCAGTAACTTTTTATATGATAGGGCATCCTCAGAAGCCATACTCTGCCCAGATCTTCTAGATGCTGGTGGCAACATCATCATCATCACCCTCATCATCCTGCCTGTTGGAATGAATGTTTACCTCAAAATTAGTACCAAAGCCCCTGAGAAGTAGGGGAAAGAATGGGAGCCCAGGTACTAAACAGGATAAAACCAATGTGGGATGGTATAGTGTGAGAGCTCTCAGATAGGGTTCACTTCCAAACTTTACAAATCTTTTATTTCTCCCTCCCCCACGTTTTATTTGTTTATTTTGGTTTGGCCACTGGAATTGAACCCAGACTCTTGAATATATATGTACTTCACTTGAAATTCCCAATAACCCCTATTTAATTTTCCAAGTTACTTATTTACAAGGTTGTAAGAATCTTGATGTTTTGAATTTTCCATTGGTATTTTACCAAATGAACTCTCATTTGGGAATGTTGGCAAACTTCTATAATCCAAACACTCAGGAGGCAGAGGCAGGATGGTCTAGGCTCAAAGGCCAGCCTGGATTTCATCGTGAGACCAAGTGTCCAAAAATGTTATTATAACAATGAGCAGGCATAATTACTTCTGAATGGAATCCAATTGACAGGTAGATATGTGGTCCAAATTTTGCTCACAGAACCAGCAAAAACACCCTACTTATGTTCACAGTCAATAAATACCTCCGTCCTGCCGATCTCCTGATCACCAAGTATGCATCAACTGCATAGCAGAAGAGCCACCAGAAGCAGGCACTGTACAACAGCTGGATCCACATCTATAACCAACAGGAGTTCAGCATCAAAGATTTGAGCATCAGATTTGAGATGTCCTACTCATGCCTAAAGTGAGGGGCAGACACAAGTTTTCCTGGAATCATGGGTGAGCTATCCCATATGGCCACATTCTCTTCTAGAACTCAGGGTGGCTTTGACCAATACAAATATGTTTTACATGAAACATTTAATGTATATGTACATCTATTTCATTTAGAAAAACACATCCAATCTTGTCTTTCTCTGTAGCTGGTGTTGATTGGAGCTGTGAACACATTATGGAGTGGGTATATATGTGTGTGTACAGGGAAAGCTGAGACACAGAATGGGTCACTCTTAGATGTCTGTGTCCATCTGTATCCCAGGTAGATTTGACATCACACTGACTCCTGGTCCTCAGGTCCAGGGCAAGACCTGAGAATTGCATTCCTTACAGCTCCCAGTGTCTGCAAAGGGAGGAAGGTAAACAAAGAAAGGTAACTTACGGCACTCCCCACACAGAAAACGGCAGGCCAAATGTCTGTTCCACTCACATTGGAAATGTTTTCAATGAACTCTGGGTAGGCTACCCACACTGTGGACCTGATAACGATTCCTGTATGAGAATTAGATAGTAAAAGCCTATTTGTTCCTAATTCAAATCTCAAGCAATCTGGTTGCTTTATCGGGGGAGGGATATTAAAAAAAAACAAAGGAAGAAAGGAAAAGAGAAAAACAGACATGTTGGTGTGTAATGATAAAGAAGAAAATGAAAGCAGAGCAACTGAAATAATTGTTACTGTCAGAGTTGTCCCAAGCACTTCAGTATCTAGTCAAATCATAAGCAGAAACAGAATTGTCCCTCATCTGTTTGGTGATTAGGAATTATAGCATCACTAACAGATCTATATTCTTCACCTGTATCTTTTAATATCCATGTTAGGTACTCATCATATAAGGAGCTGGGGAGATGCACAGGCACTACTATGTAACAGTCCATAACATGTGTAACTCCTACACATGTGCTGAGTAATGCACTACTGTGTGGTTCCTAAACACTTAAAGCCATATCTTCTAATCACTAAGACATTCCTAATTAAAAAAAAATAATAGCTTTTCTGAAAAGTACTTAAGAATTGTCAGCAATCTAACTTTTCTTGGAGCTCAATAAAGGTCAGAGGAAGAGCTACACATGGCGGTACAGGATCGCATACCTTTGACTGAAACTCTCCAGAGGCATGTAGAGCATTAGCTCCCTATAAACTCATGATGGCCACATAATGGGCCTGTCTTCAAAGAACTAAAACTGGGGTGGGGGTTGTGAGATAAGCATTCATATTTCATATCTTTCAGAAGAAGGGTCAGTCCTTAGCCCTCTCCTGACTTCTGTCCCATGTCTACCACCTCATTTATCTGATGTTCTGAAGGATGTCCTTTTCCTCCTCCTCAAGGTGTTTAGATACCTCTTCATTTCAAAATATTCAGGTTACAGGACTAAATTGAATTGCTATTGCTATCTACCCTGAGAACATCCTTAAGAAATCAAGAAAACACCAGATTGAATTATCCTGCGCTAAAAATGATGTGTCCCTCATGGAAAGAATAAAAATGATGTATGCCTCATGGAAAGAAAAAAAGCTTTTCCAAATAAGAAGAAATGACTTGGGATTTACAGAGTATTCATCTGAACTCAAACTCCTCAGTAAATCCAGTCACATTTTTGTGACTCTTGGCAATTGGATAAATCAGGTCTGGGCCTTGACATAGTCAGCCACCTGTATCCAGGGACCTTCTCAAGGTGAAGCACACAGGAAAATGAACACAGGGCACACAGCCTTTACATCAAGAACAAACAACGATGATTGAAAACTGCTGTTCCCACATGGACACAGCACCATCAGGAAATGGCAAAGCACAAACAGAATTTTAACAGTCTCATTATTGCAGACCATATAGGAGACAAATGAATACATTCTGATGATATGGAGAACTTGGCTTTAATTATTTTAAAATACAAGTGTCATTGGTGTTAAACTCACAATTTTTTTTTTTTTTTAAGGTTTGGGCTTTTTTTTTTAACTGAAACCTAACAGACAGACAGAAAGGCAGTAAGTCTGGAATTTGCTTCCAATTAACCCAGCCAGGAGGAAGAAAAAAAAGGGGGATCTGCAAAGCTGGGGGAGGGGCATCTGGGGATTCTGGATACTTCCTTATTATTATAGACTACCTTCATGCATATTGGACAATTTCCACACTAAGGAGATAAAATAAAAGTCTAATTTAAAGCTCAGTAAAGTGTATTATGCTCTAGTCGAAAGAGGATATTGGCAAATTCATTCTGCTAAGGGACAGGTAATTAACTATGATTTTTTTAAAATTAAATTTAATTTTTTTGGTGGACCACTGTGTCTATTTCCAGCTTTGTACTCTGTCCTAGCAGAGCTAACAGGGTATCAGATCAGCAGATGCTGGGCAGTGCTGGACTCCCATAAAACTTTATGTAAACTAATGCAGCACTCACATGCCATCAATCTTCTCTGGAGGAGCAGAAAACATTTTAAAGTATCGTGTCGTTCTTGACAAAGGTGTCACAGAACAGACATCAGCAGATAGTGCTTTTTATGCTCGAGGGGCTGAAGAGAGAGCTGTTTGGTAGAGCTTTTACCCAGTATGCACAGGGCACTGGTAATTTCAACAACAGCTCAAAAGACAGTACTTTCGGATTCAAAACAAAACAAATAAGAAATAAATATGTAAGAAAGAACATGCATACGGATGACTTGGCGACTGTTTCTCTTCGTCGAGGTAACCAAGGACCTGCTTTAGCTTTGTTTCTGTTTTCCTTTGTTTCTGGATTTTTAACTGCACCTGCATGTCTGAGGTTTCCCTAATAAACTCCACTAACAAACTCAACAGGATACTTTTGTTAAAGTTTCACGAACGTTAATTTTACCAATCACTCTGCATCATTCTCTAGTATTATCCAATCACCAGGTAAATAAATCCAGCCCTGCTCTGGACCCAAGGGCTAGTCACATACCTCAAAGCTTTTAGTTGTTCCCAAACCTAGACTCCCTTCTGAGACCTTGCATCTTGGCCAGAGCACGTCCCAAACAGAGAATTCTGTACCATCCTCAAGAGAGGGCAGATCCCGTGAACCCTGCACATTCCACCCTGCGAGCTTCATATCCTAACCCCAAAAGAGCTGGCTGCGCGCCCTTACCCAGGCAGCCAAGCAAGTCACAGGCGGTGGCAGCACGGAGAATGTGGACTGAGGCTGCTGGGGATGTCTCAGGCGCCCTGTGACCAACAGATCTGCGCCCTGGTAGGAGCTGAAGGAGGCCAAGCACCAGGCGGAGAGCACTGCTGCCCAGGCACAAGGCATGGAAGAGCCGCGGTTGGAAGCTCAGCACCAGCTGTGTGGCTGCATCCCTTGTAGGGCAGCAGAAGATTCCCAGGCGCGGGGAGGCCATTGGTCTTGCTCAGGGACCCGTCTCTGCTCTGCGGAACGCACAGCTTTTCCTGGTCAGGTGCTGGGCTGGTGAGAGAGATTGGGCGTCATGTGCCCTGTGCCTCTTCCCGGACCTCAGCCCTTAGGCTGCAAAAAGGCTCCTGGCTCTGTGGGGGCGGTGTGCCCTCCTCAAAGGCCACGAGGTCTCACGAGGCTAATGCTGGATATTCAGAGGGAGAGATGGGGGAGGAGCGCCAGAAGCTCCATCCACCAGGCCTCTCTTGTACCTTACCTCCCCCAAACCTGCAACCCCTAACTTGCCAGTTTCTCTTAACGGATCTCTCTGGAGAAATACGTCCCATTAATCAGTCAGTTCCTGTTTCTGTCTGTGACATCTTCATGGTATGCCTGAGATGCAACGTACTCATGTTCATCCATTAAGACTGGATACTTTGAATACATCCTGCCAAAACAGAAACAGTATCCACATGCCCGTTCTCTTTGGCCCTTTCTTAAGGAAACCCACAGAAACCTTCCATTTAAATTAAAGACATCTTTAACTCCAGCACTTTGGAGGCAAAGGCAAGTCTGCTCTGTGAGTTCACATCCATCATGGTCTACATATGAGTTCTATGCCAGCTGACACTACACAGTGAGATCTTGTCTCAACAAATAAGCAAACACCAAATAAACATCTCACCCCCCCCCCTCGCGCGCGCGCGCACACACACACACACACACACACACACACACTAAAATTAAACGAATATTCAGCACCAACTTCAGGGTTTTACCTTTATGCTTCTGAGACAGGGTCTGTACACCAGACTGACCTTGAACCCACATAGATCCATCTGCCTCTACATCCAGAGTAATGGTGTTAAAATAGTGTGCTACCACCCTAGGCCAATCAACACCTATGTTCATGAATGGTGAAACAGGACCAAGATGCTTACCAGAGGGGAGGGAATTTACCAAGCTAAATCTTCATGTTCACTCTAGTTTACTTCTAGTTTTACTCTAGCCAGATTTATTGGTATATGCCTTTTAATGCCAGATCTTGGGAGGCAGAGGTAAGCAGACGAAGCCTACTAAGTCTACAGTGTGAGCTCCTCAACAAATAAGGCTACAAAGAGACCTTATCTCAAGATTAAAAACAAAGAGTTTTACTTATTCAGGTCTCCTCCTTAAATCCAACCCTGCACCTGCTAGGTCAGTGCTGTTTTAGAAGACCCACTCCACTCAATCAATGTCCCTCTGAAGAGCTCTTGATTCATATCACACACACACACACACACACACACACACACACACACACACACAGCAAGCTCCATAAGACAAGGCATATGGCTTGGATCACACCTGTGTTCTCTGACAATGATCAGGAATCTGGCAATTTTAATACTTGAACAGAAAACAGAGAGGTTTCAGGTGGAAAGAGCACTGTGCAGAAAATATCCACAGGACCCAGAACGTGATTTCTAACCTCTCCCATTATGCCAAAAAAAAAAAAAAAAAAAAAAAACAAAACTACCCAAGTAATGCACACAGTGAAATAACATCAATTTTATTAAAACAAATAATTGTTATGTTATATTGAGATTGTTTTTTATGTGTATGAGCATTTTGTCTTCATGTATGTACACCATAGGTGTGCCTCAACCTCATAAGAGTATCTATCCATCAGATGGATGGTACAGATGTGAGCTAACATATGGGTGCTGGGAACTGAATCTGGGTTCTCTGGAAGAGCAGCGAGTGCTCTTAATTCTGTGTTTTTTTCTTAAGATTTATTTTTATTTTATATATGCAAATACACTGTCATGTCTTCAGACATCATAAGAGGGCATCAGATCCCTTTACAGATGGTTGTGAGCCACCATGTGGTTGCTGGGAATTGAACTCAGGATCTCTGGAAGAGCAGCAAGTTCTCTTAACTGCTGAGCCATCTATCCAACCACTACATTAGGATTATTCTCAGCTTCTTTAATAACATAATTTATATTTAATTGATACCTATACTATATAAATGTTCAGCTATAAACTTTAACTGTAATTAAATATTATTCTTATGTTCCAGTTTAATCATTTGTAATATATACAGTATATAAGGCACCAGTTTTCCATAAGAGCAAGGTGAAGGTTCCAGGATCCACTGGGTGGAGGCAGAATATCTTAGTTCCCCTTGTGTAGATGAGAAAGTTCACAGATCCTTTTAGATAGACAACGAAGACCATGGCTCTCCTTAGGCTGAACCAGAAAGCCTGATGCCCGCTCCAGGTCAAGAAAAGACTTCAGAACAGTCCAGAAGCAGCTTTAGATGGACAACAGGCTGATAAGAATCCCCCAGGTAAATCTCTTCCTTGGGCTTCTGTTCAAATGCTCATGTCTGGGAATAAAAAGCAGGGCCAAATACCAAGGAGCTCCCTAGTATTCTTTGTACTTGTTCGTTAACAAGTTGTGCTCCTTGACTGGATCTCCTTAGGTTCATCCACTAGAGCAGTCTCGGGGGCTGGCGTCTCCAAAGTAACCAGGCTCTCAGGGTTTTGATGTTGAGAATAAGGACTTTCTTTCTGAGCACTCTAGACACTGTTGGAGGGAAAACTCCCAAGACTTGACTTATAGCAGAGCTTGGTGCACCAACAAAGCCACATGAAGCACTCAGGAACCCCTGTCCTTGGGTCCCACATGGGCCGGACCCATGCTTTTGGACACAAGGCAATTCAGCAGCCATAGACACCCCATGTTCTCTAAATAACTTTGGACACTCAGGACTGTCTCTTCTTTGGTTGCTCTCAGGCTAGAATGATGCCTGCTGATGTAAGTCCATTTATAGGGATAGCAGCAGTTGCAGGTGCCCCATGCATCGTGGATGGCAAAGGGCATGCAGGAGAACCCTGTGATCTCATGATTTGCACCAACAAGATCCTCAAGTACTGACATGAGGACACCATCCTTTGTCCTTCCCTTTGCCTTTCCAGTCACTGAACTCTGGGCAAAAATCAACCTTTATTCATACAACTGACACTGACATAACAGGTAGAAAATAGAAGAGTTTCTACAGATAGCTAGTAACAGAAGGGTATCAGCTTTCATCATTATAGGCTTAGATGCTCTTAAAAGGATAAGTAACTACTCTTTGGTAATGATGATTGACATATGTTGCTTTTGTCAGATGGAGGGTTATGCACTTTTCACATCTTTTTAGAAACACTCCAGATATGTAGTCTAGGCTGGCATGGAATTCTTTAACATCACTCTTGGCTCATCCTCCTGAGGACAGGGATCACATGCATATAATCAATTATTAGTATCATGTAATTATATTATAATATTTTGCAGCTTTGACTTTAATAAAATAGCAAAAGCATACAGGATTTGTTTTAGCATTGAAATTGATGGTTTTAATAAGGCTATCTGTAATTCTCAGTCTGCATCCATTCACATGGATGACTTCCTATATAACCAATATCAAAATCAAGATGGAGCAAAAGATTGTATGCCCCATCAGTGGAAGTCTGAGTGGTAAGAGTGATAAGAGTTTAATGAGGCAGTGACAAAAAGGAGCGATTCCATCTGGAGCAGTGTTTTGAGCCACAATGGAGAGTCAGTAGCTGATGCAGGACAATTAGATCACTAGCACTGCTCACTCCCTAATAGATTCCATTTAGAAGTTGATTCCTTACTCTAATAACTGTTCCTACCCAGTAGATTTTGAAAGCAGATCTTAAATAGTATCATTGTTATTCTTTTTTAAAAAATAATTTAGTTTATGTATATGAGTACACTCTAGCTGTCTTCAGACACACCAGAAAAGGGCATCAGATCTCATTACAGATGGCTGTGAGCCACCATGTGATTGCTGGGAATTGAACTCAGGACCTCTGGAATATCAGTCAGTGTTCTTAACCTCTGAGTCATCTCTTTAGCCCGATTTCTTTTTTTCTTTCTTTCTTTCTTTCTTTCTTTCTTTCTTTCTTTCTTTCTTTCTTTCTTCCTTCCTTCCTTCCTTCCTTCCTTCCTTCCTCCCTCCCTCCCCCCTTCTCTCTTTTAATAGAGTGTCAATATCAGCTCAAAATGGCCTGGAACTCAGTATGTAGTCCAGATTGGCCTCAAACTCTGCATTCTTCTGCTTCCACATCTGGAGTACTGGGATTATAAGAATGTGCTACTTTGCCCATCTTCCATTTACTTTCTCCTGGTTGTAAGACAGGTGGTCTGACAGTTGGGATCATCTAAAAAAATTCATGTAACTCATATTATATGATTACTTTTAAACAAAAGAGCCATGGCTTTATGCTTCCTAGGCTGTCTGTCATAAACTCCTGGGCTCAAATGATCCTCCTGCCTTACTCACCTCAAGGGCTTGGCAACTAATCTGACTCACATGTGTGACATGTTAAAGAACATGCCACTGTGGAAGCCGAAACATAAAATTCATGATTTCTAGGACATCCTGAGTCACATAGCAAACTCTAGGGGAGATTTGGGTTATATTGGAAGACCCTATGTATCAACAGACTATACTCTAAATGATATGGAATTGCAGGGGATCTCTAAGGTTTGCCTAGTTTCATGTTTAGGAGTAAATATACCCACCCAAAGAAATCTGTCCAGTGAGACTACTGAATGCTAGAACTAGGCAAGCCTTATGTTCCCTTGAGAAGAATATATCTTTCAGAAAAGGCCTGGGTGCCCTAACCAAAGCAAGTTATAACAACTCTCTGGGTCTCAATGTTTTCATATGTACACTTGGTGAAAGATGTAATTCACGTTTGCTAAAAGGACTTGTGTACTAAGTGCCTGACATATCTGCAGGTACTCTGCGAAGTGAAGATAGTTTTTTCTTGTGGAGGCTTTCTATTTTAACACAAAGCTGGGCCCAATATACAAACTCTAAGTGTGGGATTTGAAGTACCCTGGTGGTAGTTAGGGACAGGCTACATGGACCCTCTTCAGTTCACTGCATAGCTCTCTAAAAAGACCCGTAGATATTGAAACGAACATGATTCTATGGGAAAGCCTTTCAAGATCTGATTGAGTAGACAAGGGAATATTCATCATTAGCGGTTTTGATTCATCATTAGCAGATCTTCAGCTAGGTTAATTTCAGTGTTTGCAGTGATAGCTTGTAGAACCCTAGAGTAAGGTGACCATGGTCAAAAAGCATAGGTTCATGTGGAAGTCTTCCTTTGGCCACCTGCTTACTTTCTGGTTTTGATAGTTCTCCTGCCACTCTGAAATGATAGGAATACAGTGGAATAGAGAGAAAATAGTATTGTCTTTTATCAGTTTTTTTATATTGAAGCTTCATGTTTTCTACCATTGACTTGCATTTCCAGCCCTCTTGCCTTCTTAGATTAATTTTATATTACGTGTATAGGTGTTTGCCTGAATGTACTCTATACATGCCAGGTGGCCAAGGAGGGCAGGAATGGATATTGGCTTCCCTGGAAGTAGAGTTACAGACGGTTATGAGCCACCATGTGGTAACTGAATCCTGGTCCTTTGGAAGAGCAATGTATAATCTTAATCACTGAGCCATCTTTCTGGCCACTCTTGGAAAAAATACTATATTAAAATTTTTTGTGGATAATGTAGCCATATTCACCAATTTACCACTAAATTGAAGGGCATGTGTAAAACAATGTGCCATTTGGGATGGAGAGATGGATCAATGGTTAAGAGCACTGGCTGCTCTCCTAGAGGTTCTGAGTTCAATTCCCAGAAACCACATGGTGTCTCATAATAATCTATAATGAAATCTGGCACCCTCTTCTTGTGTGCAGACATATAGGCATGAAGAACACTGTATACTAAATAAATAAATCTAACCAAATGTGACATTCTATTCTCAAAAAACACTGAGTATAAATCTCCTTTGTTAGAAAATAAACATAAAATAAATTGAGCATCATTTCATAAGGATTAGCTATTTTTATTAATGCATATTAATTATGCAAAATAAATGAATTTATTACATGTGAAGGACAGTAATGGCGCCAGTCACAAACAGACTAGATGGACCCCTCCATTCCCTGCACATCACTCTACAAACAGAGATCTATAAATACTGCAACTTATAAAATCCTGTGTGAAATCCTTCTGCAACCTGCTTGGGTAGAAGCAGACATTTAGCATGTTGCTTTGTCATTCATAGATCTGCAGCTAAATTAATTCCGATAATAGCTTGTAGAAACCCAGAGTAAGGTGACATTTTCTTTCAGTGTTGGTGACTGACTCCAACATCATTCACTTGCTAGTAAAAGACTTTAGCACTAAGCTGCATTCCAGCTCCATTGTCACATTTTCTTATAGATTAGCTATTGATTAAAGCCTGAAAGTTTGACTTAGTTTGACTTTTTTTTATTTCTATGGACAAAGCAAATTATGTAGGATTTTATCTTTTTTTCTCTCAAAGAAAATAAATGCCACATTATGTAAACTAAACAGACACCTGTAGCTCTTGCATTCCTGGATGTAAAGGCTACTAGGTTATCACCAGCAGACCATAATACATGGTTGCTCTCATGTTTCTTGAGTAAACTCCAGAAGCAAGAAGCCAGAAACAAAATATATCTCTGCCTTTCCAAAGGAAACCGAATATATCGACTAATACATTCTACACTTGATCTTAGCCAAAAGGCAGAGAAGCGATGACAAATACATTCTAACTTTAAAAATTCTAGTCAAATGGTGCGTCCTTGTGTGTGTGGGTGGGGTGGGGGGAGATGCTACTACCAGGTGTGTACAAGTCTGACAAAACTAGAGCAAGGGCTTCTTATCAAAAGGTTTTTATGGTTTTATTTTCCGTCCTGTCAGAGAGATGGCTCAGCTGCTAAGAGCACTGGTTGATCTTCCATAACACTGGCTAGAGAACCTGGGTTCAAATTCCAGCACCTACCTGGTATATCCCATCTGACTGTAACTTTAGTCTCACGGGAATTTGATGCCTTCTTCTGGCCTCCATATGCACCAGGAATACATGTGGTGCATAGACAAACATGCAAACAAAACATTCAGACCCAGAAAATAAATAAATGCAAATTTTAAGAACTTAATTTGCATGTGTATGGTGTGTGTGCATGCACACACATAAAATTCTGTGAGGGTGGCTCTTACTTTCTTCCACCTTTAAATGGGTTCCAGGGATTGAATTCAGGTTGTCAGGCTCGAGTGACAAGCACTTTACTTGCTGGGTTAACTCACTGGCCCTATCATCTTTTTCAAGACTTTGATATTTTCACAAGATACCTGAGAAACAGAAATCTAGGTGTGATGAGAGCAGGGACAGATGCCGTCAACTTGGACAACCCCACAAAACATGGATAAATGGATTTAGGAAGGTAAGTGGGTATCCTAGCAGCCACAAGACTCAACCCAGTCTCCTTAGCATATTTACCAATGTCAATACACACACAATAATAGCCTCAGGCACAGTCACAGGATACACAACTGGGAGCAATGTCTAGCATGAAGACTATGAAGACTATAAACCAGATCCCAGAAAATATAAAATTGCGCCTAAGGTTAAGAAAGAAACATAGGAAAAAGGTGTGATCCTAACAATTATTATATAATGAACATAAATAGTAAAGGGACACTGGGTATCATGAGGACCTCTTGCCATTCCATTCCAGTGCTCCAGAAGCAAAGGCAGCTGGGTCCAGAGTTGGATGCCAGCTCGGATTACACAGTAATTTCCAAGGCCAACATGAACTACAGAATAAGATCCCATGTCAAAAGATGATAAAGAGATGGAGAAGGAGGAAGAGGACTATGAAGATTTTGATGGCTACACACAGTAATGATAGATTCACTAACACTGAAATCACTGTGTGCTGCTTTGAATGAGAATGGCCCCCATAAGCTTGTATGTTTGAATACTTGGTCTTGGAAGTATGGCCTTCTTAGAGGAAGTGTGGCACTAGGGACAGGCTTTGTGGTTTAGGTTTCAAAACACTCCTGCCATTTCTGGTGTGTTCTCCCTCTTTGTTTTGTGGTTGTAGATCGAGATGTGAACTCTCAGCTGTTCCTTTAATCAGCCATGATGGGCTCCAATCCTCTAAAACTGTAAATTAAATTAAACGTTTGTCTGTCATAAGTTACCTTGGTCATGGTGTTTTATCATAATAATAGAAAAGTAACCAAAACAGCTGGGTAGTGGTGGTTTATGCCTTTAACCCCAACACCTGGGAGGGTAGAAGAAGGTAGATCTCTGAGTTTGAGGCCAGCTAGTGTGGTCTACAGAGCAAGTTTGGACAGCTAAGGTTACACAGAAAAACCCTGTCTCAAAACAAAACAAAAAACCTAGCAACAACAAATAATAATAAAAAAAACCTGAAATGAATAAAAATGTAACTAAGACATTTTGCCTCCGTTGTGTGATGCATCTGGTCTGTTTGGAAAAAAAAAAAAAAAACAACTGACTACAGTTGAGTTCCCTATCCAAGCTTCACAGTGGCAGAACCTGAAGGTGTTCTTGGTCCGGTGTTCACCTGGTTGTCCTGGCTTTCACCTACCAGCGCCATCATGTGCTAAAAGTATCCGGATGGAACTGTTTTGGGGAAACAGGAAAAGCCTCCAGCTATGCATACATTAATGGGAAAAAATAACTTTCCCCCCTTTGTAAAACATGTAAACTCCTGTCAGTGTATACATTTCTAAGGTGGGCTAGTTTCATGGACATGGAAAACCAGCAAAGTATTAATAGGCATGGTGGCTCATACCTGGAATCACAGAACTTGGGGTGATACAGGCAAGAGAATAGAAAGGAACTGAGTCATCTGAATAATTTCTAAAATTAATGAATAAAAATGTAAAGAGTAGTGAACTTTCATTAACGTCAAACAACTAGTTCCTCCTTTAGGGGTATAAAAGCATAACATATGGCAAGAACTTGTGGCAAGGGGATGGAGAGATAGATCAGTTGGGTTTGGTTCCCAGCACCCACATGGTGACTCAGAAGAATCAGTAACTCCAGTCTCAGGGTCTGATGTCTGCCCTATTTTGGCCTCTTGTATGGCACACACATGGTGCTCAGACATACATGAAGGCAACCCTCCTCCCAACTTGAGGCACAATTTTATGAACATAAAGGGCAGGGATTAGATGGAAGAAAGGCCTCCTAAACTGTGACAAAAGTGCCAACCGGATGGATGCTATTTATTATGTTTGCCTGCTGGTACCACAGAAGGGAATTTGCAACAGAGTGGGAAGGCCCTCAATGGATGAGGTCCAGAGTCCTTTTGCTGCAAGCAATTACCCAGAGCATTAACCTCAGGGCCAGAGTTTTGGGATGCGCCTGCGAGCGGCCTTGGGTCAGGCATTCCGGCATGCTGGTGGCTCTCGGGACAGCTTTTCCAGTGTCTTGGCGCTGGAGCAAAGGTGTGGCCATACAGGACAGCCAGAACGCCAGGGCTTCACCTGTGCAGCTGCGGTTCACTGGCTCAAAGGCGGAGGCGCTGGGTCCATTCCGCTCCCAGTTGGAAGGGGGCTGGCCTGCAGCTACTCTGTTCCTGATCGCCTCCAGGTCCCGCCTAGTCCGGTTTGGACACTTCCGCCACCTCACCTGTTGCACCCGGCCTCCCCGGCGGCGCTTAACCCTCCCGGAGCCCATCAGCGCCTCTAGAGCTGGGAGGGAGGGACCGTGGGACTTCATGCCTGCCCAGGTCCAGTTCGGGCAGGTTTCGCTGGTCCGGGAGAGCGCGCCTCAACCCCTATCGGCTGAGCGCACTAGAGAAACCCCCTTTGGACCTCTTAGCGCAAGTCAGTGCGAAAAGCCCCAGTGCGCGGCCCCGCCAGTGCCGGCTCCCGGGGGCGCGCCTGCCCCTCCCCGTCCCCTGCCCAGGCTGAAGCGGAGCGCGCCTGCTCCGCCCCCTCTCCGTTCCCCTCCCCGCGCCTTTTTCCGCGCTCCCTCCTGGTCTGGCCCGCGCAGCGCTTTCCAAGTTGCAAAGCAAGTTCAGCGGTGGCCAGCGGCTGTACGGTTGGCGGTGGCGGCGGTGGCCCAGACGCCTGGAGGCTCCTAGGTGGCGGGCCGGTGCGTGCTTCCCGGAGTGCATGGGCGTGGGCCTTAGCGGCTGGAGGGGCTGAGCGCCCCGCGTCATGGAGGGCGCCGAGCCCCGCGCACGGCCCGAGCGCCTGGCCGAAGCTGAGGCGCGGGCGACCGACGGCGTCCGTCTGGTGGAGGTGCAGCTGAGCGGCGGCGCCCCTTGGGGCTTCACCTTGAAGGGCGGCCGCGAGCATGGCGAGCCTCTGGTCATCACCAAGGTAAGGCTACCTCGGGGTCTGCCCCGTGACAGTCCTGGGGTAGTCCGGACCCAGAAGGCTGGTCGGGGGTCTCGGGGCGCTGGATGGGACGTCCGCTTCGCGGCCTCGCTTTCTGGGGGTGCGTCTGCCGGAGTCACCTGTGGATACTGGGTTCTGTTCAGCCATAGGTGTACGGTTCCGGCTCCATCCTAGCCGCCCTCGGGAAGCTCCCAATATCGCTGGTAGTTTCAATGGCTCCTGTTCCGGGTCTCCTTCCCCTCCCCCTCTGGAAAGGGCCTGGCAGTCCCCTGTAACTCCTGGCCTGTCCAGCGGTGGACCTACACCTGCGAGGGTGCCATGAGATGAAGGGAACGAAATTCTCTGGATCCAGGGAGTGGGTACAGCTTTCCCAACTTTTGTTTGCTTGTTTAGGGACCCTGGTTGTCACCCCTTTGATTTGTATCGGTTTTCAGTCTGAAACCGGTACTAGAACCTGCTGCCTGGCAGCTTCACGATTCCCTAGAGCTCATCAATATTTGCTGACTTTCAGCTTCCTGTCCTACGTCCACGCGCTCTGGATATCTACCAACACTTAATGAAACTTTTCAGAGTGCTTTTAAATAGAGTTTGAGTTCTCATAGTAAGAAAAGAGACCTTACTTAGGGAGGGAGGGAGGGAGGGAGGGAGGGAGGGAGGGAGGGAGGGAGGGAGGGAGGGAGGGAGAGAGAGAGAGAGAGAGAGAGAGAGAGAGAGAGAGAGAGAGAGAGACAGAGAGACAGAGAGAGAGGCAGAGAGAGAGAGAGGCAGAGGCAGAGGCAGACTCTGTATGTCTGTGTGTTGCTTTAGAATTGGTATTCCCTTAAATTGCAATCCATCTTGATACTTACCAACTAAACGTGTATAAACCTGTATAAACAAACAACAAGCCAACCTCTCAGGTGTTCTGGCTAAAATAAAGTAGGGCCCTGTTCTCTAAGCACTGTTGAGTCTTAAGGGCAGAGTCTCCTTTAAAATGCAAATATTCCTGGTTCCTTAGAGGCTTTTGAAGGTGTGAAGGTGACTTACAAATTTCCTTATCTTCCCACCTTCATTAAAAGCATGAAGAATTAGGTGGCCCCACTGCTCATGAATTTGAAAAGTGGTTTGGTCTTGGTGTTCAAATAGCAAAAGACCTCAAATGGATCAGTCACCCCTCACCCTGTTACAGATTTATCCAACATGTAATCCTTTATATCAAACTGGATTCTTTTTGTTTGATTGTGCCATTCCAGGGAATCAAAACCCCAGGACATTACACATGCTAGGCAAGTTCAGTACCACTGAGCTACATACGGAGTCCAAGTCTGTGCCCTCACCCCCTTTTCTTTTTGGTTTTTGGGATTGAATTCAGTCTTGCCAGTGCTAGGCAAGTGCTCTTCTTCCACTGAGCTATTTACAGCTCCATTTTTATTTTTATTTTTGAGACAAGGGCTTGCTAGTATTACAGGGCTATACTACCACAGAGAATCTTATCTGTGGCTTTCAAGAATATTTACTTTTGTTCCGTGCGCATTGATGTTTTGCCTGCATATATGCCGGTGTGAGGGTGTCAGGTCCCCTGGAACTGGAGTTACCCACAGTTGTGAGCTGCCACATGGGTCAGTGCTAGGAATTGAACATGGGTCCTCTAGAAGAGCAGCCAATTCTCATCTGGGCCTTTAAATAAAGGTTTTAGAGGTCATTTCTGACATAGTTAAAAATATATCAGGTACATCTCTCAGTTCGTTCACGTTTCATATTTTTTGCTGCTGTTGTTGTTTTTTATTCCTCTGAGACAGACTTTTGATATATTCTTGATATAGCTTAGAACTTTCAATCCTCCTACCTCAGCCTTCCAATTACAGATTTCAGATATAATGGCTCCATGATTGGGATATATTTGTTTTCTTCCCCTTTTGATTTTTTTTGGGGGGAGGGGGCTTTAGCCCCATGCATCTGGTCTTGAGCTTTCTATGTAGCTCAGAGATGACCTTGAGCTCTTAACCCCCTTGCCTCTGTTTTCCCATGTACTACCACATCTGGCATGTACTTTTAAAAAACAACACAGCAGGATCCCACACATCTTCCTCACACTTGTTTGCATACCACATGGAATACGCTATACATCTATTTAGTATGAAATTTCAGGAGTTTTAAAATAGTATCCTTTTTTAAAATTACTTTTTAAAAAGATTTATTTATTTATTTATTGTTTATAAGTACACTGTAGCCGTCTAAAGACACACCAGAAGAGGACATTAGATCTTATTACAGGTGGTTGTGAGCCACCATGTGGTTGCTGTGATTTGAACTCAGGACCTCTGGAAGAGCAGTCAGTGCTCTTAACCACTGAGCCATCTCTCCAGCCCTAAAACAGTATCCTAAGATTTAATTTATTTATGGATATTTTTACCTGAAAAAAAATATCTTCTGCATTAAGTGTTCTTATTTACTGAGACATCTCTCTAGGCTCTCCTAGCATTTAGTCTTAAAATGTATAAGAAAGTTGGAGGTTATTTTAAGTGAAAAAATTTGCTAGAGGAATTTTTTTACAAGATAGTCCTGGTTTTATAAAACTCTGCATGTTTGGTGGGCTCTTGGCTCCCTCTCAGCTTTTTAGAAATGGAAATAGGTGCTGGTCAAACTAGCCATGCTAAGCTGTACTACTGAGCTATATCCTTACCTGTGCATACTTTCCCACATGCTTCATTATAACTGAAAAATTATAGGTTTGCTGCTTAGGATGGATGGGACTCAGAATAATTTGGGGTTTTTGTATTTCCATGCACACATAGACATTTATGTGCTGTTGCTCCTGAGTTTGTACACATGCATGTTCTTTTCACCACATGTTCTATTGTGTAGAATTAACAGTATTTCAAATATTTGTCAATTCTTTAATATTAAGAATATTAGTGGATGGGCCCAGCTAGATGACTCAGTTCCTAAAGGCACTTGCCACTAAGCCCGATAATCTCAGTTTGATTTCTGAAACCCACATGAGCACCATGATATACATCCACACAGTAAAAATAAAAACAAAAAGATTATTGGTGGTGTTTCTTACAGCATGAAATCTGGTAACAATTTGCCATATTATTTAAAAATGATGAAGGGCTGGGTAAAGAGATAGCTCAGTAATTAAGAACATTGGTGGTAGGGCTGGAGAGATGGCTCAGCGGCTAAGAGCACCGACTGCTCTTCCAGAGGTCCTGAGTTCAAATCCCAACAACCACATGGTGGCTCCCAACCATCTGTAATGAGATCTGATGCCCTCTTCTGGTGTGTCTGAAGACAGCTGCAGTGTACTTATTTATAATAAATAAATAAACATTAAAAAAAAAGAACATTGGTGGTTTTTCCAGGGGACTCATGTTCCATTTCAGGCACTCACATGGTGGTTTACAACTTTTGCAATTCCAGATCCTAGGGGATCTGACACCTTCTTTTGACCTCCACAGGTAATATCTGCATGTATTATGTAGACATTCAGACAAACATTCATACATGTGAAATAAAATCTCAAAAAAATGATGAAGGAAACATTTCTGTTTACAGTCACTTAAAAGTTAGAAATAGATTGTTCTGTAGACACTAGTGGAAAATTGTTCTTCACTTGAAATTTAATCTTTTTTTTTTTTTTACTTTTCTAGTAGCTACTGAAATGTCATTGAAGCTTATTAAATATTTTTTTCCATTTAAAAAAATCTGTGTTGGCTCCTTGGTATACCACAAGTGTTTTCTGTTTAATTTTATGTTAATTAGAACTATATTATTTTTATAGTTATGTTATATATTCATTATAATTTTAATTCTGTTTATTAATAATTTTCTGTTTAACTGATACTAATTTGAGAGTAGCATTGTTTAATTTAAATAATTTAAGAAGGGCTGGGGATATAGCTCAGTGGTTAAGAGCACTGACTGCTCTTCCAGAGGTTCTGAGTTCAGTTCCCAGCAATCACATGGTGGCTCACAACCATCTGTAATGGGATCGATGCCCTCTTCTGCTGAATCTGAAGACAGCTGCAGTGTACTCATATACATGAAATAAATAAATAAATCTTTAAAAATTTTTAAGAAGACACATTTTTTGACAATAATGTGACTATCATTTGAAGATCGCTTAAGAGCACATATCTTAGAATTGGAAGGGGCTGGGGATATAGCTAGTTAGTGTGCTCGCCTAGCCTATACAAGGTGCTGAATATGATCTTCAACATCACAGACAAAACAAAACTAGGCAAAACAGGCTGATTCAGTCCTGGTTTTTAACTGGAGAGAGGTTTAATTCGGCCATTTTGTGAAATAAATAACAGCTATGATCATGTGAGGGGAAAATGGTGGACTCTGAGGTCACAGACATGGCAAGTCCCAGGCAAGACCTTGAAAGTCCCACTCTGATCATGAATATCTGTTTTGCTTTCTGTCCAACAGATGCTATCTGCTTGTGACTGAACTCTCTTGCTGTGTTATTTATACTGAGTAACTGGATGCCATCTGTAGCGTGACAATTTTTCCATTTTGGCACCATTGATATTCTGTTGTGGGGTCTCTTCTGTGTACTTAGTCTATTTAGCTGCTTCTTTGGCTTACACCTACTGAAGGCCATTGGCACATGTCTTCAGGTATAACAGTCTGAATGTCTCCAGACATTGCCACATGCCCTCAATCTACAGTTATGAATCATTTGTTAGGCTCATGGTGTATCACCTTTTCTTTTAAAGACTTTGGTCTTTTTTTTTTTTTTTTTTTTTTTTTTTTTTTTTGAAAATAGTGGCCTTTTGATGATGTGTTTGAAGGCTCTTGGCATTTCCAATGTTTTCATGTAGGTCTGTTTTTCTTTTTGAGATGAGCTCTTGGCTTTGAGAAAAGGCTTTATTTACACAGTAAAATGCAAACAAGTACTTGCTTCATCTGCATTTTTGTTGTTGGAGAAAGGAAATGAGAGCAGAGACTCCCCAGAACTTTGTGCTTTATGGGCAGTCAAAGTAGATACTGCAGGAGGTCTGATTTTTCTCAGGATCTGGTTTGAAGTTAAAGGGCGTTAACTTTCCCAGAAGAGTAGTAGCATTTGTAGAATTTCATATGCAAGTCTGAAACTCTACAAGACCTCTGCTGAAAGATGGTGTTAGGGGTCATAACTTCTGAGTATATTTCTAACATTGCAGCTTGAAATCTTGCTACCATTAGCAAAAAAACAAGCAAAATGTGTATGTGTGTGTGTGTGATCCACAAAAAACACATTAAACTTTTTTTTTTCATTTCTGATATGGCAGGAAGAACAGGAACAACCTGCAGTTTCTAAGAGGTGTCATGACTTGGTAATATTCTATGATAGTATTCATGTGTTCAGAAATTCTCAGGGCACCAGAATGTTACACAGTTAATTTTTTAATTTTCTATTTAACTGACAGGGATTTGTAAGTAGGTGTGCCACTGAGTTGTTTTATTTCCTCTGCCTCCCACCCCCCCTTTTCCCCTTATATTATGGAAACAGGGCTTTGCAGGTGCTCTAGCACTGAGTGACATTCCTAGTCTTGCTTGTGTTTCTTGTTCCCTTCTCTATCAATTTAGCCACTGAGAATTTCAGTGGGGGAGGAGACCAAGCTTATTTTTATGATGTCACCCACTGGAGAGTTGCATCTGCCAGCTGGGTATCAGGAGGCCCCCTGCAACCTCAGGAATGTTTATCAAGGAAGAAGGAATGAAGCCCTGGCCCTGGCTATTCATCATTTATTAAAGCCCCCTACCTCCCTTAAGAATGCCAGAAATTGCTAAGAACACATTCATCAGGGTTTGGCCTAGCTTGGCCTTCCTGACAAGCTCCTTTGAAAATCTAGCTTTCAAATTGTCTTTGGGAAATACAACCCTCTTGATGTGTGTATTTGTGTGTGTGCACTACAGCGGTATAGGATATTTGGAAGTGTTTTATAGACAAGGACAAGCAGTTGGTGATGGGTATAAGTGTGAGGTTTACCGTGTAACAATAATACCTTAGTGACTGAAAAAGGAGTCCCCAGTTTAGAGGCTGTGTGGAGTTAAGGTCATGGTGGCCTGAAACCAGAGATGTTAGAACAGTAGCCCAATGGTTATTTCTTGTACCCTTTTGTTTGTTTTTTTCTTAAAGTTTTGTTTTTATTTTATTTACATAAGTGTTTTGCCTGCATGTAAGTGCACAGAGTACAGTGTCCACAGAGGCCAAAAGATAGGTTGGATGGAGAATTACAGAAGATTGACAGCTTCCATGTGGGTATTGGGAACTGAACCTAAATTTTCTGCAAGAGCAGCTGGTGCTCTTAATCACCCAGTCATCTTTCCAGATCTTGTTTATTCTTTTTCCCCCTTTTTATTTGGATATCTTCTTATTTACATTTGAAATGTTATCTTTTCCCCCACTTTCCTCCCCACTCCTCTCCCTTTGCCTCCATGAAGATGCTCCCTCTCCCAACCACCCACTCCCACCTTAATGTTCCTCTACACTGGGAAAACCACCCTTCCCTGGACCAAAGGCCTCTCCTCCCATTGATGCCAGGGAATGCCATCCTCTGCTGCATATGCACCTGGAGTCATGGGTCTCTCTATGCAGACTCATTGGTTGGTGATTTGATCTTGTTTATTCTTGAGACAGAGTCTCTATAGAGCCCAGGTGGGCCTCAAACTTGGTATACAGAGAAGTATGACTTAAACGTTTTGTCATCCTGACTCCAACTAGGTCTTTTACAGTTCTATGCCTCCACATCTATGGGGTGTGGTGCTAGGGATTTTTGACAGTGAGGTACTTTACCCTATAAGTCCATCCCTATACCCTATATTTGATTTTGAGACAGGGTCTCACCAAGCTGGTCTGGAAATCTGTGTCAAAATTACTTGAGTCTCTGAGTGCTGAGATTATAAGCTTGTGCTACTATGCTTAAAGTTTGTTTTTTGTTTTTTTTTTAATTTCCCCATATTGTCACACACTTTGGGGATAATTCATTATTTTATTGGTTCTCAAATGAATGACACTTATAATTTATCTTTTATGTGGCCATTCATTTGGTCACTAGTTTATGTTTTATAGTTTTAATGTTTATACAGAAATACAAATGTTTGATAAATGCCCCATTTCTGGTTTTTGCCCATTTTTTTCTACTAATTATTCTACCGTTGTTTTTAGGATCCTTTGTCATTTGCTATCTTAATATTTTGTCTGCCTTGCTGTTATAAATACCTTTCCAATTATTATGCCTTCTGTTCCATAATAATATTATCCTTTTATTTGTCTTTAAAGCCTCTAACTTGTTATGGTATGCTTAAAGGTTTTTTGTTCTTTGTTTTATTTTGTTTGCTGAGAGTGGATCCAGAGCTTTCTAAAGGCTTGAAGTTCTAGTTGAAGTTTTGAAAGTGGGAATCATTGTATTTAACAGTAGAAACATAAATGTGAACTTCTGTCTTGATCTTGGTTCATTTCTGTGTGCCACACAGTTCACAGCAGGCCAAACTACTACTTTGTTAGTGCTTGAGAGAGCTTGGGTCTCCTCCCCACCTCCTACCCCCACCTCCTCACACTAGGGTGCTAAGGCCATATAAGTGCTCAGAATTGTAAAACCCTGTCTCTATGCAATGGCAATCACAGCAGGATTTGGAGTTATTAGGATGAGTGTAATTCTAAAGATATATTTGTAGTGAAAATTCATAGTCTGGTTGAGAAACACTAGGTAAGTTTTCTTTCCTGTGCTGAAAGGCCTTTTCACTAGGGAGACTTGCCTTGCCAACTGGCTTTCAAATATATCTTTATTACCCCTTCCAGCTTGCAAATTAACTTGGCCTTGTGGAATTCTAATCCTTGTTCCTTCAGAGATGTTTTAGGCATGGGGGTGGGGAGCCAGGCAAAGTGCCGAAAGATGTAGTCCAAGGTCTTATAGCTGGAGGCTTTCAGGTTTAAGTCACGGAGGATTCTCCCTATGGGAGGCACTAGAGTATGTGACTCACACCTATAAATCCAGAGGCTTCCACCATTACAAAAACAAACAAACAAACAAACAAACAAACAAAAAAAAAACCTATAAAGCCAAGCTATGCCCCACACTTCTGTGTTTCGCTGAATTCAGTCTTCCTGGCTGAGGTAGGAGTATTGCTTAATATGTCCTAACATTTATCTCTTGGGAAAATATAATAAAGGTAGAAAGCTAGTTTGCCTAAGAGCTACATGTCGAATAATAAATAGTAGTTTTCACTTGGACGTAATGAGATAGGTGGTTTGCTTGTTTGTTTGTTTGTTTTTAGCACTTGTATATTTCATGGTTCTTAAGAGGACTTTTTAAAAATGCATTTTGGAATTATCTCTTTGCAGAAGTTGTTTTGTGTCAGCATGTAAATAGGCTTGAATTTATGGCCAGACTCTTAGAAGCAAAGGAGGAAAGTCCTGGGGTCTGTAGAACTTTTCTTTGCATGCCAGGCGAGGAGGAAACATTCAAAGAGATAATTTCAGGGTCTAAAGGCTGAATGGACTTTTTATTCAGGCTGTCTTTTACTTTCAGACACTAGAAAGGTATGGGGCCAGGCCTTATAGGAGAAATTGTAAAAGATTTGGAAGGATCTTGTACAGGATTTGGAAGGCTCGGCTCTTGATATATGTGTGCTGAGAATTCTAACCCACAGGAGGATTCTGAAAGAGTTCTAGTAGGACTTTAAAACATAAAACTGGATGAGGAGTGAGGGGAGTTGGTGGTGCCTGAAGATATGACTCAGCTTTCTTTTTATACTGAAATATATTTTTGATGTTTTGATTGCTAATTTTCTCCTCCCCCATCTTCAGTTCCTCCCAGTTTCTTCCCACCCCTCTACCCACCCACCTTTATGTTTTCTGTCTTAAACAAACAAAAAAAACCAGACATACAAACAAAAAAAAAAAAAACCACAAAACAAACCTCTAAAAGAATTAAGTACTGACAAAAACATTCATATAATGTTCTGCCAAAATGCCTTTAAAAATCTGTATATGTATCCCTCTTTTTTTAAAAAATAAAGTGGTAAGAAAAAAAAGAAAAAAAAATCAAAATAAACAAGCAAAATACTAATATGACAAAAAGATGTCTAAACAAAGCAAAACAAGACAAAAAATCTTAAAAAAATACAATTGAGTTTGTTTTGTGTTGGCCAACCTAAGACTCCTCCGATATTTTTTTTTCTTTTGCCAGTAGTATCAGTTTTAGATAGCTTCTTGGTTAGGGGTGGAAGATTGTGTCCACTTACTACTCAGGGTCTCAGCGCTGGATGGGACTTATGTAGGCCTTGTGTGCTCTGCCACTGGCTCTGTGAGTTTTTATGTGCATTGTCAAGCCCAAAAGAAACCCACAAATGGCTAACTGTGGTACCTATTAGCACTCCAAAGGGCATGCTGACCTCCAGCTCTCAGCATCACAAACACCTGTGACAGAACATCCTGGCTCTTCTCACCTTAAACTTTTCTAGCTCACACCTTGCCTTAAGCTTTTCTAGCTCACAGGCTTCTCCTTGCTCTGTAATCCTGCCATTTGGGCCATCATCCCCTTGGTCCCCTCTTTTGCTTCCCCTGCCCCCTACAGCCATGAGTCCCCTTGCTCTGGACTCTTCTAGATGTCTCTAGATGCTCTCCTCCTCATATCTACAATAAAACCTTCCCTTCAACCTCCCCCTCACTTTCTGTGTGTGTATATGTGTGTGTCCTGTTATGTCTGGAAGACACTGATTCCCTGGAGTTGTCATCACCTCTTGCTCTTACTATCTTTCTGCTTCCTCTTGCACATAGATCATAGAGCCTTGAGACAGGGATTTGATGAATCCATCCCATTTAGGACCAGTGGCTTCAAAGTCTGCCCATTGTCCAGTTGTGGGTCTCTGTGTTAGTTCCTATCTATGTAAGAAGATGCTTTTCTGATGAGGGGCCAGCAAGGCACTGATCTATGGGAGTAGCAATATGCCATCAAGAGTCATTTCACTGCTGTGTTCCTTTAACAAAATAATAGTATTAGGTTTCCCCCTAGGACCATGACCTAGTCTTAGGTTCTTAGCCACTTAACTTGTGTCAGGTATGAGTTCTAGCTCATGGAGTATTCTTAAATCCTACCAGAAAGTGATTGGTTAGGCCTGTATGTGTCACTAATGCACCAATTTATCTTGTAGGCAGGTCACTGTTGTAGGTCACTGGGTTTGTAGCTGGGAGATATCGATGATTCTCTTCAAAATACATTTCAGTACCATGAACACTAATTAGTTGTAATGAAGCTTCTAGTTACACACAAGCTTGACTTCTCCATGTCTAGTGACATATGTATCATAGGGTCTTATCATCAGGTTTCATGGTTCAGCTTTGAGTTGAGTTTCCAGTTCTTAGCATCCATGGAAGGCAACTCAAAATTAACTGTAACTCTAGTTCCAGGGGCCCCCATGCTCTTTTCTGGAGTTCCTGTATGCCTGCTCTCATATGTGCCTACAACCTTCATAAATACACATAATTAGAAGTAATACAAATAAATCCATAAAAAATACTTGGTTGGCATGTGGTTTAGTTGATAACAGTATTTCCCTAGAGTGTGATGCCTTTAATTCAAAGAAAAACAAAATAATATAAAAACAAAGCCAGTATTGAGTTCAAGGAAGGTCAATTTAGACTTCTTGGGAAAATGTATTAGTAGAAGGATGATAGTGTACCACTTAAAAGTCAAAGCCTGATAGTGGTGAACATAGACAATCCCAGCACTGGAGTAGGAGGGTAGCAAGTTCTGCTCTAGCCTTGGCTACTTAGTGAGACCCTAAAAAATTAGGAGATGGGCATTTAGTCAGTGGTAGAGTGCTTGTCCACAGGTACGAAACCCTGGGTTTGATCTCTAGCCATTTTTAGCCAAAAAAAAAAAAAAAAAAAAAAAAAAAAGAAGAAGAAGAAGAGGAATGAGGAAGAAAGGAAAATAATTGAATATGAACTGCAAAGAAAAAGTACCCCCTCCTGTCCTGGATGAAGAGACCGTAGGCTGTTTGGTATTTTTAATTCCAAGACAATTACATTTCAAGCAATAATGACTGCCTGCATTGGAGAAGGAATAAAAACAGTACTCTAGACTGGCTAGGAATGGCTGTGATTATCTTTTGGTCAAAGGTGATTTTTAAGATTTTTCAGATCAAAGGTAAATTATAAAGGTCATGAAGAAACCCAAGCAGGGTTAATTCTGTGTCCTTGAAGATCAACATTTTTACTTATAGTCAGAAGAGAGGAAGCAGAGTGCTTGTGGTTTTTGTTGTTTTGTTAAGCCAGATATTGGTGGATACAGACAGCCCCAGCACTGGGGAAGGCTGGAGTAGGAGGGAGGCAAGTTCTACTTTATCTTGGCTACTTAGTGAGATCCTAAAAAGGTGGAGATGGGCATTCAGTCTGTAGTAAAGTGCTTGTCTACAAGACCCTGGCTTGATCTCTAGCACCCAAGCTAGAGCAAAACTAAGTATGTGGCCCAGGTTGGTTTAGAATGCCAGCAGTCTTTCTTCCTTGCCTCATAAGTGCTGGGAGAGGGAAAAAACCATACCCTTCCTAGCTTTGTTTTTATGTTTATGGAAATGGCACTTTGGTATTAAAGTTTAAAAATTGTTCGTAAGAAATGATTGTTCTTATGTACTTTCAATTACCAGGTTCTGGTGTTGGAACCTAGGGCCTTTTGTACGCTAGGCAAGGTACTAATTTTGAGGTAAACATTCATTCCAACAGGCAGGATGATGAGGGTGATGATGATGATGTTGCCACCAGCATCTAGAAGATCTGGGCAGAGTATGGCTTCTGAGGGTTTAGCCTTGCCTCTCTAAAATCTCTGCAGATCTTTCCTCTCCCAACTTCTCAGACATATTTCTTGTCTTTCCTTCTATTTCCAGTGGATCCCATACCATAATTTTGGCTACACGAATAATTTTTTCAACTTGGCCATTATTGATATTTGGGGCCAAATGATTTTTTTATCATGAGGCCATTTGTGCAAGGTAGGATGTTCAACAGTGTCCCTAGCCTCTTAGGCTAACCCCCTCAGTGACAGCTGGTGACAGCCAAACAGACCTCCAGATATTGGTACATGTTTTGTGTGCTGATTAGATTTACCTCTGGTGTAAAAAGGCTTCTATCAGAAAGATATGTAGGCAAGCCTGTGGTGCATTATCCTGATTGGTTATTTGTGGGGGAGGACCTAGCCCACTGTAGGCAGTGTTGCTCCAGGGCAGGTGTCCCAGGGCTTGTGTGAGAAAGTGGGCTGAGCAAGTGGTGGGGAGCAAGCCAGTAGGCAGCAGTCCTACATGGCCTCTGCCGCAATTCATACTACCTCTAGGTTCCTGCTCTGACTTCTCTTCATAAGGCACTAATACCTGTAAGATGAAATAAACCCTTTGCTCCCCAAGTTTATTTTGCTCATTTTGTTTATGAAAGCAACAGAAACCAAACTAGAATACCCTGAGGGCTAGTTTGACAATTTTCAGTGCTTATATTATTTTATTTTTTTCTTTAAAAAGGATTTATTTAGTATATATAAGTACACTGTAGCTGTCCTCAGACACACCAGAAGAGGACATCTGACCCCATTACAGATGGTTGTGAGACACCATGTGGTTGCTGGGAATTGAACTCAGGACCTCTGGAAGAGGAGTTAGTTTGTTTTTTCCTTTGTGGTAGTAGAGATAGAACCCATAGTCTGATATATTCTAGGTTAATATCTCCTCCATTGAGCTATTTCCTTAATTGCAAAGAATTTTAAAGCTTGCTTTCTATATTTACTTTTAGTATTTTGTGGTGTTGAAGATCAACTTAGTGCTGTGTCTATTCTATGCAAGTGTTTCCCCACTGAGTTACACCCTAGTCCTATGATTTGGCTGGCAAATGATATCACTGCTAGACTTATGGAAAGGAGAGAGTACAGGCATATTGTGATTATTTTTCCAGTATAAGATTGGCCTTAGGAGACAGAAACAAGTGGATCTCTGAGTTTGAGGCCAGCCTGGTCTACATAGGGAGTTCCAGGATAGCCAGGGCTGTTACACAAAGAAACCCTGTCTCCAAAAAACAAACAAACAAAAAACATCCAACCAAACAAACAAAAAAAGAGAAACAATTTTATTTCATTGCTCAATTTATTCTGCAGTTATTATGTATTGTAAATCCTAAGTGATGACACATCTCTTATTTTTTTACACACTAAAGTAGCTTTTCTTCACTTTGCAATATTAGGGGTTATCTTGCCACTCTGATGGTGGTCACCATTCTCCATTTGTTACAGAAATGAGGTCAGACATTTCTGGTTCATGATCTGATAGAATTTTTCTATTTTTTTCTCTCTTAGTTTTTATCTACTTGTGGTTTTGATCTTGGGGGATTTTGTTTAATCTTATCTTCTAATCCTTCCATTGAATTAAAAATTTGTGGCTTAATTTTTTTTCAGAGTTGTTCTTTTTTTTTTGACACCATACAGATCTTATTATTTGACTAATTCTTTTGTCTAATAATACTGAGCTGGTTTTCAAAACTTTACGTTTTTTATATGAATTTTGTTTCTGGAGTCGGCTTTTATTATTTTTTTGGCCTTTTTTTCTTTCCTGAGAGAAGTTTCTGGTATTCTTTGGACATCTACTTGCATTAAGAACACACTGCCTTGAATAACATATAGAGGCCCTGTGCATATGCATAAGTGGCCCAGTGAGACTGTTTTTCAAGGAAATCCTGGAAGCCCAAACCTCAGGTTGTTTCTTTTAAGATTGGCTATATCCTTATCATATAGTAACATTTGCACATATTTTTGTGTAGAGTGGACTTCAAGGTGGAAGACATTGTTAACAATAGAAGAGATCCTTCTCTTGCTCAGCTGAGTGAACATGACAGAATAGTTGTGTTCTGTATTCTGGATATAGTAGTTCCAGCTTGAGGGAAGCCGTCCACTGGTAATAAGTTAATGCCTACTTGTGTTCAGAGCTAGTTCTTTCACTTGGTCCTTAGCCTTTTTTGCCCTCTGTCCTTCAGTTTGTTAAACTTAGAATCATTTCTGTTTTATTGTATTACTGTGGGGGAATGAATGAATGAGCATGTAAAGCTAGTTCTAATCAACTTGAATTCATTCTCTTCCCCCTGTCCCCTACTCAATTCTGATTCATTATAAAACTGAGAAATTATCTCAAAAATGTTTATGTATACTTCTGTCTTAGGGTTTCCATTGCTATGATGAGATACCATGACCAAGGTGGACAAAATTTAATTGGGGATGGCTTACAGATTCTTTTTAAGGTTCAGTTCATTATCATCATGGCAGAAAGCACATCAGCCTCCACACAGGCAGGCATTGTGCTGGAGGAGCCAAGAGTTCTATATCTTCATCGAATGAAAGCCAGAAGCAGATTGTCTTCAGGTCTAGGAAGAGGGTCTCAAAACCCAATCCTGTGACATACTTCCATCAACTAGGCCACATCTCCTAATAGGGCCATATTTAAACCACCATAGTATCAAATTAATTTTTAACTGTAGACAGAATTTGAGCTGGATTTTGTATGGCACCAAGGTGATTTTGTTACTACTTATTAGTATGGAATTTATAGATACATGCATTTATGTTAAAGATACATCTAAGTTTGCAATGTTGCTCAGTGGTAGAGTGCTTACCTAGTGTGGGTAAGGCTCAGAGTTTGATCCAAAGCTACAAACTATAGATACATAAATAAATGAAAGTAAAAACTACATCTAATATTAGCTTAGTCTATTGTTTGCATTTTATGTAGCCCCAGAAATGATTATTTTCTTCTATCCCTTCAAAACTTAAATTTTAAGGTAGTACTTATTGTTATACAAATGAACAGTAACACATTTTGCTAATTTTATAATAATATAAATGTTCTTTCAGATCAACAGGAGTTGTCAAAGGTGATATTTTTTAAGGTGAATGAAACTAGTAGGAAGGATAAAAACTGAACGTGCTTGTGACATCAGGCTACATTTTATCTAACTCCTTTATTGACTAATGAGGTGGTTTCCCAGGACATGGTGGTTATTCTTCTAGTACTACTACTGTATAAGCAGCGTGATCATTCACCTTATATACTACTCCTCCTACTACTCCTCCTACTACTCCTCCTACTCCTACTACTCCTTCTCCTCCTAGTACTCCTACTCGTACTACTCCTACTATTACTACTATTACTACTACTACATGAACAAAATAAACCTGCAGTGTGTTTTAGCTCCTGGATTGTTTATTTTCTTTTAAAGATTTATTTTATTATTTTTCTTTCTTTTTTAAAACATCTATTTATTTTGTATATGTGAGTACACTGTAGCTGTCTTCAGACACACCAGAAGAGGGCATCAGATCCCATTACAGGTGGTTGTGAGCCACCATGTTGTTGCTGGGAATTGAACTCCAGACCTCTGGAAGAGCAGCCAGTGCTCTTAACCATCTCTCCAGCCCATGGATTGCTATTAAGTCAGATTGTTCTAACAAATGAAATCCTGGCACTAATCAAAAGTTTTCCTTTTAACAAATATGCTCAAGGGACAAAATATATAATGCTTTATACCTGTGTAGGAGGACATGATATTTTACTTTGTTGGAACAATCACAGTGGTTGTCCAGTTAGCACACAGCTTATTCCCTACATATTTATTATGTAATACAAGACTTCCACACCTATGGCTTCTTCAACTCTGGCCTTTCCTTTTAGTCAGTAATTTAAATTTCACCTAGTTTTGCTTTTCCTCCATGTCTGCAGATGCTTACTCGGGAATTTTGTAGAGGAAGAGCAGGAAGCTGGGCGAATGCTTAGGGTAGATAATTAGCCCTCAGGTAGGAATGGGTGATGTAATGATGTTGGAGTTTGTACCTTTCACCTGGCAGTGCTGTTCTTTTCTTAACCACATGGCTTTAAGTGCAGAACATGTTGCAGGGAGGGCTACTTGTTAAGTGGTCATTAACGGAGCTGCTTTCATCAGATTAGCTAATTATAATCCTGAATGACAGACTTTTTCCCTTGAGGAATAATAGCAGCACATAGACACAGGAGTTGTATCAGCAGTGTGAAAGTAGATAAAGTTGAGGGCCCCAGATATCTGGGGAAGATGTGAGGAAAGGCTAAGGAAGTAGCAGAAAGTCCTTGCATTTGTGAAGTAGGTAAAGGTAGTCCTCTCTCCACAGATCCAGATTCTGTATCTGATGAAATTTTATCTGTATGTTAATTGTGTATATGTTTGTAATTTTTTAAACACTGTGATATTTATTAGTGCTAATTTTACATATGTTTATAAAATTGTGCCCATAATGGCATGGTGGTATTTTAATATTGCCTGGGGCTATAGTTCATTGATAGAGCACTTGCTTCACATAACTATGGGTTTGATCCATAGTCAGCACACATAGACAGATACAGAAAATACATTTATTAGTAGCTTAAAATAATATGATCCTTGTGGAAGTATAGCTATATTTTTTTTCTCTACTCAGAAATTCTGTGCTGGAAACAGTATAAAACTTAATGACCAAATGTTTGAAGATAATTATCTTTAGAATCACATTGGAAAGCTGGGTATGGTGGCACAGAATTTGTAATTCTCAGCTCTTAGAAAGTGGAGGCAGGAAGATCAGGAATTCAAAGTTAACTTCTATTTAATTAGTTTCAGGCTATGTAAAGCTGTATCTCATAAAGAAAAACAAACACACATACAAAAGAATTATACTGCCAAATCTTTGGAATCAGCAGACAGATCAAAAGATGTTTAATTTGTTCACTTTGAAATGTTAAGAAATGACTCTTGAGGCTAGAGAGATGGCTCAGTGTTTTCAGAGCACTGAGTTTTGTTCTGAGCCAAATGAAAATCATTATTTACCTTTTCTGGTCTCCTGAATTTCTAATCTTGACTATAGGTTTATTACTAAATCTAAAATTTATCTTTGATAATTTTTCTCATTAAACTTCTATAACCAGTTGATTACAAACATATACTTGTCAAACAATCTTCCTGGTGAGATGTTAAGAAATACCTATTTATTGATGCAGGTGGAAGGGCATGGACACACCACAGAAAGGATTCCATTTAAGAGTCTTCTGATGAACCAGTGAGTTTGTTGGTATTTTCCTGTTTTAGCTATTTCTGAAGTCACCATCTGGTGGGTGTAGGTGTGATTGGAGAGAGGTGTGGTCCAGAATAAGGCTTCTGTTGAAAAGCAATGGCCAAAGGAAAGTCATGGAACAGTAGGACCCAGGAAATATAAAGGTAGAGAGGATGATTATGAGGTATACTTGAGCACAGGGAACTGAGGTTTTGTCCTAGACAAGCCCAGGAGAGGCTTTATGGTGAGGATTGTTTGAGGATTTAAACAGTTTCCACTTCTTTCTGACCTTGTAGCTCTGAAAGCATTCTGATCTTGAGTTGTAGGAATTTCTTTTAGTACAGGTATTCTCAACCTTCCTAATGCTGTAGCCTTTTAATACAGTTCTTCCTGTTTTGGTGAGTCTAGACATAATTTTTTTGTTGCTACTTCATAACTATAATTTTGCTCCTGTTGATGAATCATAATATAAATATCTGATATGTGACCCCATAGAGGTTGTGACTCACAGGTTGAGATCCACTGTTTAGTAATTAAAGTTTAGTATTTATGGTCATTTTGCACCATTTCAAATTGAAGATGCACCATATGGTATCTTAAGTTTCTTTCCTTGGGTTGACTAGGAATAAAAAGGTCTTGAGAAGAAATGGTTGTGTCTGCTTTCCTCTCGCTTTTTGTTGTTATTGTTTAGTTAGGAAAATTTGATACTATATATTTCATAATCCCTTCTCCTACTATCTTTTCAGTTTTTTAAAAATTTTATGTGTATAGTTGTTTAGCTTGCATGTACCTCTACACACCACTTGTATGCCCAAGGAGGCCAGAAGAGGGCTTGGAGCCATGGATGTGAGTCACCATGTAGGTTCTGGGAATCAAATCATCTAATTGCTCTTCTTTTGGAAGAGCAGCCAGTGATCTTAACCACTGAGCCATCTCTAGGCTTTCCTCTTAATTTTCTTTGCTTCTAAGATGGTAAGTTAGTTAATTTTAAGATTGCTATTGCAGCTTGACACAGTCAACCTAAGGATGGATCCAGTCCATCTTGGCAGCAAGGTTACAGTTATAGAAGCATGATGTAGCTGGTCACATCACTCCTGTAGTCAAAAAGCAGAGAGTGATGAATCCTTCAGATTCAATCAGGATCCAAGCACATGCTACCCATATTTGGGTAGATGTTCCCACCTCAGTTAACCTAATCTAGTTAATTCTTTACAAGCATGCTCAGAGGCTTGTCTCCTAGGTTAATTTGGATCCTGTGAGTTTGACAGTTACCATTAACCAGGCTGGCTTTAAATTCCTAGGTTCAAGAAATCTTCCTGCATTAGACTTTTCATTTTGGGAATTTTATCATATGTTTTAAGCTTGTTACATTCTCCCCTACCTTCTTTCCTTAGGCATAGTGTCTGAAGTCCTGTGTATAGGGAGGAAACCTGTGCCTCATAAAGGAATACAATTGGTCATTCTGGCTCTAAAGCTGCTTACACAGAATTTAAACTAGCAATTTAAGAAATGTTGGGACTGGCAAAATGGGTCAGCAGGTTAAAGGCACTTGCTGTTCAAGCTTTGCAACCTAAGTTCAAATCCCTAGAATCCTAGCAAAGATGGATGGAGAGAATGACTCCACACATATGATATTGCATGCCCCTCCCCATTACAAATTTTCAAAAGCTATAGAATTAGAATATGGGTCCATGCTTAGACAAACATGAATAGTATCTCATGATAGCTCTCAGGGTCCTCCCAAATGTGTATTTCAGTCATCAGACTGTATTGTCCTTTGGATTGCCATGATAGTCTCTTTACAGTCCTATAAAGTGGACAGGACGGTTTTCTACTTTACTAAGGATAAATTTGTTGTAAGGGGAGACTACCCTCACCCATAGTGCCATTATCAGGTGGGGACAGGAAGCAGTTCACATGTCTACTGTTCAGGGAACAAGAATGTAGACTTACCTTCTTACAAGGTAGCCACCTTTCTTCCCCATTGGCTTGGTAGGAGAATGCCCTTTTCTGTATTCTGCAGTGATCCTGGAATCCCATTGGGGAATGAGTAGCTTTCTTTTATTCCTTCCCATTCTTTCCTCTTTAGAATGATTGTTGCAAAAGAAAATGCAAACAATGTTTCTTGATAGTTTCTAGTTATGTTTCATTCCACATCCAAAGGGACCTACTCCTATAAATTTGTTCTTTATAGAATTAGGGGTCATTGTAGGGTTTGTAGTTTTCCTATAAATATTTCATTTATCTGTTTGTTTTTGACTTTTTGTATGCTGGGATTTCAGTTGTGTGCTGTCAAGCCTATCTTAATTATTTTTCTTCGTTATTGATTTTTTTTTATGTGTGCTTTTGATGGAACCCAGAGCCCTGTGACTATGTTAGGCAAACACTCTACACTGAGCTCTATGCCCCACTCCCTTCCTTGTTTTATTTTTCACCCTTATTTACTTATTGTATGTAGAATATGCATGTTAATATGTGTGTTCTCTTCTGTGTCTTCATGTTTGCCAACAAGCAATTTACTCACTAAGACATCTCAGCCCTTCATTTATCTTTCAACTCTGATTTTGTAATAAGTCTGCCAATAAGTTTGGCTGAGTTTGTTTATGTTTAATAGGTGTGAGCACAGGCTCCAGTTTCCTGGCAAAGGTTAAACTAGGTGTTCAAAAAACAAGGCTCTAACCTGGGTCTTAGAGCACATTAATGTATAACTCTAGTCTGTGTCTTAAAAATGCAGTTCTTCCAAAGGCCAGCTTTCAAGGTACAAAACAAAATCCCCAGGATTTTATGAAATGCCATGCCCTCAACTTCCCACCTGCTTTGGTTTTTCGAAACAGGGTTTCTCAATGTAGGTTGGCAATCCTGGGACTCTATGGACCAGGCTGGTCTCCAACTCACAGAGATCCACCTGCCTCTGCCTCCCAAGTGGAGTGCTCCAGTTAAAGCTGTGTACCACAACTACCTAGCTTCCCTTACCCATTCTTGGCTGTATAAGAAGTACCAGAAGTCTAATTCTAACAATAGATGTGCTTGGGATGTTTCTAATATCCAGTTGACCCTCTGTAAAGTAAGAACCAACAGCCTACGTAGCCAGAAATAGCTATAGACAATATAAAAAATGAAAGAAAAATGCACCAATTAAACTTTATTCACAAAAGTACACAGTTGAGAATGGAGCTGTAGAGATCTCAGTAGTTAAAAGCACTTGCTGCTTTTGCAGAGGACTCTGGTTCATCAACCAAGTGGTAGCTCACATCTGTTTGTAGCTCCAGCTCCACTGGAATATCTGGCTCCTTCTTCTGGGCTTCATGGCTGTGAGGCATGTTTGTGGTACACATAGGTAGACAATATTTTTATCCCCAAAAAGGCAATGGGAAGGATTTGGTCTGCTGATATTAAGCAGTGCATTTTCAGTGTGGTTCTAGCAACATCAGTATCCACTGAGAATTTGTTAGGATAAAAACTTGGACCCTGCTCTAGAATTGATGAACTCCATGTTGGAAGGCTGTTGAGGATAAGCCAGAGTATTCTACTACTGACTAGTTTGAGGACTACTGCCCTAAGGAGGTAAGGCCATTTGCATGAGAATCATCACCATCATCATTTGATTTAAAAAATGTTTTTATTAGCATATATTATACATACTTGATTTCATTATATTTTCATATATGTACATAGTGTATTTTGATCATAGTCATTTCTTCCCCATAACTCTCTCTTGTTCCCCTTCCACTGATTCTCTTCCTGTTGCCAACTTCTAATTCTTCCCTTTTTATGCCTTAAAAACATCTTTTTGATGACTCATTGAATTTAATTAAGGTTGCTTTCAGGAGCATGGATATTTTACCAGTAGCTATACCACTGAAAAGAAGTCTCATCTTTACCTGCAACCATTAACTGTCCATAGATCCTTAGGTATAAGTAATCACAGCTGCTTTGAGTTCAAGAGAGGACCATCCATATCATGTCTCAACATTCTATTCTACACCATTCTTTTAAATTCTTTTCACCTCATCTCTCACAGTGTTCCCTGAGACCGACTGAGGAGGTGATGTGTGTGTGTGTGTGTGTGTGTGTGTGTGTGTGTGTGTGTGTGTGTGTGTGTCACATTTATGGCTAAGCACTCAATAGTCACTTACTTTCAGCACATTGGTCAGTTATAAGTCTGTAGTTATGACTTCAATTGAAAAAAAAAAAGATCTCTCACTAAAGCTGAGAGTATCAGTAATGTAAGGAGATAAACATCATTATTTTATTTTTAGGTTTATTTTTAAAATGTTGTGTGTGTGTGTGTGTGTGTGTGTGTGTGTGTGTAAGTATAGGCATGTGAGTACAGGTTCCTATGGAGGCCTGTGGCATCCGATTCCCGTGAAGCTGGACTTAAGGGTGGTTTTAAGCCACCTAGCATTGATGCCAGGATCTGAACATGGGTCCTCTTCAATAGTAGTAATTCATTTTTAACCTGAATCATTTCTCCAACCCTAAACATAATTATTCGGAATATCATTCCATGAATATGACATATCCATTTCATCATTAGATTTTTTTAAAGTCAGGCTCTCTCTGTATAGCCTGAAATTGATAGGGCTACGATAACGAATGTGGGCCACCAAAGTCCAAATGAGACAATCATTGACATGTGCAAGGAAAAACACACACAAAAGCCCATGTTTTCGGGACCCTAGAAAGCTAAACTTTAGCAACTGGCCTAGATGGTCTGGTGCATACTGGAATGAGAACTGATTTCTGGAGGGATGGCTCTGAAGCACACTGACTGCTCCTCCAGAGGACCCAAGTTTGGTTTCCAGCTCTCATGTGGTGGCTCACAAACCATCTGTAACTAGTCCCTTCATAGGCACTGCACAAATGTAATCCACAGACATACATGTAGATAAAATATCTATACACAGTTTTTAAATAAATAATTAATTTAGAACCAAACAGGAGGTGTCAGGAAACCTTTTCTAACTACAGCCTTCAGTTCAGTTGAGGTGCTTTGCAAGGAAAATTGTGAATGTGGAAAATTGGAGTTGTGTATGGCTTTCTTTTATGGCATGAACTTGACCCAAAGTAGCTGTTCTAGTATCTGTATTTATATACCTATACACATGACTCTCTTACACTAGTACCTCAATGTAACCTGAAGTGCTGCAGACACTGGGATTTTGGCTGCAGACACTGGGATTTTGATGTGTGAAATGAAGATGGGTTGAGAAATGCTGTTCAGCACCATTTACACTCAGTGACTTGGATAGGGAGGGCATGGAACACACTATTGACTGCAAGAGAAAATAGGGTCATGAGTTTGAAGTCAGACTGGACTACTTAGTGAGTATCAGGCTAGCCTGGTCTATATATGAGATACTGTTTTGAAGAGAGGGGGACCCCTCCCACACATAGATTCAAGGGCTGGCCAGCATTTGGAAAGTCCTAGGTTCAGTCCTCATAGTGGAACAAAAAGCTTCATATATTTTACTTTGGATTACAAAACCCTGAGCTCTTAAAAGGCCTTTAGGGATCCCATGCATTGTCAGTTACTAGGATCCTCTCTCAAGCATTTCTCAGTAGCCAGCAATAATGCTTTGTGTACATCTGTGTTGGTTTGGCCCTGGATCTGACCAATGGCTGGGCAGGCCTTGGAAGAGAGATAGATGCTCAGTAAGAGGCTTCATCATTCCATGTTGACTGAAGGGATCTGGAGAAGAGAGGCCATAGCAGGCAGTAGCAGGTAAGGTAGGAAAGGTTTTTTTTGTTTTGTTTTGTTGTTGTTTTCTGGTGGTGATCAAATCTAGTATGCTAGTCACATACTCTACTCACACACTCTGCCACTGACTCCCAGTACCATGGACAGTTTTAAGCAAGGATGTAGGAGTCAGGGCCACTGGTACCAGGTGTGTGAACAGATGCAGGAGTGTGCAGAGAGAGCATCAGGAAACCTTGGGCTGCTGGGGAGAAGTGCCCAGGGATTCAAGTGTTACCCCTGAGGCACTGTTAGGAACACATGACACATGAATGGAGGATGCTCTGTGGCTTTAAGATCTGTCCTTTCATTTAATTTCTCCTATAACCCATGCCTGGTGGAGGCCAGGGATAAGTAGGGTTGGTCACCAGAGTACTGGTTACTAGATCTGCTGTACCATGCGCTAGACAGGTAGCAACTCCTGAAAGCTCTGAATGTTTTGATACATGCTGTACAGGCCATGCCTTTCTCTATTTCTTGGTGCACACCTGGAACAGGTGTGCTTAGGTGCCTCAGCTGGGGGCTGAGCCACCCTAGGGCATTGCCCCTCCCCGGAGATTCAGTCACACAAGCAAGCAGTGAGCATTTTTCTGTGCTCAGTAGCAATAGCTACCAAGAGGGATGGAAATTGAGATCCTCCAGACCCCGATTGTTGAAGTGACAGGGTGTGTGCCATCAGACCTTTTGAAAAAAATAAGGATTATTACAGAATAGCTTTCTAGGTGACACATTTGGGTCACTTTGATATAAAATTTCATTTTACCCTCCCCATGTTTTTACTTATTTATGGTATTTTAATTAATTTATTTTTGAGACAGTCTTGCTATGTAGCTCAGTCTGTCTAGAACTTGAGGTACTCCTGTCTCTCCCTCCCAAATGCTAGGATTACATTTCCTCTAATTAAAGGAAACACGATAAGTCACAAATAAGAATCTAGCAAGCATGGGAGTTACCTGTTAGGATTCTCTGGAAGAGAGCAGTCTTATCTGCTTTTCCTTTTGAAAACAACATGCAGCCAGCCAGCTACAAAGCTGGAGACTAAATACTATAATTATGATTTCAGTAACACAAAAAGTGACAAGATGGATAGAGAAGTTGCCTGTCCCTAACAGTTAAGAAATGTATCAGCCAGGACTAGTCAGTTGAGGCAAAGGCAGGCAGATATTGTGAGTCTAGACTGGCCCAGAACTGGAACATAGTGAGTTCTAGGCTAGCCAAGGCTACAACGTATAACCTCTTTCTTTTTTTTTTTTTAATTTTGTTTTCTTAATCCTTATGCTGAGGATGGAAGCTGGGTCCTTGTATATGATAAGCATACTTCCTATCACTGAACTATATGTAGCCCTGACAAACATTTTTATGTGGAAATGTTTGTGCTGTCTTAAGGGATTATAGAAGAACATGGCAGAAGAGACTTGTGTGTTTAGCAAAGAGAAGTGTAATTCAGTGAGTCTGCTTGAGGGAAAACTTGGCTATTAAAGCCACTGCATTCCTGCATTCAACTGTTAGTGCTTTGAGGACCTAATTCTACTACTAATACTTTAAGCTAATTTGTTATGGTAATTTATACAGCCCAGTGTGAATATTAATCACCATGGAACACTCATTCATCCGATGAACTACCTAATTTTGCAAAGATCAGTAACTACTTTATTATATATGGCCATTGCCAAATTACTTGCACTTTGGAATGAAAGCTCATTATTTTATGACCAAATACATCTTCTTAGTGTTTTGTTCTCAGGAATTTTCTTTTTACTTTTGCATTTTGAGACAGGCTCTCATTTAGGTCAAGTTGGCCTCGGACTTGCTTATGTAACTGAGGATGAGCTGATCTTGCTTTTCATGTCCCAGTTCTTAGACTTGCAGGCATGTGCCACCATGCCTAGTTTATGTGATACTGGAGATATAAATCCATGCCAGGCAGAACTCTACCAACTGAGATACTACCTCTTTAGACCTAAAAGGTAGCATTTGCATTTCAACCACAAGAAATAAAGTTCTTACATGTGTTGTCTGTTTTACTTTTTAGTAAAGTTGAGCCATGAAAACCTAATTAGTTTGTAGCAGTTACTTTTCATAGGGTCAGGCTAGCTCTAGATAGTGATTTTAAAATTATATTTCAGATGTAAGTGGAGAAATAACTTAAGGTTTTATTTTTTTTTTTCAGTGCTAGGATGGAACCAGAGTCTTTTACTTACTAGCCAAAGAACTCTACCACTGATCCTCACCACTTGCTCCAACATCAAGGGTTTTTTTTAAAGAGTGCTTTGACAAACTCACCATCAAGCCTGCCTAGTCCTGGAATTAAGAAGTCAGTCTTAGCAAGATGCCTAGCTGCAATATTTAGGTTTTTAAGGGAATGAAGTTTGCATACATTCTAAGTTTTATCTTTTAAATTAAAACAACAATATAAAAAAGTAAAATTGCATCAAGAGCAGAGAGTATGTATAAAACTAGATAGAAAACCCCCATAGATTTTCCATCTTATTCTTCTTTCCTCTTTCCCTGCCCCTTCTTTCAACTCCCACCCTCCATTCTAAGAAATCGTTTACTTGGATAAAGGTAATTTCATGAAACCTCTTAGCTAGTTCCTAGATTTTCCCTTAAGGAACATGGAGGAAGGCAGGAAAGCAGTCTGGGTATTGGAATGTAGCTGCATGGATCAGCAGTTCTGTTGTGCTTCTATGATCCCAGCACATAAGAATCTGCCCTTTTGAACTGTGCAGGGTCTTGGTTGGGCTGGGCTGGGCTGGGCTGAGCCTGACAGTGTGTCTGTTTTCTCCTATTAGGGGTGTTCAGTTACTGCTCAATACATGGAAAATAGTGAGAAAAGTTCCAAGATAAATGTTCTCCAAAGTCTCCTGTGGAGTGGTACTTAGCCATCTGCTTCTAGGACCACAGTCTTTCCTATATTCCTAGGACGGAATAAGCGAGTATATGAATGAATAAGTGTGCTTGTGAGGGGTGTTTTTTAGACGAGGAAGGCAGCTTCACCTTTTTGAACGAAGTACCTCATTTACACATACAAATAATGTAAAAGCAGGTTTTTTCTAAGTGAAAGTTCACCATGCTTGTAATAAATTTGGGTAAGTCTCCTTAAATATCAGACTACTTAGAATGACTTTTAAGGTATCCATCTAGAAAATTTAAAAGTAGAGCCAGGGAGATGCTGTATTGGTAAAAGCACAAAATTCAGTGTGATCCATGGTCAGTGTGATCTGTGGTCAGAGAGAAGTGACTCCTCCTGCAAGTTGCCCTATGACTTGTAAACATGTAGCATAGTATGCACTTATACTCTGCTTGTCATACACATATAAATAAATGTAATGTCCCCAACTTAATAAGTGACTCTGGAATAAAATGAAAAGACTCACGAAGGTGTGTGTCATTTCTGGGGCTGGAGTCCTAGCTGTATATCTGGGCAAGCTTTCTACAGTTGCTCCACCCGTATCCCTGTGGGGCTATATTTACTATCAGGCTTCTTGCCTGGTTTACCTTACTGTTTTGTGACTCCTAGTAGAGGTCCCTGTTCATTGTGTTGTTACTTCTGCCTTGAGGGGGTTGGGTGAGGGAGGGAGGGAGGGAAGGAGGGAGAGAGGGAGGGAGGGAGGTAGAAAGGGAGGTATACTAATCATACTATGACAGGGTGAAATTTTAAGTGTAGCAAAAAACTGTTTTGGTTCTCATAGCACTGTGAAAATCTTGTGGGATTTTTGTCTTTATAAGCTCTACTGAGAATGAGAAAATTAATGAGTGGGCATTTAAGGGACAGCTACATTGTAACTTCTCCCCTGCTTCCTGTGTTTACTTCCAACACTGATAAAAAGGCAGCCCTGTATAGTTAGTTTATCTGCCAGGAACTTGAGTGTCAAAGACAATGTGCCTCCTTAGGAAAAGGGCATTTCCTTGCTTTTGTTTTTTTAAATGGACATTCTTTTTCAAGTTGTATTTCTGGTACCATGAGAGGGTTGTGTGAGCATGTTTCTGCAAGGCAGATAAGTTCAGAATGGCTTCCCTTTCAGTCAGTACTCATCCACCATTCATCAGAGTCTTGAATGGTTTTAGTCACTTCAATATTTTTGTTTGTTTGTTTGTTTGCTCACATGCACATACTATGTTGGGACTGGGAGGTCAAAAGACAACCTCAAATCCTGGTTCCTGCCTTTTACTTTGTTTAGGGCAAGGTTTCTTGTTCACCACAGCATATGCCAGGCTTGTTGGCCCATGAATTTCTGGGTAGTAAACTCACTGGATTACAGATGCTTGCTTCTGCATTTGACTTTACATAGGTTCTAGGGATCTGAAGTCCATTCTTCATGGATGCATGTAGCTATGTAAGCCATCTCCTAGTCTTTCTTGGTCTCAAGCCTGTAGCATGATTTGGAGGTGGTCGGACCCTTAAGAAGTAGAGTCTCATTAGAAAGAAGGGTAGATCATCAGGGACATGTTCTTGAAGGGGATAGTGGGACTCCAGTCACTTGTCTCTCTTTACTTCTTAACAGCCTTGAGGTAAGGAGCTTGCTTTGGCATGGGCACTGTCACTTAGAACCAAACGGGGTCTTCTGAAAGAACTCTATATTACTGAGCCATCTCTCCAACCCTGAGTAGCCTTAATTCTTGATGGAGGTTAACAGCTAAACACAAAGCATTCCTTGCAAAACATAATAAAATTTTATATCCACCTGGCTATTGGCCCATTCTGGGGGCCTGAATATGTTTTCTATGTCAAGAGACCATGCTCTCTTTGTGCCTGGCGTAGTGGTGGAGTGAAACTTTGTGTGGATTTTAGTGACTAAGAGGTGACAGGAAAGAAAAAGAACGCTCCCTGCTGTGACTGAAGCTGGTGGGTCTTCAAACATAAGAGTTTCAAAGAAACAGGGCAAAGGAGAGAACAGCAGGTCTGGAAAGTGAAAGGTGCTGCTGGGCTGAGAGGCAAAGGGCTAGTGAGTCTGCCTTCTGCTAAATGCCTTGCAGCATGGAGGCAGGCTCTAGATCATCCAGACATGCTGAGTCTCAGGCCCCAACACAGATTCACCTAGTCTCAAACGACTCAGCTTGCATACTGGTGAATTCTAGGTTAGACTTCAGGAATATCAACTTTAATGAGCTCTTTTCCTTATATGCAGATGATGTTGGAAACTTACATGTCCCGATTCTCTAAAGTCTAAAGCAGTTCCCGAAATAATAGCACCACCAGTTATGAATAAGGTTTAATACATGAACCTATAGGAAGTAGTTCATATTCAAAGCTCAACAACATTCACTCCTTATGAGTGTATATACAAGCATGTATATATGTATATATTTGGAATTAAAGACAAAGTCTTACTGCATTGCCTAGGGGCTCAAATGACCCTGTTGCCTCAGACCTTCATAAAGCTAAGACTGCAGATACAGGCTGCCTTGCCTGGCTTCTTCTTTTATATTTTAGCATTACTGGTACTTAGTGGCTTAAATAAAGTCTTATGTATTTATTTCAGTCCGTCATACAATCATCCATCAATTCACCTGCACATATAATTTTAGAAATTAAAGTACAATGGCCATTTCTATTTTGAGCAGGCAAAAACAAAACCATAGCCAGTTATGCCATAAAGATGACTGTAGAATTAAATACAAGGTAGAAATCAACACAGCAGCCTTTCATGTTAATTAACCTTACAATCTTTCTGCATAATTAAAAGTCTTCTAGTCTCTATGGATATATCCAGTGCAATGAAGAACCTTCTCTTGTACTTTTAGCTCCATCTCTTTCATTGGTACTAGACAGGCATTGTTGCCTCTCCTGTTGGGCTATTTTCCTGTAATTTCCTTGTATAGTGTGTTCATACTCTGCCTCACTGGGGTAGCTGCCTACAGAGTGCTACATGCTTTACTTGAATCACATGTGATGGCTAGACTACCTCTAAAATCTGTTGTATCCTTTTCTGTCCATGATGCAGGTGGCAGCACCCATCTTCAGGGGAATAGAGGTGGAGAACTGCAGGTTTTCCTTTGGTAGCCTTGTTTGAAGATGCTGGATTGGAGGTTACCCAGAAAGCAGTGAGGGAAAGGGCGAGGAGGAAATGAGGGGAGAGAAAACAGGAACCATCCAGGAGGATGGAAGAGGATGATAGGCAGAGGAGAGACCAAGTGAAGAGAATAGAATGAGTAGTATAGCTCTCCAGTGCCAAGACATTAAAAATTACTAGAGTCCCGTCTGGGAGAAGGTTAGTGCCCTAGTGTCCTGGCTCCCTTCTGACCAGCCCCTTTGTGATCATTTCGACAAATGCTCTGGTATTGAAGCAAGTTTACTTTGAGCCTTTTGGGGAGTTCAGGAAGGGATGGGGCAAAGGCTGTGAGATTTTTGAGATGAAGACTAAGCAGAGAGTTCCAAATGCCTGAAAGCCATCAGTGCCTGAAAACACATAATTTAAGCATTAAATTTCTTAGAAGTATGCAAAGCCTGTCCTGGGACTTTCCTTGTTAGAGAGCTGTTCTGGGGAAAGGGAGAGGAGCTGTTATCAAGCAGCCCTGTCTGTGCCTGGTGCTGTCTGATTCCCTTTGCACTGACTGGATTTGTTCTGAAACTCCACCCAGCACCTGCTGTAGGCAGCTTTCTCCTTTGGGAGGTGGGTGCTGGTGTTTCTAGCTCAGTCAGTCAAGGTCATGCCTTAATCCCCACAGAGGCCAGCAGATTTTTCAGAGGATGAATCTGTCCTATGGAGAGAAGGTTTTATTATGTTAACTTGACAGACTGCTCAGTGAAGGGGAAAAATGCTGCTGACAGTGTTTACTGTAAATACATTGTTGTATTTTTCCTGAGTGTCAGGAAATTGGGCACACAAATTCTGTGCTTTGTGATTGCTTCTAAAGCCAAGAAGTCCATAGGAGACGGGATATATGGTACATTGCTAGTCATGGGTTTGTGTTTCCCTTCTTCCAGTAGTCTTAATGTTTTGAGCTTGCTGTTCTAAGAGAAGGAGACCCACAGCAACTTCATTCACTTTGTCCCCTTGACTGTATTAGGAATGGAGAGTATAGTTAAGAAAAAGCATGTGGCTTACTAAGTTTTAGCAAATTGTTAATAATCTTGAATTGGTATAGTCCCAAAGACTATGCCTGGTAGAAAGGAGGTTTGTGTCGTTTAGCATAGGCATATACTAGAAATTTGATTTGAGAAACCATGTCTCTGGAAGGTCCCCAGACATGCCCAAGGGACATGCCCGTGGTTTCTGTTTGGAGGATAAACAATATTCACAGAGTTTAGCTTGTAGGAACTAGAGTTCTCCATTGTCTCAGGTATAAGGAGAGCCATGCTATGGAGCCCAGTCTGGAAGCCTTGTTGCAGGGGAGGGGGTATGTGAATATTCACCATAGCTAGTACAACTTGTGGAGGAATTTGTCTGACTTGCTGCAGCCTGTAGATCTGGAGGGACTGGGAAAGGCAGCATGTAGCACAAATGATGCCAGAAGCCCTTGCCAGCCCCTCCAAGACTGGAGGCACCATGCTTGGTGGCATAGTTCCTGAGTTCCTTCATCCAAGCACCTGCTTTCCTAGGGCAGGTCTCCTCTTTAATCTAGGGATGGAATTTCTTCTGCAACACTATTTCCACAGTCCAGTGGGTCTCAACCTTCCTAATGCTGCAGGTCTTTCATACAGTTCCTCATGCTGTGATGACCCCCAATCATAAGTGAAGTTTTTCTACTGTTATAAGCATAATGAAATAATTTTGGAGATAGAAGTTTGCCAAAAGGGACCATGAACTTCTGCCATAGTCTGTGTCCTTTTGGAATCTGTCTCCTCTGTAGCTGCCCTCTGTAGTCTCAAGTGGCATTTCTCTTTCTTTCCTTCACCCATTTTTGAGACAGGGTCTCCCTTCCATCTGTTTCAGCCTGGATCCCAGATACTGAAATCTGTTCAGTGTCTTTTCTTTCTTTCAGAATTTTATGGAGGCTTGTAATTTTTACAATATTAAGTTCATCTGTTCTTGGTTTGTGTGTATATACTACTAGTACTTGTACCCAACCCAGGACCTAAGATAGATCCTTAGTCCTCTTTGATTTTTTGACACAGAATGTCACTAAAGTTGCCGAGGCTAGTTCTAAACTCACTCTGTAGGTCAGTCCCACAAGTTTACTAGTTTTAAGTTTTGTGACTTTGCAAATTTAGAGTTTGTGCATCCATCACAACACAATTTCAGGACATTTTCATTCCGCTCCCCAAAATGATGTTTTATACTTGTAAACCACTCAAATTTTCTCCTGCCTGAGCCCCAGACAGCTGAGAGTATGCTCTTCAACACTGGTTGGGCCTGCTATGGATATGTCCTATAAGTAGAATCATATAACATTGACTTTGTGTCCAGCTTTTATACAGCACTACACAGTCAAGGTTCATGCACATTGCAAAAGGCCTGACAGTTCATTTCCACCTGGTACTGAGTATGTCTCTCTGGTGTGGATATACCACCACTTGGGTGGTCTCCTTCATCAGCTGACGGACATTTTCTTTGCTTCACTGGACTCCAAATTATCTGCTCCTGTGATTAGTTTTCCAGTCCCCATGGGTACACTCCTCGGAGATGGCTCAGGCTCTGGGAGTGAGTGAGCTCTGTAGCTTGTGGGAGTTAGATCATGAAAGTCTTTTGAATATAAACTTTATCCCTTGTGTCAGGGATGGCTTTTTTCTTTATATACGTATTCTATGATGGTTGATGAAATTTAATAAACCAAATATTTGAAAAATGTGTTTCATGTTGCCTCTCTCTGACCTCAGGAAGTAGCTCTCAATTTTTGTCATATGGAGAAAAATCTGTAACACCATTAATCTACATATTTTTGAGCTGTTTCTTGAGAGATGAAACACATTGTACGCATGTTTTGTCCTGCCCTGCCCTGCCCTGCCCTGCCCTTCTGATTCTGTAGATAGAATGTGGAAGAGGCTTAGATAGAAAGACCTTGCTTCAATAGCAGCAGCAATTCTACTGTAGTGTGGTAGTGGCCTGTGCTATGAAGCTGAGTTCTGTTAGTTTTGTATAGTTCTCTTTGATAAAGTAGAGACACTAATAGATAGGAGTTAGACCTAGTCACGTGCCCTGTGCTGTATCCACTTTTTCCAGTAGAATGCTGTTTGGTGTCCCTGTGCACAAGTTCCTCTCAGCTGCCTGAACACCTCATTATTTTGTCTCAACCCTGAGCTCAGCGTCTGAGTAATGAACACCAGTCCTCTAAAGAGATTTCATGAGCCAGTCAGGACACCTTCAATGGGACATTGCAGTTGCTTATTCCAGTCTTAGACAGTGGATGTCCTTGTTGCTGCCTTTGTATTGGTCCTTTTCTCATAGCAGGGCTCAATTAAATGGGCAGAATGGCTGAAATTGGGTGATTCCAAACATTGTTGTAGGGAATTGGAGCACTGACTATACACTTAGGGTTTAAATATGGGCATCTGGTTGGAGCTGGATTAGAGCTGATATCCAGGAAAGCTGCAAATGGCATATAAAAGGCTTGTTGTATGTATAATTTGTTAGCATGTTTTAATCTCAGTGAGCCTTGGGTACACAAACCTTTGATACATAGATAAATCATAACAACTAAGGAAAGACTTGAGGTAATCTGAAGGAAAGAATCTATGTAGGGAACAACTATAGTTAACATTCGTTTTCCTTGAGGAATGTTTTGGGTATGAGAGTGGCTCAATAGTCAACCAGGCTTTTGAGTTTGATCCTTTTAAGCATGGGTTAGAGTGGACCACTAGTATTTACATCACTGTTCTCCAGTCTTCCATAGGAAGTCCAATGCAGCCTTGTGCACTCCAGCGAGGTGAATGAAAACAAAAGACAAAAAAAAAAAAAAAAAAGAATTAAAAAAAAAAAACTTTTTCAAGACGGGGATTCTCTGAGTAATAGCCCTGGCTGTCCTGGAATTCTCTTTGTAGACCAGGCTGTCTTTGATCTCACAGAGATTAGTCTGCCTCTGCCTCCTGCCTGCTGGGATTAAAGGTGTATCCACCCATGCCTGGCAAAAGACAGAAAATTTAAGGAAGAGTTTAAATTTTAAAACCACTACTCATTTTTCCCTCAATTATGTTAGAAAAACATTTCATTTTCTAGTTAAGAAGGCTTCATGGTTCTTTGTAACAACATCACAAAGTCATAAGTAAGAAATCACCCATTAAAATATAACTTCTAGCTACGTTGGTGATATGCATTTGTTATCCCATCACTCTGGAGGTAGAATAAGGACAATTATGTATTCAAGGACAGCCTGGGTGACATAGTGATTCCAAGCTTCCATGGGTTACATAGTGCGACCCTGTCTCAACATAGACAGAAAGACAGATAGACAGACAGACACATACATGACTCACCTTATAGCTTATGATCTGCTAAGACTTCACTTTTAGTCTAATGAGAAGAAATCAGAAACCAAATGAAAACCAGATGCATGAAAAGAGCCGCCTCTTTTTCCTGACTGAAATTTCACCAGGAGCCTTTTGGTGTAGAGATACACATCACAGAGCAATATTGAGTTACGCTGAGTATTAATTATTTCTGTCATTTCCTAATTGGTGTCTAAGACAGCAACAGCTGATGTGTGTGTCCCATCAGCACATGTGTATGGGTGATGCAGTGGATTGGAGGGATGGGAACAATTTCCCATGTGTTCCTTTCATGGGTTTAGGTGAAGTATATGCTAGGAATTGGTCATTTTCTTGTCATTCACATTTCCTAACCAGATGTGGAATCTGACCAGAAAGAAAAATCTTGTTTGTTCATCTGGCTTATCTGAGAGGCACAGAGCTTATCCCCCCTTTTCCAGGAGACTGCTGGAACTGGGTTCCTTGTACTTGATCACTCATCTCCTACATGAATATATATCCTGCCTTGATAGTTAGTGTACATTTTCCAGAATGTAGAAAATATGGGGTTTTTTTTTTGTCTTAGAGACAGAGTCTCACTAAACAAGGTGGCCTCAAACTTACTGTGCAGTTCAGGCTGGCACTGAATTTTCTATCCTACTACCTTAGTCTGTGCTGGGATTACAGGCCTTCTGTCTCACCACATTCTGCTTAGAGTTTTATGCAAATGTAATTCTTGCTGGCTCCTTTACTCAGTTAACTTAGATGCTTGCCCTTGTTAAATGTGTGGTAGTACATTGTCAGGTTGCAAGTGACAAGGTAGATGTTGGAAATTTTCTTTTTTAAATATTAGGCTTTTAAAAGATTTATGTTTGCTATTTTAAATTATATATAGTTGTGTGTATGTCTGTGTGTCTGTGTGTGGGTATGTGAGTGTGTGTGTGTCTATGTGTCTGTGTGTGGGCATGTGAATATGAGTACAAGTGCTCTAGAGGCTGGAGGCATTCTGTCCCCTTGATCTGGGGTTACAGGAGTTTGTGAGCTGCCTGATATTAGTGCTAGAGACTGAACTAGGGCCCTCTTGAAGAGCAGAAAGTGCTATTAACCACCGAGCTACCTCTCCAGCCCCTAGAAGTTAATTTTAAAGAGACAGTTGAAAGGAAATCTAAGAAGATGATCAAAGAAAACTCCGTAGATTTGTACAGATTATTTCCTTCTTGTTGAGGCAAACATGTTTTTTTTTTTGTTTTGTTTTTAAATTTAGATGCTAAAGATTAAACCTAGGGCCCCATGCAGGGTAGGCAAGTAATGTGTCACTGATCTGTGACCCCAGCTGTTTACCACTCTGGTTGGTGGCATGAACCTGGGAGAGTGGGGCCTAAATGTAATAGCCAATTTTATTCAGAGAATCAGATAATTTGTTCTCTGAGGGTTAGAACAGAGTCACCTGAGTAAAGTGTACAATCACAAGGACAAGCTACATGTAGGCAAAACACTCAATACACATAAATCTAAAAAATAAAAATAAACAATCTAGGAGCTTAGAGTTCTATGAAATCTTCCACAGGTTAAGATGCTGTTGTTGTAAGGCGCTTATTATAGTAGAACAGTTGCTTATAGTTGAATGTAAAAAAAAAAAAAAAAAAACCACATGTACTACAAGAAAGAGAAGGAAAAATGGATAGTATTCTAAAATTTCCAAATGTTGGTTTTGAGGTTGTTGAACATGGGTGCTCTCCTTGCACTCTTCATTATATTTTTATATAATTTAGCACGCTTTTGTGGCCAATATTTAACTTTAAGAAACAGATAAATGTACCCAACTTGATTTGTAAGACATTTTTCTCCTGGAGTTAAAAACTACAAGCTGCTTATTCTGCCGGTCTTCCCTCATCTCCTACTCCTTCACATAGTCTCTTTTCTTCATGACAGGGTCTTGTATAACGCAGGCTGTCCTGGAACTCAGTGTGTAGCCTGGGTTAGTTTGTTTAACTTAGGATTTTTCTGCTTCAGCCTTCTGAGTCCTAGAGGATTACGGGTATGCACTTCCGTGTTGGACTTAGATTTTTTTTTTCCCTTCTTCTTGTGAAAAAAAATTCTGTGGGCCATTAAGATAATTTAGATGGAAAAGGTACTTTCTTGCTGCCAGTCTGACAATATGAGTTCAGCCCCCAGGACTCACATGATGAGCAGAACTGAAATTTATCTTCTGACATTTGTATCCATGCTATAGCATGCATGTATGCCCCCCTTAAACAAATGTAATTTTATTTTTAAATAAATTTTAAACAATTAAAAATAAAGTGTATCCTCTATGACAATGAAAATAATACGTATAGATTTTCATAATGTATCAAGTTTATGTTATTATATATCTTCCCTTATTGTGGTATTAGGCACAGAACCCAGGTCGTGTGCATGCTGTACCAATAAGTTACACCCTTATCTATTCTTTCTGTGATATATTTACCTTGTCCATTTGGGTCATGTTATCGATTTGCTGCTGATATTGTTTGTTTGCCTTAGAAAAGTCAGAGTCTTACTATCTAGCTTAGGCTGGCCTGCAACTCAATTATAAGTACTTGAGTATTGGAATTCTGATCAACTGCCATGCTCAGCTCTACTGTATTTCGATGTTCAAGCTTCATGTTCTAATTTGACAATTTATGTAGTAAACATAGTTCATTATGCTTTTTTCAATTATGACTTGGATATGTTTCTTTTTATTCATTTTTATTAGTTTATTATGTGTATGTGTTTGTGAAAACAATAGACAGAGGTAGGCAGGTGGGCAGGGAGGGAGGGGAACAAAAACAAGTACTCATCTTTCAGGAGCTGGTTCTGTCCTTCTACTTTATGGGTACGGAGGCTTGTACTCAGGTGTCAGGCTTGGAGGCAAGTACCAGAACCTGCTGAACCATCTCTAAAACATCACAAATTTATAGCTTGTATGATTTTTCTTTCAATTATTGTCCTGCTTTGTGATTAATGTGAATTATTTGTTTTTCTTTTGCTGAGGATGCAACATAGGACCTTTGTACATGGCAGACTAGATGCTGTGGTCCATTAAGCCACACACAAAACCCATATGTGTTTTTATTTGAAAGAATTTCTGAAGATTCGTGGGATTCATGGAAATGTCTTTAAAATACAGTTGCATTTTCTTTGCCCTCAGCAGTCTCTGTTCTGCCTAGTCTGGCCTTGAGGTAATTTCTGCTGCAGAGTACACAGTGGTCTATTTCTAAGGTTGAGTGTAGAACATGGTGCCCCCACCACATACTGCATGGAGCTCTGAACCTTCTCTTCCTTGTTCTTGATTCTGTAGCCAGCATCTTTGGTAATGAGTAAATGTCTGTAACTTTCAAAAGAATTCCCACTCTTCCTCTACCCAAAAGGAAAGGTTGGGAGAGCCAGGGAGGTTTTAGCTGATAATTCGTACTTGGTTTCCATAAGAAAGCTAGCAGCCAGGGCTTAAGAATGCTGTGTTGCATTCCATAAAGGGGGTGAGGCAGGAGTGGGATGCTCTGGATGGTTTCCAGCTCTGATTATCCTTCCCTTCTTTCTGTTTCCCTATTTGCCTGCCCTATGGGCAGGGCGGACTATCATAAAAAGGGAAGAAGCAGGAAAAGAGAAGAAGCCTGTAATTTGCTTCCATAACCCTCTGGGGTCTCTTCTGTATCCTTTCCTAACAAGGTCCCACCCATCAGGGAAGAGATTATAGCTGCCAGCCCTGGACAGGAGCACATCATTGCTGTTCCTCTGGGGCTGGGTTTTCCATGGCTGAGGCAAATATAGTACAGAATTGAGTTCTAAGTCTACACTGATTTCCATTGTTGTTACTGTATTGTTATTGTATGTGCATGTAGCAGTCAACCACTGTGCACACTTTGTCATGAGTGGAAGCCCATGACTTAATATACTTTCCTTATTGCTCCATTTCCTTTGTTCTTTCCTTTTTTTAAAGGACATTTTAATTTAACATTTAACTTAACATTTTAACTTTTAATGATGTGTACACATCTCTGCATGTGAATGTGACTTGGAGACCATGTATTGGATTCCCTGGAGCTAGAGTTATAGGCAGTCATATCAAGTATATGGATGCTTCTAGCCAAATGCATATCTTCTTCCAGAATATACTCCTAACTAGTAAATTCTCTGTAGCCTTCTATCTCTGTTTTTTCTTTCTTTGAGATGGCATCTTGCTTTGTAGTTCAGGTTGATCCCAAACTTTAGGACTTTCTGCTTTAGCCTCTTCAGTCAGCCACCACACTCAACACTCCCTCCCTCTCTACCTTCTTCCCTTCCCCTTTTCCCTCTCTTCTTCCCTATATCCCTCTCTCCTCTGTGCTGGGAAAGGAACCTAGGATCTTACCCATGCTAGTCAAGTGTTCTGTCCCTGAGTTATATTTCTAACACTTTCAACTTTGCGCCCCCCTCCTCTTTCTCTTTGCACCTTTCCCCTTCTCTCTGCCTGCCTTTTCCCTTTCTCCCTTCTTTCCCCTTCTGTGCTATTTTTATCAATTTGACATGGCTCAGACTTAGTTAGACATATTTGGGGAGAGGAAAATTCAAATGGAAAAATGTCTATTAAGATTGCCTGTAGGTAAATCTGTGGGGCATTTCCTTGATAAAAATGATTGATGTGCGCAGTAGGGGTGGGGTCATGCTACCCTTGGACAGCTGGTTCTGGGTTATATAAACCATGAGGAGCCAGTAAGTAGCACTCTTCCATGGTTTCTGCTTCAGTTCCTGCCCTGAGTGCCTGTCTGATTTCCATGAATGGTAAACTACACAGTGTAATAGGAAACAAACCCTTTCCTCCCCAAGAATCTTTTGGTTATGGTGTTTTATCATAGCAGTAGAAATCCCCCTCTTTTATTTTCTTTCCCCTATTTCTCTTTCTTGGATTTCATATAGTCCAGGATAGCCTCTAGATAAATAGGTAGCCAAGGATTACCTTGAGCTTCTGATCCTCCTTCTTCTAATTCTCTGTTTCCTGAATGCTGAAATTATATATATGCATATGCCACCACACCCAAACTTCTAGAAGTTCTGGTGATTGAATCCAAGGCTTCATGCACCCTGAGCATTCTCTACTAAGCTACATCTTCTGCTCCCAAGTTTTCTTAAACTTAAGAAATTAATGACAAATTTTGTAGTATCTATGTTTTATTTAATTACTTTTTGATGATGATATCTCTTCAGGGGAGAAAATAAGTTAATTTTCTTCTGAAAGCACACTGGTGATAAATGATGCTGAATTTAGACAGAGTCAGAGAAAACTGCCTCAGAAAGGAAGGTGTGCTAAGTAGTATATCTTGGAGATATGTTCTTTATTTTAGTCTCTATTGTTCTATGTCCTAAATATAAACATTTTATGTTTCAAAGTCCTGCCTGAAACTCTGTAGTAAAGTTCTGTGCTATACTGGCCCTGCTACTCTCTTACAGAATTTTGTTTTACCCAGCCAACCTCACAGTGGGATTGACAAGGCAGTCCATTCTTGTGTAACAACAGTTGGCAAGATGTTTCTATTATGAGCTTGGTAGCATATTGTTTTAATTTGAATGGCCAATACACCTCTGTGGCAGACACTCAGGGCTGTGGTAGCAGCCACAGAGTGTACCTGACTGAATGAGTGTGACTGTCATTAAATCTTTATTTACAAACACAGATATCAGACTGCTTTTGATCCCATAGGTAGGTTTGTCTCCCTTGTTCTGTTGCAGAAGTGTTTGCTCCAGTGACTTTATTTTCCTGTTTTTGCTTTTCTAAAAGTCTATTTTCTTTGTTCATTTGGCATTTATTTACTGGGAATTCATGCACTGATTTTTAGGGAGCTAAGAGATTCTGATCACTAAGGAATGTTGTATGACTTTTCCTGGGGAATATGTTTCTTTTTATCCAAGATAGACAGGGCATTGCCAATCCAATGATACTATTTCATTTAAGTCCACCTTGGTGAACATTGAAGTTCCTCATGAGAACATGGGTGACTATCAGGCAGGTATATCAAACAAAAATCCCCACACCCCGGCATGAATGATGACTCACAGAAACTACATCACTGCAGTTTCCTGTACAATGTACAGACAGCCACACCAGCTGAAGAATGTTCCCTCCCTCAGAAATTGTTTACTGCTTATTTAATCTTGGGAAAGGTCCTGGTGAGGCTTCTACATTTCTTATAACTATCATGAGCCTCTTCTCTCCGTGGGGAAATGTTTCAATCCTAATGAAACAGCCACACAACAAATAGTTTAGGAGATGTTTGCAGCCATTCAGTCGACCTGATCAATTAGGACAGCAATTAATTGGGCTACCGTTCTTCAATAGCAGCCACCCTGATTCATACAGTTTTTGAAATTTTATGTACGGGGGAAGGGGTTGTCCTCTTCAGTTAGTCATTTCTCTTGCTCTATTCTTGGAAAACAGGCAGAGGAACCTTTATTGAGAAGAAGGATGAGGGAGAGGGTGTCAGGCTCAGAACCCAGTGTCAACTGCTGTCCGTACATACCAGTTCTTCACTGTATATATAGCAGTCCTGTCAGAGTCATCCTAATTTCCTCTCTGCCCATTTTAGTTCCTCAAGACTCGTATCTTATCAACTCTGCTGATGATAGGCCTTCTTGGGTGCTGGTAAGATAGCTCAGTGGGTACTGGTGCTTGTACAGAGAATTGACCGGGAACTTTTGTGTCAGGTAGTCTAGAATACACAGAACAATGTGATAGAAACAGCAAGCTGGAAGGAGAAAACTGACTCTAGAAAGTTGCCCTCTGATCTCCATACGTGTGCCATGGCACATGCATGTCCACACTTACATATTCACAACAGTGACAATAATAGTAATAAATTTAAAAAATTAATCTCAGCACTTGAGAGGCAGACAGATCTTAATGAGTTCTAGACCTGGTAGGGCTATACAGTCTATCTCTGTGAGTTCAAGGCCAGACTGGTTTATCTAGTGAGTTCTAGGACAGTCAGAGCTACATAGTGAGACCATTTCTCCAAAAATAAATAAAAACAAAACAAAATAAACAAACCTTTTGAGGCTAAAGAGATGGCTCAGTGGGTTGAGTACTTGTTGCTCTTGTAGATAATATGTGTTGGTTTCCAGCACCCACATGGCAGTTTACAACCACCCCTAACTTCAGTCTCAGGAGATCCAGCACCTCTTCTAACTGCCTCTTGTTATCCTGGACATGATGCACATACATACATACAGCCAAAACAGTCATAGACATAAGTACAAAAGAAAAAGATAAACCCCTTGAGTTAGTGGGAAAATGTTACTCCTGACAAACCTTCCTCTACATCTTAAAGAATGAACACAGCTGTGTAACTTGCTACCCATATTCAGGACTGGAGATCTGGTGGTGGTAAACGTACTTGCCTAATATGCAGAAAGTTCTGGGTTCCGTCCCCAGCATCACTTCCTCTACTCAACCAACCAAACCAAATCAAACAAAAAAACAAATTAAAAAAAAAAGAATGAAAAAGAAAAGAAAAAGAACATCTGTTCTAGAAGGGCCTAGTGCCCTTTACAGATGATCTTTAGCTGCATTTCCCCAATGATATAGCTATTTTCATATGGCTAGCTCAGGGAATAGTTTGAATTTATGTATCTCTTGTAGATATTTAAGTTACTGAAGCTAAGTTGGATATCTTTTGAGAAGCGTGTTGTATGTGTCTTAAGTATTTAAGTGCTAAATATGTTTCAGGATATATAACATAAATGTATGATTACATTACAGTAATCCTAACACTTTGAAGGTACCAGGCAAGAGACCTACAAATTTAAGGTGGATCCTTAGATGATTAGTTTAAACCTGACCTGGGTTACATGAGACTGTGTCTCAAAAGAAGGTCAAGAGTAGGAAAGTATTCATTGACATTTGGTTTATCTATCTCCCTTCTCCATAGTTACCCATTTTCTTTTGAAAGAGATGTTTCATTGGTGGATCCTGGCAGGTCTTGTATAGCACAGCCACAGGGTTAACCTACCTCCCTTTGTTTGTCTTATTCTTTTTAGAGACTGCTTGCCCCCCCACCCATTGTATTTTGTCAATTCAAGACAAAAAATTATATTTAAGAATTCCAATTATATTTGATTATAATTTCAAAAATATTTTCTTAAGATACTTTTTTATGTACTCAACCCTGTATGCATAAAATGACAGACTTAATTTTTGAAAAATAAAGACCACCCAACACCCTGATGGTTTTATGTTTTAATTTAAAAGAAATATATTATCTAAAACAACTTTTAAATTTAAGTATAATTTTGATCATATTCTTATACTCCCCAAGTTTATCCAGATCTTCTATGCCTCCCTGCCCACCCAACTTTAAGTTCTTTCTCAAAAATCAACCCCCAAAGTCAAAACACATACACCCCCCACACACTGGAAGTTCATTATTTTTTGGTCAACTATTTTTGAACATGACATCTGCTCTGGAATGGTTGACATACCCAGTAACATTCCATTAGAGAAAACTGATTTCACCTCCCCCATTAGGTATAAGTGATAGTTCCGTGTTAATCTTTACCCCGGTGGCTTGACTTTTGTTCGTTGGCTCATTCATCCATTCACTCATTCATTCCTTATTAAAATAAAACATAAGATTTAATCCATCACATAAAAATTGGACAAGACAAAGTAACAGAAGGAGACAGTGTATAAGTGGAGAGGCCCTGGAGCACACCTACCCAGGCCCTGTGCTTGCTGCAACAGTCTCTATGAGTTCGTTCTGCATGTTGATTATATTGCTTTAGAGGGCCTTGTTTTCTAGTGTCCTCCATCTCTTGCTCTTACACTTTTTGTTTCCTTTGTAAGGTTTCCTTGGCCTCTGAGGGGTGGATTGGGTGGAATTATCCCATTTAGGGCTGAGTGTTCCAAGGTCTCTCACTCTCTGCATAATGTCTGGCTGTGGGTCTCTGTATTTGTTTCTATCTGCTGCAGGAGGAAGTTTAAAAAGGCCCCGAATTCTGAATATAGCAGAATATCATTACAAGAAAAAAAGATTTCTTTTTTAAGACCAGTGTTATTTGGTTTTACCCTAGGTCTCTAGGTTATCTACTCTCTGGCTGTTGGTCTCCTTAGCATTATCAGGTATGAATTCTATCTTATGCACTAAGCTTTAAGTCAAACCAGATAATGGTTGGTTTTTCCCACAGGCTTTGTGCCACCATTCATCTAGCATATCTTACAGATAGTACACCATTGTGCACAGGGGGTTGTGTGTTTATGTTTCTCTTTTGATAGCTTACTGAGTACCTTCTAGTGCCAAACGCACTAAGGTCAGTTACATATACTATCATATCATCTGCAAATAAAGATGTTTTGACTCTTCTTTTCCAATTTGTATTCTTTTGCTCTCCTTCCATTGTTTTATTGTTCTAGCTAGACTTCAAGTAACGTATTAAATAGGTTTGGAGAGAGTGGACAACTTTGTCTTATTCTGGTTTCAGAAATAGTTCATTGCCAGCCTTGTCCTTAAATGTGGAATCATGAGGAGATACATATACCCTCTGGTTCAACTGCTGCATTAATTAGCCAGGGTGAACTTGGGAAAGTCAAGAATAGAGAGCTATAGTTGTCTCAAGAAAAGGTATGGATAAAAAAGTAGGAAATTATATAAGATTTAGGAATAAAGAGTTATCAGGAAGAGAGTACACGAGACTATGGAATTGCTAGGATAAGGCATGAAGATTAGAGAACTAGAAAATGATGTAGAAGCATGTAAAAAGTTAGTGCTCTGTTTTGCTAGCTGATTGAAGAATTGGAGATAACAATGCCTGGAAAGATATTAGAGAGAGCTAACTGCTTCACTTCCATAAATTCAAAACTTTGTAAGGAATAATTTTAACCTTAGTAGTCTCGTTTTTCTGTTCTGAAAATAGTTACTAAAGACTGTTGTCTGCTGTGCCAGGAAACTGGAAAAGTTGTGCCCAGCTACCCGTCAAGGACAGGCTGTGAAAACCTATAAGCAAATGTGCTTTTGCTTTAAGGAAACAGAGGTTGGGACTATTGATCCAGGACTCATAGAGTTTATGTAAACCTAAGAATTTTTGACAATTATTAACAGTGATCAAAGCCTTGATGATGTAGCTTCAGTAAATAAAAGACTTGAGTTCAGGCACTCTCTGGTTATTAAGCTGAAGAACAATTAATCTGAAGAATTAAGCTGAAGAATAAAGAATACTGAGAACTGTCAGGAAATAGAGAGAATACCTGAACATACCATGAATGTCCTTTTGGATCTGAGTTACATCACTCAGGGTGATATTGTCTAGGTCCATCTATTTGCCTGCAAAACTTATGGTGTCCTCCATTCTTAATAGCTGAATAGTAATCCACTGTGTAAATGAAGCACATTCTGTTGTGGGACATCTGGGTAGTTTCCAGTTTCTGGCTATCACAGATAAGGCTGCTATGAATATGGTAGAGCATGTGTCCTTGTTATATAGCTGGGTCATCAGTTAGATCTATTTCCAGTTTTCTGAGGAACCTTCAGATTGATTTCCAGACTGGTTGTACCAGTTTGCAAACCCACAGCAGCAGTGGAGGAGTGTTCCTCTTTCTCCACCTCCTTGCCAACATATGTTGCCACCTGAGTTTTTAATCTTAGCCATCCTGATTGGTGTAAGGTGGAATCTCAGGGTTGATTTGATTTGCATTTCCCTGATGACTAAGGACTTTGAACATTTCAAGTGCTTCTCAGCCATTTGAGATTCTTCTCTTGTGAATTCTGTGTAGTTCTATACCCCATTTTTGGATTGGATCTTTCCTATTTTCTTTCTCAGCCCATTTATTCTTTGTATAGAGGAAGGTTTCTGATTTGTTTGAGTTAATTTTATATCCAGCCACTTTGCTGAAGTTGTTTATCAGTTGTAAAAGTTCTCTGGTAGAAGTTTTGGGGTTGCTTGTGTATGCTATCATATATAATAGTAAATAATGATACCTTGACTTCTTCTTTGTATCCCCTTGATCACTTAGAGTGGGCAGCCTTGTCTGATCTCTTTAGTGAGATTGTTTCAAGTATCTCTCCATTTAATTTGATATTGGCTGTTGGTTTGGTGTATATTGCTTTCATTTTGTGCCATAAATTTGGGCATACTGTGTCATCATTTTCATTGAATTCCAGGATGTCTTTAATTTCTTTATTTCTTTTCTGACCAAGTTATCATTGAGTAGAACATTGTTCAGTTTCCATGGGTATGTGGGTTTTATGTTGTTTTTGTTGTTATTGAAATCTAGCCTTAGTTTATGGTGATCTGATAGAATGCATAGGATTATTTCAATCTTCTTATGACTGTTGAGGCTTGTTTTGTGACCACCTTTATGGCCATTTTTGGAGAAGGTGCTGTGAGATGCTGAGAGGAAGGTATATTTGTGTGAAATGTTCTGTAGAAACTCAATCAGGAAACTCACGGGCAAACATCACTAACAGAAGAGTTGGCCTTTCTTTTGAAAAGTGAATTTTTGGGGGAATGTGCTCAGTTGGCACTTCCAGTATCAAGTAGACAAAACCTTGAAAAGCTAGCTAGCATAGTGAGCAGCTGGTATTTAGACAGAGATTAGTCAGGGCTGACTCCTGAGATGATTGGGTTCCTCAGCCATTCTTAGAGTTACTTTTCACCTGCAGTGTATCTGTGTGGCAATACTGCTTTTCCAGGAGCTCATACAGTCACCTAGAAAGTTACCACTATGCTCTCTAAAAATGCTGCACTTTCCCCTGTCAGATTCCATTGTGTTCTTTTCACTTCTGCCTACTGACAGATACCACTTCTAGCTTCCATTTGTACAGATAAAAGGTTCAAAACATTACTAGGTCATAAAGCTGTTAATCAATCATCAAGCATTTAGATACATTTAGCTGCCGAGGATGGTTCCTGAGTGATTGAAGTCGGTTTTACTGCTTCAGGTTCTAGTTTTCAGTTGACAAGTTTACTATATTGGAAAGAAGTTTCTTTAATGAGTTTCAGTCTGAGGGCAGGGATGTAGCTCAGTAGTAGCATGTGCACTTCACATGTATGAGGTTCTATTGCCCAGCACCATCACTTCCTCAAAAATATTATTGTCCAGGAGAAAGGGCTTGCTCAATAACAGCAGCCTCTTGTGAATCTGACCAAGATGTATTGGAATGCAAAGCATGACTAGTGCCTCTGGCTGAGCAGTTTCAAACTTTGGAGCAGGTTAGTGCCTATGAAAAGGTTTATGAAGGTTGTCAGAAAAACAAAAAGAAAACAAAAACAGAAAAACTTTCAGATAACCTCTCAGCAGGACACCAGTTAATGCCATAAATGGAACTAATTTTTTCCTATGTTTTGCTTTTAAGAATGTACATTCCAAGGCTAGGGTATAGTGCAATGGCTTTCCTTGTCAGTCCTGTTGTGGCTGGCCAAGCATGTGCTTACTGGCTGTTTTAGCATGTGCTTACTTCTGGAATTGAATCTAGTCGCAGTACAGCAAAATGAATGAATCTATGGCTGAAGAGGCTTATCTGTTCTTCTTTGTATTTTGATTGGACAGCAGGTACAATATATTGCTTTCTGATTTCCCAGCCACCTACCGGAAGTTTCTATTTGAGTTCTGCCTAGCTCCTTGACAATTCTGTGTAGCATGTGAGGCTTCATTCATTCTTATTGCCATCACTTTGAAGGCTTGCCTTAAGCTGGGTGTGTAGGTTTTCACTTGCTATGCATTGTCCTCATCACCTTCCCACATTTTATATCTATGAACACAATCCTTATGAATTCCAGTTTTAAGGGTGGTTGAATTTGACAACAATTATAGTTCTAAAACATAAAAGGCCTTTGTAGCACTAGTGATAGCTTCCCACATGGAAGGCAAGTATTCTACACTGATTCCAATCCCTGCCCAATAGAAGCTTGTTGTTTTACAATAAATATACATTTGAAATTCTGGAAGCCAGACACCCTAAATCAAGATGTTAGCTGGACCACACCCTTTTTGGATGCTCTAACTGGGGTCCTTTCTGCCTCTTTCAGCTTCTTGTAGCCCTAGGCATCCTTTAGTTTGTGGCTGTTTTACTCTAATCTTCACCTCCATCCTGAATCTACCATGCATTTATATCTGAGTTTACCTCTTATAGTAATTTAAGGTGAGTTCATCCTAACTAATTACATATGTAATGATAATGTGTCTAAATAAGGCCACCTTCACGTGTTCTGGGTTAGAGACATCAGTGTACTTTCACCATGTTTTCTTTTTATTATACAACATACCTTTCTCAGTGACTTATAAACCTATAGCAAAAATAATACATTTTTCCTAAGAAAATGTTTACAACATAAATATAGATCTCAATGAATTTGTACAGAATGAAATCTCGGTAATTACCTATATAAAGAAATGAAAGACATATTCTTTGAACCCTTTGTCCCTGATCCTAACCATACCTTTCAAGGAAATCCTCTGTTGGACTATTCTGTCTTAATGTTCTTTTAGTATGGTTGGTATATTTTAGATTTTAATCTGATACTTTGCTGACCTGTAAGCACGGGGATGTGTTGGTTCCTCTTTTTGCCTTGCTCTGCAAACCTGTGCCCATCATAAATTCAAGTGGGTCTTACTTCGCTACAGGCTGGCTGATAAATAACTCAGGCTTTAACTTATTAGGAGGAAGTAGGTTATAAGTTAGGCCATGTACACTAACACTCAGTGATGAAGTTATCATGCTGTGAGCGAGAATCAGCACTTTGACTTTGTAACCTACTTCCTGGGAACTTTATTTGCTGTAAAGTATATTGTTACAGAACAAATTGCATTTTGAGTATGAATAATTAGATTGAAGCTAGAGAGTCTGTCATGTTTTCTTTATTAAATAAATCTACACTAAGACCATTTATATTCTAAATGTGAAAAGGTCACTCCTATCTGTTGTCACCTTGGACTCTGAAAGACTTTTGCTTCTGCTTCTGCTGTGATCTGGTTGGGTGGCAGGATACTGCAGCTCATAGTCAGTTCCATCCCCATGTCACAAAGTCTGAGATTTGAGTTTACACGGGAAAGACTCTGGCCTACAAGTAGAAGTTTTATTCCTCTTCATTTTCTTCTATTTAAAAGCCACAGCCTCTTTTCTGTTCTCGTGGAAGTCCCGTACACATGGTAATTATGAGAGTAAGTCACTTTATGGTCCTTATTTTACTTTCCGTAGAATTGAGAGGCAAACTCTTGCCCAGATGTCATATTTCGGATATGTGTGTGTGTGTTGCTTTGTTTTGTTTTCTTTTCTGAAACAGTTGTCTTACTGTGTAGCCCATGCTGGCCTTGAGCTTATGATCTTCTTTCCTTAACCTTCTGAGTAGCTCAGACCACTATGATGATATGAACCACACTGGGCTAAAAAAATTATAGTATATCAGAAAAACAATCTGTATTCCCTTTTGAATGATGGACAAATTCCCCAAATATTTCCATATTAAGTCTAGCTGATGAATGTATAGTTTTACATAAAAATTTGTCCCTAAAAGGACTGAATGAGAACAGAACAGGACACAAAATAAGGCAAGGCTATTGCCAGATTAGAAAAAATGAAAATGAACCAGAAATGGCTTTGAGACTTCAGTTTTGTTATGCAAGAATTTTTAGCCCAGCTAGAAAGAAATGACGGCTCCATTCTTAGGTGGGTGGTGGGAGTGGGGACTTGCAGAGGCCAGAAAGAGGGTGTTGGGGTCCTCAGGAGCTCACTTTCAATAGGTACAGGAAATCAAACTCAGGGCTTCGGCAAGAGCAACAAGCACTGTTAACGGCTGAACCATCTCACTAGCCCCAGTTTCCCTTTTTATATCCATTCAAACTGTGGATGAACTTAGAAGAAATAAACCTATCATTAAGGAATTAAGATTTTTCTCATAGGAGAGTTGGCTGCTGAGTAAGTCAGCATAGGGTGTCTCGTTTTTGTTTAGTCTTGTCTTGGTTAGTGTGGCACAAATTTTAAGTACCTTGCTGTGTTTTAAGTGACAGCAGAATTACAACTTAGATAATAGGCTATTTTGGTTTGATTCTAGTATCATTTTTGCCTGGATGAATAATACTAGAGAGATGAGAACTGTGTTAGTTTTCTTGAAACAAACAAACAGATAAACAACAATGAAAACTGCCTTCATGTATTTCCATTGCTCTTAAAGAAATTGAACTTCATACACATTAATTCTTATATATTTTTTAAGTTAATTGACTCCATGGTCTAGTAGATATAACCAACTCTCTTAGTCAGGGTTTCTGTTCCTGCACAAACATCATGACCAAGAAGCAAGTTGGGAGGAAAGGGTTTATTCAGCTTACACTTCCATATCGCTGTTCATCACCAAAGGAAGTCAGGACAGGAGCTTAAGCAGGTCAGGAAGCAGGAGCTGATGCAGAGGTCATGGAGGGATGTTACTCACTGGCTTGTTTCCCCTGGCTTACTCAGCTTGCTTTCTTCTAGAACATAGGTCTACCAGCCCAGGGATGGCACCACCCACAATGGGCTGGGCCCTCGCACCTTGATCACTAGTTGAGAAAATGCCTTACAGCTGGATCTCATGGAGGCACTTCCTCAAGTGAGGCTCATTTCTCTGTGATAACTCCAGCTTGTGTCACGTTGACACAAAACCAGCTAGTACACCAACCATGAGTCACAAAAAATTTAGAGAAAAAAAATGTGTGTTAAACATGTACAGACCTTTTTCTCTAGGAATTAGTCTTTCAACAACATAGTAAAACAACCATGTAAGCATGTACATTGTATTGGATATTATTGGTGATCCAGAGATTAAAGTATTTAATAGGCCATGAATAGATTGTGTGTGTGCACTGTTCCATAGTATATAAAGGACGTGATAATCCTCAGACCGTGCTGTCCGCAGGGGATACTAGAAACACTGCCCCCTCCATCAGATAACAAAGAGAACTGTACATTTTCTTGTTAGCAGGAAATTCAGGCATTAGATAAAAATAGAAATGTAACAATGCCATTGTAGGAGGTAGATGTAGGGTAAATTTAATCTATTTTTACTCGTATTCAATCATTTATTTATTCATCAGTGGTGCTGAGGAGACCCTATAGCCTCATTCATGTTTAATACACCTAACCCAATGTCTTACTCTTAAAGAAAGCAAAACCAGCAAGGTTGTCTTTGCTTTTTTTCTCAGCCGCAATAATAAATTTTACTATTTTATAGTTCTGCTTATAAAAGTAAGCAAAGTTTTACCATCTGGAACTGTTCTCATTGTTGTTGTGTGTTGAAAGAAAAAAAACAAAACAATATTTTAATCTAGGCTTGGTGGTGCATGTCTTTAATCTCAGCTCTTAGGAGGTGGATTCAAGAGAATCAGAAGTTCAAAGTCAACCTCAGCTACGTAGTGAGTTCTAGGTCAACCTGGACTGCATGAGAGACACCCCCCTCCCCCGTCTCCAATAAATATCAAAAAACAAGTATGTAAGCCGGGCACGTTGCACTTTTGTAATGTCAGTATTTCAGAGGATAAGGTAAGAATTAGGAGTTGGAGGTCCTCCTGGGCTAGGTACTGTGTTCCCAACAAACAAACAATAAATTAGGAAGTAAATAGAGCTAGAGTCCACCTGAAACGTCAGCCTTTTCTGAGAAGAGCTATTCTAACTACCTTATTTTTGGCTCTTTAGGTAGATAGTGGGGATCCTGGACCAGAAATTTTTATGGAGTCTCAGAGTCCTGCTGCTTTGTCTAGACCCATAGCATGCCACACCTGGGCCTATAGCCCTTCAAGTCTTCCTGTTGCCAAGTAGCTGCTGCATCCACAGATATCTCGTCTTAGTTCAAGGACAGAGCAAAGAGATAGTCTCTGCCCTTTGCTCCACAGCTTCCAGTTTTCTGATCTTCTCTCTGCACAGAGCACACTCTTTCCTCTGCAGAGGATTCAGACACTGGAAGGCATAGGGGGCTGGGAGGTAACACAGAGAATTCAACATTAGTGATGAGGAGGCAGAGGGAAGACTTCCAAAAGACACAATCAAGGATCACAGGGAAGGAACTTACTTGGACATGAGTCAAGCTACAGGGAAAGGTCAACTATGGAGAGTCCTGGACCTTTGAATGGTAAATCCAGGACAAAGGAAACAGAAAGGGAAAGTGAAGTCTACCTTCTTAATAACAAAGCATTCGATTAAGGGACTTGAGCACCTTGGGGTGCTGGGTATATGTATGGATGATTAAAAACCCATGGGTATTTTATATCTGAGAATAAGTTTTAAAATAAATGAGCCAGCCATGGACATAACTTTATGATTCCTCAATTTCTTTAAAATTTTCTATTACTGGGATTTAAAAAATGTAAGATTTACAGCAGGAAACAATAACCCCAGCTCCAACCCCTTTTAAGATAGTGCCTCCTTATGTACCCTGTGGTGATCTCAAATTCATAATCTTCTGTAGCCTCCCAAGTACAGAATGACAGAACATAATACTACTTTTGTAGGGTGAGATGGAATAGAGGAGTCATTTCTTTTGAAAAGCAATGTAAACATTTGAAAACAGTCTATCCTATAAAACCTAGATTGTTACCTGGAGACACCTGCTCCGTCCTAAAGTTATTTCTCTGAGACCCTGGATAGTGGCTATGGCTTCTGAACAGAGGATCATGCCATGGCCCTGGAGTTGATTTGTACCCCTGCCTTGTGTTCACCCTCCCAAGCCAGTAAACACTTGCATGTCAAAGCCAGAACTTTTAAAAAAAGGTTTGTTTTTGAAAAGTATCACAAAATATCCAATTAAAGAAAAGAAAAAAAGAGAAAAGTATCGCCAAAAAGTTTTCCCAATAAAAGATAGTCTTTGTGAATAGCAAGAGCATCATGTTGTATTCAAGAGAAAGAGGAAGACTGGGGGTAGTGGTGCCTATGAGTTCACTTCAAGGGAAGTAAGTCACTGTAGCTCAGTTCCCCCTCCCTCTTTCCTTCTTATGTGCACAGCCACAGTGCATTCAATTGTTTAAGAGCAACACATCCTTTGAACTAGCCCTAGGATGGGAATGTTCATTAAAAATAAACAGCTATGTGTCCTGAGCAGCTGGAACTCTGTGTTCTAACACCCAGCAGTTCCGTTTCCTGTCTCTTGGTTGTGTATCTGTTCTTCCAGATTGCCTTTGTGCTTTGAAAAATGCAGATTTCAGTAATCTTAGTAATCTCTATGGAAGCAAGCATTTAAATAACCTGACTTCTCTCTGCCCGGAGATCTGTGAGAACTGCCTAGAAACGCATAAGCACTGTTGCTAGATGGGTGGAAAGCCTGTTTGGAAAACTAAATATTTGGAAAACCTTCTTGAACAGCCATTGTGGTGTGGTGTGTTTGGTGTGGTGGCGGTGGGTGTACCTACCCTACCTCTTTCCCCCCTCACATTGTCCTATGATGAATACTAGGCTATAGTCAGGAACTTATTTTATCTTTGCTGATTCTTTTCCTCTTTCTCATCCTTTCCAGAAATGTTGTCTATTATGTGGTCAGGACATCTGTACAAGAGAGGAGAAAAAAATATATTAAATTTGATCTTTGTCCTTAGAAAAATTCTGGTTGTATTAGAGCTCTTTTGTCACTGTGACAGACTAATAAAATAACTCAATGGAGGCTGAGGCTATTTAGCAGCATAGTACATCCATTCTGCCTAAAGCAAAGAATGACCTGGCCCCAAATGATATCAATGCTGAGGTTGAGAAGCTTAGTTTAAGGTAAGGTATTATGTTTGGCTATCCAAAGTTTTTACCTCAAAGTTTTAATAACCAAATATTATTATTTGGCCAATAGTGGTCAAATAGCCACTCATGAGTTCTTATACTCAATACTGGTATAAACATTTTTCTGAGGGTCTTTGGTAAATATAATGGTATGATTTGGATCTTAAAGGCCCCTGAGGTCTCTGTATTAAAAGTTGCTGATGTGTGGTGCTATCAGGAGACACTGGAACCTCTCCTAATTGGAAGCTAGTAAATGGAATTGGAAGATAGGCCATTGAGGACATGCCCTTAAAGGAAATGTTGATACCCCAGGCTCTGCCTCATTCACCTTTTGACTGCCTTGACATGAACAGATGTGTTCTATTTACCAGGTGCTTCTGCTCCCCTGTTTATTGCTTTGTCACAAGCTCAGAGGCAGCCTTGCAAGTGATTCTCCTAGACATTTTGTCATAGTTTGGAAAGCTGACCATTATACATCTATACACATAGCTCTAGTTATCTACTATTCTGTTGAACATGTAAAATGGTTTCATGTGCTTTTGTCCCTAGAGATATCTTCAGTCTAGTACCATTCTGAAGTTGGATGTTGCCCCACGTTGCTGGCTGCATAGGCTGTCGAATGGCTGTTGATTTAACAACTGAGTATCTGAGGACAGAGTCCTTTTTCTTCCTAAGTTTAGCCAGGGAACAGAAGCACCAAGGGTTTTGTGGCAAGGGGATTTTAAAAGCATTAGAAAATGATGTGACTGGGAGAAGGGTCACAAGCAAATAGAGGACCTTGGGCTGGTTATTCCTTAACTCATTTGAACTGCTGATGGTTGTTAACACAGTCTTTGCTTGTTAAGATAAAGAGGATGTAGAGCAGTGGAGTATGAAAACAGGTTGGAGCCTTCTGGGCCCCTCTGCATCTATCCATCCCCCCCTCCCCGTGTGACTGTGACATGACCTCTCCCATCTGTTACACCACCTCTGCCTTGACAGCTTCCTCTTTTGACCTAATGAATAGAGATCCTTGAAAACAGTTTTCCTGATCCATGCACAGCTTCTTCCTTCAGAGGGCCAGCTGGTGAGATGTGCATATATTCTTTTGTTACTCGCTTGATTGTAAGTACAGGATATTTAGATCATGACATTTTAAAGAGAGATTTTTGTTAGCCTAACAAGTTACCTACTCCCCTTCCCCTCCATAGGCTTTCCATGTAGGCTTCAAACTTGCTTTGTAGTTTGTGTCTCAGCTGACCTCTAATTCTCAATCCTCCTGCCTCAGACATTTTGAGTGTTGGGATTACAGGTGATCTCCATCATGTCCAACAAAGCAGTGACTATGCGTCAGACGAGATGCATAGAAGGTTCTATAATTTTCTTACATCGCTAAGTATGGAACTCAGGTCCTTGTCAGGACTAAATAAGTGCTCCACCACTTAGCCATATTCACACTCCCCCACCCCCATCTCCAGCCATTAGGTAATCTTTAATTAACAGTTCACAAGGGAATTGTGACCTGGTTTCTACTTAATTCACTTAGGCTAAACTTTTAAAAGTCTCCCCACTTATAAATTGCTACTTCTGTGTTTTCTGTAATGTTATACCAGCTGTATCGAAAACTTACTATGTTCGGACAGTGCAAATGTACAGGATAACTGGAATTTTTGTTTCAAACCTTTCTAAATACAAGGCTTTAGGAGACATTCTACTTAAGTACCTTTGGAGTAAATGGCTAGTGGAGAGGTCTCCCTTTCCACTAAGCTTCTGATGTCCTCATGTTATTATCAAGATCTTTGTAAGGTGCCACTGAACCTGAGAGTAGGGCTGTCTGAACTTCATTTCAGTTTCCTCTTTTTCTTTTTTTCTTCTTCTCTCTCCATACCACTCTTTTTGTTTATTGAGGTAAGGTCTCATATAACTTGGGGTATAGCCCAAGATGACCTGAAACTCACTAGCTGAGGATTACTTTGAACTGCTTGCCATCCTCCTGCCTCCACCTCCCAAGTGTTGGGATTGCAGGCATACTCTACAAAGCCCAGCTCCCAGTCCCAATCCACCATAAATAGATTATAACAATAATAGTGATTTTTTAATAAATCTGTATAATACTTGGAGTTTGTAGCATGTTCCCTTCTTTATCTCAGTTGTATCCTTATAGTTGCCCTAGGGTATTTTCGCTTTTTTAGAGGCACAGTCTATGCATCCATACTTGTGTAGGGTGACCTTAAACTGACCCTTCTGCCTTCATCTCCTAATGCTGGGATTTTACAGGCAAGTGTCACCACTCCTGACTTTAATCCCAACCTGACATAAGCAGATTGTATCAATAACAGTGGTCTCTGAGTATACTTAATATTATGACTTTGCAACATATCTTGATTTTATCTTCCTGGTTGTCTTAGGGTGTTTTCTTTTTGCTCATTCTTTTTTCTCTTCCTTCTTCTCTCTTTTTCCTTTCTCCCTTTCTCTTCTCATTTCCAAGTTCCCTTAACTTTCTTCTCCTCCTTTCCTTTATCTTCCTCTCTCCCCCTTTTCTTTCTTATTTGAGGTAGGATCTGTGTAGCTCAAGTTAGTCTTGAATAGAATAATGTAGTTGGGGATGACCTTCACTCTAGGTCCTTTTGCTTCCTACCTCCCCAGTTCTGGGATCATGTACATTGGCCACTGTGCCTGGATGTCCTGGTACTTTGTTTGCTTGCTTTTGTTGTTTTGGTTTATTTAGATTTGGTCTCACTGTAGGCCAGGCTGGCTTGGAGCTCCCAGTTCTCCTAAATAAGCCTCTCAAGTAGATGAGATTAAGGTAGTGCACCACTGAACCCAGTTTACAATGAATGACCAAAGTGAGATTAAAGAAAAATAAGCATTTTTTTCCCAAATCATGTACAAACAAGTCTTTGAGTCCCATTTCCCGCCTCAATGTTTTGTAAACCTTCTATGAAACAACCCTTTTTCTACCTTGCCACCTGGTATTTTTATTCCTCTGTGCCATCAGGACTGTGTATCTGGTAGTGCATTTGCCTCAGAACATCTATCAATTGGTTTTGGGTAACAAACCACTTAGAAATTAAAATAAAGATTGCTTAATACAAATCAGAATTTGGTGAATTGGCTTTGTTATTTTCTATCTTGTCTCTTTATAAAAACAAACTAGAGCAGTTGCCATAGAGACCAGAGGTCTTGTAAAGCAAGACTTATTTACTCTGTTCCTCTGGCTCTTGATAAAAAAAAAATTCTTCTGCTCATGCACCTATAGTCACAGCTTTTTAGGATGCTGAAAGCAGGAGATTGCTTGAATGCGGTAGTTTTGAGCTTGTCTTGGAACTATAATGTGGACTCACCATTTAAATATTATATATAGAATCATTAACTAGCAACAAGCTATTTTTTATTTTTAACTTGGCATTAACTAGTAAAAAGAACTCAAAACAATTGTGAAGAGCATATAAATAAGAAGGCAGAACCTCTAGGGTATGTACAAAAAGAGAAATTTGTCTTCCCTTCCCCAGCGCCCCAAAAGCTCAGTGGTCTGTGCATGTGCACATGCATCCGTGTGTGTGTGTGTGTGTGTGTGTGTGTGTGTGTGTGTGTGTGTGTGAGTGTGTGTGTGGAGGGGGTGGAGAGACTCTGTTTAAGTCTGACTATCTGTCTCCACTCTAGACAGGGAAGACAGTCAAGGCTAGAGGCCCAGTGGCAATCAGGAAATTGCCCTGTGCTGTTTTTGAAGCTCACTAGGAAACTGGCTAGGATGCCCATGAAACTCACTAGAAAGCCATTTGAAAGTTGTTGCTAAAACTCACTGGGAAGCTGCTAATGAAACTAAGAAAGGCACCTTTGAGACTATTGTTACTAGGTGTACCACAGGACTGGCAGAAGAGAAAGCATGTGAGATAAGGAAGGGAAACCAGTCTTCCTTTGGTGTCCCTCCAGTGCCCTCTGCTGACAGCACTGAACAAGTGCTGGCTGTGACTTCAGGAGAGATGTTCCCAGGGTGGGATAGTTTCTGAGCTTGTGTTTCACTGTCTTTGAGATGTGAATCTTGGCTTTGGAGGGTCAAATCAGGATGGTTCTAGATTTCTTCCTCTTCCCAGCACTGCTTTGGCCCTATAGATAAGCTCTCCCTCCCCTTTTTATGTTTAAAGTTGAGAGTTAGGGCATTGGATTGCTAGCTGGTGGTACTTTGCTAATTAGCAGTACTGGAAATTTGATGATTTTAAATCCTTTGTTTCTGCAGAAATACAATTTTCTCCAGAAAAATTTTCTGGGTTTACTTTTTCTGTCCCTGGGTGTCTCTCAGGAAGACTGTATCTGGCACTGTTTAGAGTACAGTCTTGTTCTGATAGAGATTTGCCAGGTACTGTAGTCTTTAGGCTTTCACCTCATCTGAAGAAGAGAGAGGTCCACAGTAGTGGGCTTTATGCACATCATCAAGAAAGCCAAGAGCCCTTGCCATAGACTGTAAATGGCTCTCTGGTTCCTAGTCTTTCCAACATGGCTGCTGAGCCTACTTCTCTGCCTTGCAGAACAGTCAGTTCCTTTTTGCTCACTAATATCTATCTGCACAGGCCCTGGATCTTGTGCTTGCCTTGGGAGACTGAGACCCCATAAGTACTTCTGCTTTCCATTTTGGTGTTTGTGTAACCCAGCCCTTGAATCAGAACTTGTCACCAATTCATCACTTTCATTTTAAACATTTCATTTACCTGTCTCTGTCACTCTATCCTGGCCACATCTGCCTCTCTGTGTCTTGGGACCAAGTATAACCTGGGCCTCATTTCAGGGATCGATGAAAGGATTATTAGACCTCTACTATTTTTTCCCTGAAGTCTCACCTTAATATCATTTCCCAACCTGTTAAATACCCCATCCCCGACCTGAGTCAAGCTTCCTTTCTGAAGGAACTGAGACCAAGCAGAATGAGTAATAGATTTAAGAAGACTGGGAGATTATTATTCTCCCATGTAACAAAAGGCATGGCTATTCATTGAAAGGTAAAATATTCTGGAGATAATTAGAGCTGATAACCTGCAGGCGTGACTCACATTTTGAAGTATGATCTCAGACTCATAAAACAGCAAAGTTGCTCTTCCCTGTTTCATTTTGATTACTGAGCATGTGGGTATGTTCCACTTCCCCAAGCTCAGAATTTGAGTTCAACATGAGTGATGAGTCTTCTTCCTTCCTCCCCCAGAGTCCTGCTTACCTTAGTTGTCTTTACACTATAAAGGTGTCTTGACCTCTATCAGGAGCACAGAAAAGGCTTCAGGGGTGGATATTCATAATGGCTGCACTGTCTTCTTGCCCTGCACTTAATACAAGGTCTCGCTATAGTCTAGGTTGTCCCCAAACTTGCAGTTCTCCTACTTTAGCCTCACCCCTCTACTGCCAGGATATCAGGTGTCTACCACCGTGCCTGGCTTTTGCTGTTCTATTCTTTTTGTTCAAGACATTTGTTTTTAATCTAACTATAAGTTAATATCCTGAAGCAGTTGTTTTCATCCTAAGTTCCCACTTGACTTCTCTGCCCTCCCTCACCCACCTCCACTCCTGAAGAATAGTGCCTACGTTCTGCTTCAAGGTCAAGTTCTCAGTCTTCTCCCTTTCTGCCTGGTTCCTCCCACACTCCTGTGTATTCTTTACACTGTTTCCCCTGACTCATCCCTCTGGCATGCCTCCATTTCCTGCCGGCATGTTTCTTCATGTCAAGACCTTCATGGAATGTCCTCCCTAATCCTGCTCTATTCCTTTCAAGTTGCCCTACACATTTTGTTTGTAGAGCTTTTACATCTCCACTTTGAACCTGAGGTGAACATGGCCCTTCACATTTCCATTATACTAAATTCTTATGTTTCATCCATAGTGCATCTGGTTACAAGACTTCACTTTTTACTTATAGATAAAAGTCTATAATTTTGACATTGGTAGTTATAACTCCTGCAAACATAGGACTACTGTGTAACAAGTACCATGCAGCAGTTCTGTGTTTTGTATTTTTATTTGTTTGCTTATTTGAGACAAGGTCTCACTGTGTATCTCAGGCTGGCCACAAACTCATAATCCTTTGTCTTAAACCCTTGAGCTCTGGGATCACAGATGTGTACCACCCATGCCTGGTTCACTCTTAACCACAGTCATTATTTCTTTAAATTGGTGCCAAATTTAGGTTTGCTTTCTAGTACAAGCATGAATAATGAAGTCTAACTTGATAGCATATGAGTTTAGTATAGAATGCAAATTGATAAAGCATTTTCTCTTTTTAGAATTATATATCATTCTCTTATACTGATCCAGAAAACGATGTCATTCTGTTCTGTACTGAGTAGCAGTATTCACATAGCAGGGCCAAGCAACTGAACCTGATTTATGAGCATGATGAAATACTGTGTTAGATGTTATCAAGGACCATTTCACTGCTACAAAACAAAGCAGAAAATACACAACAGGATGGACTTGTGGTCCTATGAGGCCAAGGAATTTATCCCAATTTGGTGTAGGGAATGATTGATTTTTCTGTTGACCACATGTAGGACAATTTCAGCTACCAGAGACAACCTCAGAAGGGGTTTTTGTTAAATATAGCACATAAGCTTGATTCATGATTGATTCCAGCCTTCTGGAGCTAGCTCCTTTAGGGTCAGGGAGGGAAATTTTTTAATCACTTTTATTGGATATTCTGTGTATTTATATTTCTACCCCCTCTCATTCCCCCTCCCCTTACTTTGATGAAGATGCTCCCACTCCCAACCACCTACTCCTACCTCCTCACCATGGCATTCCCCAACATTGGGAAAACAAGCCCTCACTGGACCAAGGGCTCTCTTCCCATTGATGCCAGACAATGCTTTCCTTTGCTGCATATGCACCTGGAGCAATGTGTACTCATTGGTTGGGGTTTTAGTTCCGGGGGGGGGGGATTGGTTGGTTGGTTAATATTGTTGTTCTTCCCATGGGGATGCAAACCCTTTCAGTTCCTTCAGTCCTTTCTCTAGCTCTCCATTGGGGTCCGTGTTCTCAGTCCAGTGGTTAGCTACAAGCATCCTCATCTGTATCAGTATGGCTCTAGCAGAGCCTCTGAGGAGACATCCATATCAGGCTCCTGTCAGTAAGCACTTCTTGGCATCAGCAATAGTGACTGGGTTTGGTGACTGTATATGGGATGGATCCCCAGGTGGGGCAGTCTCTGAATGGCCTTTCCTTCAGTCCCTGCTCCTCTATTTGTCCCTGTATTTCCTCCTGTGAGTATTTTATTCTCCCTTCTCAGAAGGGAGAATCCAAATTTTGGTCTTCCTTCTTTTTGAGCTTCATAAGGTCTGTGAATTGTTTCTTGGGTATCCCCAGTTTTTGGGCTAGTAGCTGCTTATCAGTGAGTGCATACCATATGTGTTTTTAAAATGGTGCTGTTTCAACTGGCAGTCAGCATGTAGAAGAATGCAAATCAACCCATTCTTATCTCTTTGTACAAAGCTCAAGTCCAAGTGGATCAAAAACCTTCACATAAAACCAGGTACACTGAAATTAATAGAAGAGAAAGTGGGAAAGAACTTAGAACACATAGGCACAGGGGAAAAATTCCTGAACACAACACCAGTGTCTTATGCTCTAAGATGAAGAATCAACAAATGGGACCTCATACAAAGTTTCTGTGAGATAAAAGACACTGTCAAGAGGACAAAACAGCAACCAACAGATTGGGTAAAGGATCTTTACCAATACTACATCCAATAGAGGGCTAATATCCAAAATATACAAAGAACCCAGAAAGCTAGACTATAGAGAATTAAATCATCCTATTAAAAATGGGGTACAGAGCTAAACAAAGAATTCTCAGCTGAGGAACATTGAATGGCTGAGAAGCACCAAAAGAAATTGTCAACATCCTTAGTCATCAGGGAAATGTAAATCAAACCAACCCTGAGATTCCACCTCACACCAGTTAGAATGACTAAGATCAAAAACACAGGTGACAGCAGATGCTGGAGAGGATGTGGAGAAAGAGAAACACTTCTTCACTGTTGGTGGGATTGCAAGCTGGGAAATGTTTTTTTAAAAAATCACTGTGTAGCACACATTCATCTTCCACTGGAATGACCACCGTCCCTAGTTATCCAACACAGTGAATGAAAATCAAGGATATGGCTCTAAGGTATGTTTGAAAAGGTCTGTCGTCTAGAGAACTGCCAGAGGAATATGAAAGAGTCCAGACTGAACATGGCCAGTGGACTGAACAGGACCATGAGAGGACAGAGGAGGAGGCCAAGAGAGGAACTAGGACCCAGAAAAGCATGTGGGAACCAAGAGAATTCATAGCCAAAACGGTTAGATTTTGTAGGAAAAGAGAACTGGGGAGAGAAAGTGAAAGCCCAGGACCTGTAGAGGTTTAGAGTAGGGGGTAGGGTTTGCCAGCCAGGACAACTTTGTAACTGGTACTTGTAATGTTGAGAGATTCTGTGATAACCTAGTGGCCAATATCTACTTTGATATTTGATATGTTAAATAGACACCTAAGTTAGCCATTTGTTCTTTTTTTTTTTTTTTTCCTTTTTAGCTGACAGGCTCTGGGGACAAAAATAGGCTTTAATTGTTCATCTGGCATGCCCCATCCTGGTTCTTTTGTCTTCTTTCAAAGCACATCTTTAGTAAACAATGCACTAAGACAAACTTGACTCTCCTGGATAAGAGGAGCATTTCCTGGGTTTGGTCTAAGGACTCGCAACGTAGAGGTGCTGTTCTGACTAGATTCTGTGAAGGGAGTGGGCTCAGGAGACAAAATGCTAAAATGAAAATGGGAGCCACATGTCTCCATTTGAAACTACCAATTAAGATCCTGAAGATATAATCAGTGTGACAGGTGTTGGAGACATGAGCTACAGAAGGGAAAATGTTTTCTAGAGTAGTATGCCTGCTTGCCTTTTACTTCTTGGCCTTACCCCCCAAGGAGCCACAATTTTCACTGCTTCACATTTTGGTTTCTTCATCCCCAAGGAGCTTAAGCTATTTTCTAAGTTTCCTTCTTTGAAGAAATCTCCCAGATTAAAAAGGGAATAGGTTGTGAGGTTCAGTTCCACCATGATGACCTCTTAAAACAGACCCTCTAATTACTTGATGATACCCTAAAGGCTGTTACCATGACCTATATTAAAGACACTCTCTTGTGAGAGTCTAAAGGACTCTATTTTCTTATCTGATTTATAGACAAGAGGATAGCTGATCCTCAGTGAGTCTGCACCATTGGTGGTAGAACATCATAGGAGCACCTTCAGAGATCTTCACATGTGCCTTTCCATGCTTGGCAGCAGTTTCTGCTTTATTGAGGCCAGTCAGACCCCCATACTCATTGGGTGCTAGGCCTTCTCTACTGGCAGCTGTTGACAGGATCAGATTGCTTTTTTCTGCACTGAAGTGAAACAGATGTCAAATTCATAGCCAGCATTTCCCAATGTTTGCCCACACAGTTGGTGCTGAAGCTGTTCTCTAAACCCTAAGCATGCTCACCATGCCGGAACAGTATCAGATTGTAGGCTACAGTGGCAGCAGGCTAGTAGTACAGGCCAGCTTTTTTTTTTTTTTTTTTTTTTTTTGATTACATTCCTCCTTCATATATAAATATCTCTTGTCAAGGGAGCAATAGAAAGGAAAGTACCATGCTGTCTACCAAATGCAAACGTATTTTCCCTGGAAAATATAGATGGGCTGCAGTTGGAAAAGGAAGATGGGTGTTCAGTTAGTAAATACATACCTTTGTAGACAAGAAATGGCAGGTGGCAGGCATCAGCGTTCCTTGAGAAGGTGGACGGGTTCAGATGAGATCACTTTAATAGAATGTACTAGAACTTATCAAATAAGCATTTGTGGGAACAGGACAAAAACCATGACTCTTAAAACCCAATCACCATAGCTGACTCAGATACAGATAATACAGCATTTTGAGGAAATATTGTGCCAAAAACTGTCATGGCCAGGCATAGTGGCTTACTTAATTCCAATTCCTGGGAGTTCAAGGGCAGTGTGCGATACATTGTGAGACCCAGTCTCAGAAAAACTGGAACTGGTGCTTTTTAGGGTCTATTATCAAGTGCTTACGTGAATAATGGCATAAAGCCTTGGGCTCAGTTCCTCACAATAACCCTGTTACCACAGCTTTCTAAATATTTTCTTTTTTTGTTATTACTTTTATCATTTTAAAGTCCAGTCATTACCCACCTTCCAGTTCCACCCTCCCACAGTTCCTCATCCCATTCCTCACCCCCCACCCCGGTCTCCAAGAGGATGATGCCCCATCTACCAGGCCTCCCCTAAATATTTTCTTAATGTTCGTATAATTAAAAGTTTTGGAGGTCAAGGGTGTATTTTAAAGTTTAGTCCCTATCAGTTTTATACTGGGCCAGAATTGTTTTCTTCCTTTCATACATTGAAGAGTACACATTTAATTTATGAAAATATATCCAATATAAAATTGAGCATTTTAAGCATATTAAGATGAAGTGGCATTAGGTAAATTTTCCACCATTGTACAGCTATCACCAGAGTCTGTGTTGACAGCATTCCATCCTATCATACTGAAACTCTGGCCCCATTAAGTGCTAACTATCCATTTCTCCTTCCGATCTCCAGCCCTTGGGGCCACCATTCTGCTTCCATCTCTATAGTTTTGGGTACTTAGGCAACTCATATAAATGGAGTTACACATTTTTTTAATGTACTGTATGTCATATAGTATAGTATCAAAATTCATCCTTATTGTAACATATGACAAAGCATTCTTCTTGGAGCCATGAGGACAGGAAGATGGAACCTCAGATCTTATGCATGCCATGCAGGTACTTAGCTGTGAGCTACATCTCAGCACACTTTTTTTACAAAGGGTTGGATGACATTCCATTGTACATGTATACATTTTACTTATGTACTCATCTATCAGTGGGCATTTGGGTTGTTCCTAGAAAGCATAATTATTTAGTAGTAAGGCCCAAATTAGTTTCAGTTTCTCAGCCCACCAACCAGGGACCCAGACTCCTAGCAAACTGTAGGGTATGGTGTTGAGATTCTACCAGCTGGCTTCAGGGGAGTACTCCCACCTACAGTGTTTCATTCCTGGGGTTTGGGTCGTCTTTTCTCCCACCACTATTAGCAGTCCAGGATCTGATCTTGGTGTTCATTCTTCCTCTTTGTACATCCTCTTTCCTCCATGGTCTATTTTATATCTAAGTTGCCTCCATTGGGACCACCATACTCATCTCCAGGCTTTAAATATTTCCTGCTTCTGTTCACTCCAAGTGTAGGATACCTTTCCTTGAGTCTTCCCCTCAGACAGCTAGTTGCCTACATGCTCTTCCACCTGAGTGCTCCTGAGACATTCACATGAGACTTGTCAAAACCTAATTTTTTCCCAAATTTTAGCTATGTGTACAGACATGAGACAATTATAAATTAAGTATGTCAGTTATGACATTGGGATAAAATTGTCTAGAGTTGCTGGGTGCCTTGTCACATATCTTTATTTCAAACACTTGAGAGACAGAGGCAGGTGGTGGATTTCTGTGAGTTTGAGGCCAGTCTTGTCTACACAGCAAGTTCCAGGCCAGTCAGGGCTACACAGTGAGATCCTGTGTCAAAAAAGAAAAAAGTTGTCTTGATTTTTGAAGTGAGTTATTATTAGATGGACTACTTCCTGTTTTTGCTAGGAGTATTTGTTTGAACCCAGGGCCTCATGAGTGAAGGAGACAGGTGCTTTACCACTAAACTGTATCCCCAGCCCATTTAAAAAAATAAAATAAAATTCCTCGTTCCTGAAAACTGCATCTATTTCAATTACTGTAACATGATTAGCTCTGAGTAATGGAGTGGGGGAAGTAGATTCCCCAGAAAGAATAATTGAAAGTATAGTAGTAAAGACAGCAGATCAACTTTGGGGCAACAGCAGCACATGTGGGAATCATGGGATCAATGGCCTGACAGTGCTCCAGGGGCAGGAACTGTGTCACATATCCTCTTAAGCAGCCATGCCAAACCTGGCACTAGAGAATATATTAGAAAGTTGGATGTGTCTGTGGCAGTGCAGGCCTGAAATCCCAGCTTCTCCAGAAGACAAGTCAGGAGGATCATAGGTTCACGGCTACCCGGGCTGTATAATGAGACCCATTTTCAGTGAGTGAATGAATCAATAGTCCTAGGTATATAGCTCAGTGGGGCTGGGTTCATTCTCCCATACTAGAAGAAAGGAAGAAAAGGAAAGAAAGAAATTAGGAATACTAGAATCAGACTACTTAATATGTATGAGGTTTCTCTAAGGATCAAGGAGATGTTCTGAAATTTGATGGTGACTATGGAACTCTGAATGAACTGAAAGCTGCACAAATGTATGACTTTTGTAAGTGGATATGTGAAATTCGAATTATATCACAAGTGCTACTAAAACAAGGTACAGGGTTAATGTATGAAAAATAATTACCAGATAGTAAAAATGACCCTGAATTTGGAATGAGTTTCAGAATATGAATGTAGTTTTTGTTCCTTTGTTTTGGTTATATGGGCTTTTGAGTCTTTTCATTAATTTTCTATTGAACTTGTGTGGCAATTGACCAGTATGAGGGATGCTGTAAAAGCAGCATTGTATTAGTGTGAACCCTGGTCTTCCAGTGGGAGTAAACTCAGCTCCAGGGTCTGTTAGCCCCAAGCTTTCTGGATCTTTTTACTCCTGGGTTATTCTAAAACTATGACCTGCTTCAAGCCTGCACATATTAAATTCCAAGCTGTATTAGAGGACCTATGGCTCAAGAATGTTTATGGAACCCCCTTCTCTGTTGTAGATTGAAGAAGGAAGCAAAGCTGCAGCAGTGGACAAGCTACTTGCTGGAGATGAGATAGTGGCCATCAATGATGTGAGTCTTTCAGGGTTCAGACAAGAAGCAATTTGCCTGGTGAAAGGCTCCCACAAGACCCTGAAGCTTGTGGTCAAAAGGTAAGATGTGTGTCTCTTCTTTATTTACCAAGACAAACAGAAAGGTATGGAATGATAAATTGCCAAGCTTATGTGGCTTGTCTCTGTTAGAGATCTTGATATGTGTGTGACATTAAAATTACAGTTCTCCCTCATTAGTTTCTGAACACAGCTCCAGGATCCTTCTTTCTGCCTATCACAGTCGAGAAGGACTGGGTTTTATAGTGGTAGAAGAATTTTGCTGACTCCTCTGACAGTTTTGCTGACCAAGAAGCAGAAGAGATGAACAAGAACTAGAGCTGAGCTAAAACTGTCGAGGGCTTGTTTGTCCTCAGTAACCTCCTTCAAGGAGCCAGACCCCCACCTCCCTAAGGCTGTCCTGCCTTCAAAACACAATCTGTGCTGGAGGGTCTGTTGTTGCCTATTGTTCATAGAAGGTGGTGGTCAGGTGCTTTTGATTATTTTTGTTTGTTCATTTGTTTTTTTTGAGACAAAGTTTCTTTGTGTAGTACTGGCTGTCCTGAAGCTCACTCTGTAGACCAGGCTGGTATAGAACTCATAGAAATCCCCTTGCCTCTGCTCCCAGGTGCTGGGATTAAAGATGGGTGCCACTACCACCCCCAGCCTGGGTTTGACTCTTAAGCACGAAAGACAAGAGTGGATGTGTCACAGATGCAGATAACAGATACTAGGTTTATAGTACTTTGCTGGCATTTGGGGGGCAAACTGCATGTTCCTATAAATTAGATTGGGGGTTGGTACTTAGATGATGCCAAGAAAATGAAATTAGAGACATGATGCTTTTATGTACAGGATAAAAACAATACCCCTTGCTACCCTGAGAAAACTTGTATTTTATTGCTTTCAGAAATTTCAGGCATGTGCCTTCTGAGACTTGTTACATGTCTGTTTTGATAGAATCAATATAGTTATTGATTTAATTAAAAGCTTAAACTAATGTTGGTGCATGCTTTCATTCCCAGTAAATGTGAAGCAGAAGCAGGAGGATCACTGTGAGTTCAGTGCCAAGAAGGACTTGAACATATATGTGTAATTGCACTTTTCTCAAAAAAAAAGTCATTTACTTCAAATTTTATCATACATTGAAAAACATACTTCTACTGAGCAACTCTCCCTTTTCCTCCCCACCACCCACTTGTTTTTAGCTACAAGCAGAATCCAAAGTAGAGGTTCAGAGATGAGTGAGGAGGGACTGAGGAGGTGGTTCAGTGGAAGCACACATGTGTGGGGACTGGAGTTCAAATCCCCAACACTTGAAAACAGACGGGATCCCTGGAGCAAGCTGACTAGCTAGATTAGTCAAATCAGTAAGCTCTGTTCAACCAGAGGAACATTTCTCTCCCTCAATATATAAAGCAGACAGTGATCAAGTAAGATACAAGATAACAAACTTTAACTTTTCACATACCATATGTGTAGTCTGACACATGGGAGCCCTTGTACATACGCAATAAATAAATAAATAAATAAATAAATAAGGAGAGAAAAGTGTTATCAACCCTCATTTCTAAGTGGAATATGCTTTTGAATGCCTTTTGTTTGTGTTTTGGCAGTGCTAGAGATCAGACCCAGATCCTGCTAAGCGCAAAGCAGCTTACCACTTCTACCACGGAAGCACAGCACTTCCAGTGATAAACACCCTTTTAATTAGTCCTTGTAGCTCAAAAGATACAATCTCAGAAAGTGGAATATGTGTTTTCATCGATGTATAATTCCTTGCTTACCTCACGACCCCTCAGAAGAAAATTGTCTTAGTTAGGGTTGATATTGCTGTGATGAAACACCAGAGCCGAAGCAATTTGAGGAGGACAGGGTTTATTTGGCTTAAACTTTTATATTACTGTTCATCATTGACGGAAGTCAGAACAAGTACTCAAACATAGCAGGATCCTGGAGGCAGGAGCTGATACAGAGGCCATGGAGGGATGCAGCTTACTAGCTTACTCTTTCTTACTATAAGAAAGCTCAGCCTGCTTTTTAAATAGAAACCAGGACCACCAGCTCAGGGGTGACACCACACACAATGGGTTGGGCCCTCCCCTATAAATGACTAATTAAGAAAAATGCCTTATAGTTTGGTCTTATAGAGGTATTTTCTCAGTTGAGGGTCTCTCCTTTCAGATAGCTCTAGTTTGTGGCAAGTTGACATAAATCTATCCAGTACAGAAGTCTTTTGTTGTCATGAGATCCAGTTAGTCTTAGTCAAGTGATGGTATTCGGAGGCCTCTAGGAATTGTCCCTGCCTCTTAAACCTCACTCTTTGGTTGTGACAGACTAGAACCTGTACTCTGACTAACTTGACTTTTAAATGGGATACAGGTTTCAAATCCTTGCAACTTTGGGCATCTGAATTCTTAGCCGAGGATTTCCCCCCCCCCCCCTTTTTTTTTTTTTTTTTGGAGACAGAGTCTTACTGTATAGTCCTGGCTAGCCTTGAGCTTACTTATGTTGTAGACCAGGATGACCTTTAACTCAAAGAGATTTGAACTACCTCTACCTTTAGTGTGCCAGAATTGAAGGCATGTACCATACCACCGTGCCAAACATAGCAAAGAATTTTTTTTTTCAGAAGGTACGTATAGAAACATGGAACAGATTTCATAGTCTACTTCTTTTTGGTGTCAAATCTGGTGGTGGTGGTACTGGTATGTGTGTGTGTGTGTGTGTGTGTGTGTGTGTGTGTGTGTGTGTGTGTGTGTTTCTGTCCATATATTTGGTGGGAAAATAGTTTTATTGTTTACTTTGCATTCCTATAATTATGAGGTAAAGTGGCTGTTGGTTCATATATTTTTTAGTGTTCTTGGTATAGTTTTTCATCTGGAATTATACATTTAAAAAGGATATCAATTGATGAAATAAAGCCTATTTAAATCATGCCAATGCCATGTAGGTACCAAAGAGAGGAGACCGTAGAGCTTTTCCTAGCTTGTATAGCCAAAAAGATGTAAAAGAGTTCAGAAAGAGGAATTAAACTTTTGTCCTAAAGGATTGATGGAAGCCATTATGAAGAACTCCTGTTTTGTAATCTGCATACCATTTCCTTTAAATAAGGAGTGTAGACAATTATGTGCTTTAAATAAGTAAGAATGAATAGTTTAAGTAGCAAGATTTTAAAATAAAGGAGCTTATTCAAGCATTTATTTAAAATATATTTTGTTTTAAAATATATTTGTGTTTTCAATTTTTGTAAATTATTTTGTATGAATTGTAAGTATAGAGGTATGTATTATTCAAATTTGACATGGTTCTATTTAGAGATGTGACGACATTTCCCAAGCTGGTAAATTAGTTAATATTAGGACCTGTGTTTGTTTCTTAGTACATGGTGAATAATTATTGTTAATCTTAAAGAAAAACATAGTAAAGCCTTGTAACACTTCAGAGTAGTAGGTCTTTATTTCAAATAAACCAGTTGTTTTTAAAAATCTAGCATGTATTTATTTATTTTTCTCCATGCTCTAGGCAACCACTGAATCTGCTTTCTCTACCTGTGGATTAGTTAGCATTTACTAGTATTTTATATTTTATATTGAGCTCCAAGATGAAGCGTGCCTTCTCACAAAAACTTCAAGACTTGAGGTGGCGCCATAGTAAAGCATGTGCTCAGCACCTAAGGTCCAGGTTGATTCTGAGCACCCAAAGAAGAGTCGAGCTCACAAAAGGTCACTCTGAAGGTGACTCAGCTTGTAGCTGTTAACATCTGAATTGTTGTCCCTGCATAGATTCCCCTCCCCTTAATGACAGCTGCTCCCTGCTTTTATTTCCCGTGTTTCTTTTATCTTAGTGTGTGAGGTAACCAGGGGACCAGCCAACTGGAATGAGATTTCAATAGGCCAGTTTCACAAAGCAGTGGCATCTTGTTTCACAAGGCCCCAGCAGTCTAGTCCTCATTGAGAAGCAGTGCACAGACAGTAATGCCTGAAGGGACATGGTGATATCTGTATCCCCAGTGAAGATTCTTCCACAGACAAAAGAGAATGGATACTTTTCTCAGGGGTAGCTGGGGAAGAAAAGAACTTCAACTATCATCTCCAGCAAGAGCACATGTCCTTCATGATGTCCAGGTGGCATTCGGACTCATGAGCGGTAGGGTAGGGGACTCTATAGGAGCCAGATATGTGGGGTTGTAACAAGTCCATCTACTATGTCTACCTCATTCTTTGTTTTCTAAGGTGTTTGATGTTTCAGAGTGTCCCTTTGTAGTGCTGTGTAGTTTTTAGTATACATTTGTTTGTCTCTATAAAGTTGTCACCTGCTTTGTTCTCCTCAGTTCTGCACCTAGTGATTTCGTGGCTAGGGCTGACTTGGATCTGGGCTCTAGGGTTTTCACAGAAGGCTACAGACTATTTTGTTAGGTAGCTGTATTGGTTTGACCACTCAGTTGGATTAAAAACAGTGGGGGGCAGAGACACAAGGATTTAGAGAGCTCAGCCTGGTCTAGAGTAAGTTTAATGACACTTTGGGTGGTTTATTGAGATGCTGTCTCAAAACAAACACAAAGAAAGACTGGGTGATACAACTCAGTAATTGAAATACTTATCTAGCATATGTAAAACCCTGGGTTCAATTTCTATTACTACCAAAACTACATCAAAACATACCCATGAACATTAGGGAAATTTTCTTTTAAATATTACACCATAAATTTTATAAGGCTGGTATTTTTCAATCTTTTTTTTTCCTTTACAATGAAGTGTACTTGCCTTGTTTTTAAATCTTACTCTGGTAGTTTCTTGTGATCCTGCCCTGGATTGCAATCCATTTTGTTGGGAACAAGCCAGGATAGGGTTGATTCATGTTACTTATTGCTTTGCTGGTAGTCATAAACCGTCTTGTGAATCTAATTATATCCCCTAAGCTTTCATTCAGTAGCAGATTAACACCAGAGAGGAGGCTTTTCTTTTGCTGGAAGCTGCAAGGGTTAGGCAGCCTGCATTAGATGGTTGCACATTTTGCAGAAAGTAGGCTTCAAAAGCTGGACAGTGGTCTTGCTTGCTGGGAGCAAATTTCTTGCAGTGTACATCATTCTCAGATGTTGCAGAATTTCATTGCCTTCAGCTTCAGACTGGTACCCTGTTGTGCTCTCCTCTGCTCTGGTCTCATGTGAAGCTAGCCTTGACGTGGTGGCTGGAGTGTCCCAGTGCTAATTATTAGTACAGATGTTTCTGTGAGTAGCTACTTGCACTGAGTAGTTGGTAGGAGTGATGGTTATGTGACAGCAACAGGTCCTTTGTCTCCTTCTGTTTTCTCTTCTCTTCTTTTTCTCCCTCTCTAGAGAGCCTCTTCTTGGTGGAATTCTCCCACAATAGGGACTCTTGAGGGTGTGGGGTTTCTACGGGTGTCAAGTGAAATCCATACTTTAGGATACCTTGCTATTGGTTAGTAATGGCTAAGGGCATTATTTCTATTCTGGGATCATGCTATTGTGTTTATTTCCTTGCCGAAGCAGAGATATTGAAGTTTATATCCTTATTTGTTTTCCCTTCTTTCAATATTTTCTTTATTAAGGTCAAGAAAAGAAGCAAAACCACATAGTTCATAAGTGTTTTGTCTTGAATTTGGGCTTGTATGTAGCTTAAGTAATTTAATCAGTTGAATCTCTGAAATGTTTCATTTTTTAGGTCAAAGTTAAGACTTTTGTTTTTCATTCTTTTGTTATTGTAAAAACATAAAGAACTAGATCTTTATGAAGGCTATATGCATACTGTAACGAAGGCATGTGAGTAAAATTTATAAAGTTCAATTTGGCAGAAGTATTGTCTAATGAGTCCTAGTGAGTAAAAGAGACATCACTTTGAAAACATTGATGGCTTTTAGTTTTCATGAGTTTTACTATTTTTATTAATTTTTGGTAATAATAATAGCTTTTATTATGACATTTTCTTGCATAGAGTTGTCACTATACTTTGCCTTTTGTTTTCTTCTGGTGATGAGGACTGAACTCAAGGGCCTTGCTAATGCTAGGTAAGCATTTAACTATTGAGTTACATCCCAACCCCATTGATGTTTTTTAATTATATTAAGAGACACATATTTACTATATCAAGTAAGACATTAAGAGAAACTGTTCTGTTTATTTCACATTTCTAAAGGAACTTGTTTCTTTTTGTTTTAGTTTTTGAGACAAAGTTTCACTAGGCCTAAGTCCGGGATTCCAGATGTGTGCCATGGCACTCATGTCAGAGGAAGTATAAATTATATAACTAGCTTTGCATGTTCCAGATTTTGTTGTTTTAAGATTTGGGGAATTAAGGTATAAATTGTAGCATTAACAATGCGGTTTATATTTTTATTTGTGGTGCTGTACTGTAGAGTCATAGTCCATACCTATATTCTTCCCTCAACTTATATTCTTTTTTAAAAGGGTTATCAGTGATGAGATCTACCCAACACAAAGGACTTTACTTTAGGAAGATTTCTCTATATACAGCTGAATTGTAAAGAGATTATGGAGTATTCTCTTTTGATGTATGGGAGTACAAGGAAGGACCTGCAGCCCAGCAGACACCAGGGATCTTGGAAACTTCTCAGTGGATTTGCCTGGACAGGAGGCCCATGCTTTGGTTATGTCCAACATGTTGCTCACCTTTGTTATTACTTGTAGAAGACTCATGGCTCTCAGAGGTCTCTGTCCCGCCCTTGGCTATGTTTTGAGGATGTCCTCTTTATCAGGGCTGGCTACTTAGCCTAGGAAAATGCACTTTGGTTTCTCACTAAGGGGCAGGGAGAGGTGGTACCGGTAGCACTGTAGATGGCTGCCCAGTAGGCCACAGAGACTGAATAAATGTCACCTTTTCTTAACCTCGTCCCATCAAGTTTGCTACTACTAATCCCTTGCTTATCTTTAGGGAAGGAAGCAAACACACCTCTTACCATATTAGAACCTGTGTTTTCTAAAAAGAGTTTCACCTTGCATTTTGCTCCCTTTGATTTTTTTCATCTGTTTCATTTATGCAAGGAAAATGTTTATGGTATGCGAAATGCTTAGTGTGTTTCCCTCCTACCCTGTTAGATATTGCTCCTCTCCCCACTGCTTAAATATTTCCCTGTCTTTGCCATGCAAAATACTTGTATAACCCAACCCTTAGAAAAACTACTTAGAATAGGTCCCAGTAAAGGGAATTTTATATAGCCCTTTCATGTAGTTACATTCAAAACCTTTTTAATTTAATGAAGTTGTATTCTTAATGCTTTTATTAATATGATTATGAAATGTCTGACTAACTCACTTTTTACTGGGCATTGTGGCACATGCCTGTAATTCAGTTCTCAAAAGGCTGAGACAAGAAGAACAAGAGTTCCAGGCTAGCCTAGAGTGTATAAGGTGACGCTGTCAAAAATACAAAGTAACCAAACCTAAATAAATAAATAAATAAATAAATACATAAATAAATAACTCAGGTCCTTTTGGATATGAGACTTGTAGTATTCTTTCAGGTAGAATAGTTGTTATAATGACTGGGATAAAGAGATAGTAAGTATCTGACCTCTGTTAGGGAAAATGGCTGCATTGCTTTGTTGGTATATATTTGCTTGTCTATAGCTGTAGTGAAATGACATAAACAACGACAACAGAATCCATAAAAACAAACAAAAAGCATATAGTTATTTCCTGAGCATCTTCTGTAACTTCAGTTTCTAAGCGTAACCAAACAGGTGTTAATTTATTGTCATCATTACTGTTTTCAGTTTACAGAACTGGGTGGAATTGCTCCTGCACACCAGGCAAGCACTCCATCCCTGAGCCACACCCTCAGGTCTTGAGGTTCTTTAAAGTTAAGGATAGAGAAGGTATTTTTTTTTTATTTGGCTTGGTGCTGTTCCAAAGAAAAGGACCATCTATCCTCATTGAGCTAATGTATAATACAACAGGTGGCAATTTTCCCAAGGCTACTTTTAGAGTGACCATATATGTAAGGTATTATTTAATAGGTTTTCAACTGTAGAACATTGTTAAGAATGTAAATTAATAGATTCTCTTTGAAAATTAATTTAATTGATTTTGTTTGTTTTTTCATTTTAAGACAGGGTCAGGTATCACATGTTGACTAAGTATGTACAACCTGAAGATGACCTTGAACTCCTAGTCCTCCTGCTTCTGTTTAAGAGTTGGAATTTGTGCCACCAGACCTTGTTGACAAATGCTATTTAATCAGAACAGCATTTGACTATTTACATTTATCCTGCAGCGGTTGGCTGGTTCTTCCATCTCCAGACAGGGTCTTGTTTTCTTTTCCAGGCTGCCCTTAACCATGTTGTCCTCCTGCCTTAACCTCTCAGGTGCATCAATTACAAGTGTATACTACCATAAACAGTGGGCCTGTTCTTTGTATTCAATAGACTTGGTGGTAAATTTTATGGAAGTCATTTATTTTACTGTATAATGGAATTCTTATCTCATGGTCGAAGTTCAATTTAACTTTTTTTTTTTTTTTTTTTTTTTTTTTTTTTTTTTTTTGCTACATGGTGATGCTAATATCAGTATCTTAGGTTACCTTCCTATGTGTTATGTATCTTGTGTATATATCATCTCTCTTTCTTGGTCCCTTTTCTAGAACCTTCTGAATTCTCAAATAACATTTTATCTGTGGCTACTGAGCATAAGTAGAAGCTCTAAGAAGGAGATTTCTGTTTTGAGGCAAGAGAGCCAGGATCTACTGTATGCTTGGATGACGGTGTTTTTTACTGCTTGTGAAGAATTAGAGGAGTAATTAGAATGAGAGACAGTTGCAAAGGGCCAGTTTCATTCTACTCTCCTCCTACCCTGGACCTTCCAGAAGCATCCTGCTCATCTGTGTCTTCTATGGGACTTGTCCCTTTGGGATCCTTTTACAGTCAGCCCCAACCGACATCCCTGGCCCCCAGACCAGAAAGTTTTCCACTGACATTTCTGTAGCTGTAGTCACTGAGATCACCAGGGTATTTTCAATGCATTTCCCTCTGACCCTTTATAGCAGGGATTTTCCAACATCTACCTCCTTTTATCTCTACTGAGTCTGTCAAGGACATGAACTAGGTAAGAGTTAAAAGACCTGGATTGGAGGTGGAGTCTCAGTTTCCTGTAGACTCCTTCCTTTTAGCCTTGGAGGATCCATCACACACCCTTATTCATGGGTTTCTTGGGAAGGGATCTTCTACATAATCAGCTGTAGCTCTGACACACTGACTCAGTGGCTTCTTCTGGTTTTGAAGAAAGGGTCTTGCTGTGTAGAAAAAGCTTACATCAAACATTCGGAATCCTTCTGCCTCCACTACCTCAGGGCTAGGATTATAGAAGTGAGTCACTATACCTCATTTTGTGTCTTTGTTCTTATATATAAGACTCATTAGCTCTGCTGTTATTCTTTAGGGCTATTTATAGTGGTTACATTAATGGCTGCACATTTGAATGTCTTTTGTTTCTTAGCCAACGTTATCTGTTCATTGAAGTGAGGCCAGGGAGTTGTCCTTTTAAATGCTGCTTGATGTGTTAGGCAGCTGGAAATCATGTGTTATTGATCGCAAGTGGCTTGGATAGAGAGTGCAGAGGATAAGGCTTTCTTTTTCTTTGCTTTCCAGTATTAGTAAAAGGTTGTGGCAAAAGGTCAGAAAAATGATTGTTTGGGTGTGCTTCAGTACTGGTTATGGTGTGAGTTTATTCTGTAACATTCTTTCAGCAGTGGGAAGTATGACAGGGACAGGATGGAAGACACTAGAAGCAGTTTCCTTGCTCTGGCCAGGGCTGAGATAAGGGGACTGTACTGGCTGGGAAAAGAGGAACTGTGAAGCTTTCATCTTTTGACTGAAGCTGTTATTGCTGAAGACTGGCTTTTGATAGCTTGTATCAGTTTCATCTGCTGAGTGCATCAGAACGTTTGTATCTTTCCTGAATTCTTCTAATGTATAAAAGCAGGGACTCTTTTCACTCGTGTCCCAAAGGACCAGATCTTATCAGGCACCATGCTCCCATTCACAGCATGGCATTTTCTGCAGCACTGCCTAGGAAAGAATGTCCTGTTCTGCTAATTTCCCACACAGTGCCAATGAACAGTCAACATTTCTTTATTTTCCATTCTTCTGTTTATTTTGTGTAGCTTGTAGCTGCCCTTGAGTTACCTGTGTTCCCACAAGTAGCCCCCAGTGAGCTAACTAGTGCACTAAGCTAGACTTGAGTAGAATTATCTTTGGTTTGTCATCAGTGTCTCATGTCTTCCCAGAAACCACCAACCACAAACACCCCTTCTTCTTGCTTTCCCTCTGCCACTCTAGGATTCACAGCTGTGTTCCTTTTCAGGTGCACTTAGTATGACTGACTTAAATTTCTATTTTCATTTAACAGCTGGCTCAGCCACTGAAGGACAACTCCACAGCTTTGTCTTACTTTATTTATTTAGAAAGGACCATATGGGGTGTCCCAAACTGGCTCTTGGAACTTGCCATGTAGCTCAGGCTGGCTACAAATTTTAGATTTTCCTGAGTGGTCACGTTACATGCCTGGACTCTCAGACCTAGCTACTTTTTTTCTTACAGTAGATAAAACAGTGTCGCCATCAAAAGTACTCTAACATATATTTTATAATATATGTTCAGTTAACCTGCAAGCAACACACCAGCCAAGTGGTTAACATCATTCTAGTAAGTTCTGCTGTCTAGAATGCCCTCAGCTGAATAGGATCATAAAACATGGGCCACAGATGCTCTAATTAGTGAGTGGTAACTCCAAGAGGGGAAATGCTGTCTGTCTTGAAGACAAAGCCCTGGAGCGGTCCTTCATTGGCTCCTGACTCTGGGCCATGTTTTTGTTGGGCTTGAGAACTCCTTTGTCCACAAAGTGGAGAACTCATTTAATACTGCTGGACCAACCTACCCCCTGATAATCATAAAAACCGTTGGCTGAACTTAGAGAACCTGAGAGTATGGAATCATTCTTGACAAGGTGGGGCAGCAGCTGGTACTTGGGGTGGTGGCAGAGAAAACACCTGGCAGGCTGGTCAGAACTGTGTAGCCCCTGGGAAGGAAACTGGCAGGAGGTAGTAAAGTGGAGATTTTAAGGGTTCTTTGGAACATCAGTTGTGTTGGATGGTGCTTGGCTGGGGCAAACACACAAAGGCAGTGGACACAAGTGAAAGGCTAAGGCAGACTTTTAAAGGAATGTTTCACTGAAGCAGACACAGGTGTTCTGCTAAAACAAGTATGTGAAAGGACATGTGATGAAGGATTCTTTGCTAAGGACATGCATGTATTGGTCTGCCTTATACTGGGTAGTTGAGAAACACCAAAACACTTTTGGTGGTGTGCTGTATGCAGTTTCTTGCCACTTTTACTGACTCAGGCTTATTGTCAGAGTGATGTCAGCTGAGAGAGAGACCCATGTGCTGAGGCAAGACCCGTGGAGAATGCGTGATGGTTGGAGAGATATAATAGGGTTCTACGATAGTGATGGAGGCTGAGCTTGGCTGATAGAGCTGTGCTCTCGGGCCTTCACTGATCTTCGCTTCCCTGAGAGAGGCACAGCCAAGAACTTCTGGCCCCTTCTGCTGACTTGTACCAAGGTGAGGCCTGGCTGTCTCTGCTAGGTAGTGCCTTGGCTGCTGATTCCTATTTGCTCTCCCAACTCTACTGAACTGAACTGCTGGTGTATCCATGAAGTGTTTGCAAGTGGATTGAGCTGCTGCTGACCTGTGAACTGAACTGCCGATTTCCAGACAACACAGAAGTTGTCCAAAGAACCTTTCTAAACAGGTCCACGTCCCCCATATCCTTTTTCTCCCACTACCTCTGGTTGACAGCGGGCTAAAAGGGAGGTTAAAGTGTTTAAGAACCATCATTAAAAATGGGTTTTGAAAAAAAACCTAAAGTTTCAAGGTAGAAACTGACTCAGAGAGAGAGAGTTATTCTAGAGGCTTAGTAAGGAAAGGAAGTGTACAGGTGGTAGTAAAGGTACTTCTTAATTTGTTTGGAAAACTGTAAGTGTGGGTAAATTGCCAGGAGCCAGCCAAACTCCAATCTTTCTTACCCTGGAACTTCTGAAAGCATCCTGCCTTCTGTGGGCCCTGCTGGGGGTTGTATTGGTTTTATATACCCCTCTAAAGGCTGTGGGCTACTGTTGAAGTCTATGAGGCCCAAGTATGAAGTAAGGTGTAAGGCCTTTGGAAATTTTGCCTCTTAGGTGGTAGATTCTCTAAAACACTAGCCACTCTTCCTTCACTCTCAGTATGTACAAACAGCCCCCCTAACCTTCCTGGTCACTATTTCAAGGTAAGGGAATGTTCTGAGCTATTTCCTCAGGTGTCCAGAAATCTGAACACCCAGGCCTCCTTACCACTTGCAGAACTACTTGGCGCAGGACAACCAGACACATATTGTATTTGAGGAGAAGGTACAGCCTCACTATCTTCTAAATAGTTGCAAAATAAACCCAACTCATATATGACTATTTTTTTTTTTGAGGGGAGAAAAGGATTCTGTATTTCCAATGAATGACAGAAACTTCATTGAAATACTTATGCTAATAATTAACACAATGAAACAGAAGCTGGGCATTGTGGTACTCAGTCACAATTTTGATTGTAGGTTGCACATCAAGTTACAGATTATTCCAGGCTGTGCAATAAGAGACAACCCCCATTTTTATTTTATCACCCTATTCCAGTTTGCATACTGGTAAGCTGAATCCTGTTCTTTAAAAATAAAGTGTATCTAATATCAGGCTAGAGACTTGGTTTAGTGTGTAATACACTTGCCATAGACACATGAGTATCTGGGTTTGGATCTTCAGAATCTGTGTAAAGCCAGATGCAGCAGCACATACTGATAAGTGCTCTTACAGCAAAGTGTGAGGGTGAGACAGAATCCCCAGAAGCTTCATGGGCCAGCTAGCATTTCATATGGAGACACAAAAGACCCTGTCTCAAATAAGGCAAGCTAGCTCTGACATCCAAGGTTGACTCTGAACTATGCTTGTGTACTGTAACGTGTGACTGCACATACATACACAAACCTGCACTCACATGCAAACATGTATGTGCGTGCGTGCGCACGTGCACACACACACACACACACACACACACACACACACACACACAAAGACCATTTTCAAGTTGGACATAAAGTTAATTTTTTTAACTGAAGCAAATTCGGTTTGTTGTACATTTAAGTCAGTTGATTTCAGGAAAAGTTACTAGAGTATCAACAGTAAAATCGTTCTTGCTCTTTGCATGATCTAGAAACTGGGTAAAAACTCAGTGCCATTAGCCACTTCAGGCTGTTTGCCTCTTCTGATGTGGCATACACTGGGTTATATCTGTGTCCTACTCCCTGTACCCATATTTCTAGGGACCACTTGTTTTAAGCCTATGCCTGGGAGGAAACAGGAGAGTCTTTTTTTGTAAGTGGATTTCAAATGTTCTTGTCACCTGAGAATGGGTAGAAACTAGTGGGCCAGTAGGTGGCATCAGAGAACACACCATCTCCTCAGAATTGTGAATGACAAGCTAGCTAGCCTCTAGATGCTATCCGTTTCTTATTAATACAACCCCAGTTGTTTCTCAGCATCTGAAATGCTAACTAACCTGATGTACTTAATTCCAAAATGTGTTCATGGTATACCAGTACATTCAGAGCAATCGAGTGCACGTTAGGAAAATTTTACTGTCCATGTTAGGCATTGGGATCTTCAGTGATTATATATAAGAATATAATTATTTTCTCTATATATCTTCATTTGTTTATTTTTAAAAAATAGTCTAAATAAACACAGTAACCCTAAGTATTCTTAACATCCCCACTATTCTTGTAATCTTCAGTTACTCCTTACTGTTCTTCTTCATTGCTTTATTTAAGACAGTCTCAGTAAGATCTTAGTTGCTGGAGCGCGAGAGGTGCCTCAGTGGTCAAGAGCACTGACTGCTCTTCCAGAGGTCCTGAAAGAGTTCAAATCCCAGCAACTACATGGTGGCTCACAACCATCTGTAATGGGATCCAATGCCCTCTTCTGGTGTGTCTGAAGACAGCTACAGTATACTTATATAATAAATAAATAACTTTTAAAAAAGATCTTAGCTGCTGACTATTGAAATTGACATATCTGTGTGTTATCTTTTAAATATCAATGTTATTATCAGTGTGTGTGTGTGTGTGTGTGTGTGTGTATGGTGTGTATTATGTGCACTGTGTAGTTGTGGAGGCTACAGGAAAAACTTGAGGCATCAGTGTTCTTCCATCTTTATGTGGCTTTGGGGATGGAACTCAGGGTCTCAGGCTTGTGAGGCAAGTGCCATTTTTAGTGGAGCCATCTTGCTAGCCTTGTGTATTGTCCCAGAGTCATACAGATACAGTTGAGGATGCTTTCACCTAACCATCGGACTGAACATGGGGACCCCAATGAAGGAGCTTAGAGAAAGGTCTGAAGGAGCTGAAAGGGTCTGCAACCCCATGGGAAGAACTACATTATCAACCAATCAAACCCTCCACAACTCAGATGGACTAAAACACCAACCAATGAGTTCACATGGCTCCAGTTGTATATGAAGCAGAGGATAGCATTGTCTAAAATCAATGTGAGGAGAGGCCTTTGGTCCAGTGAAGGCACGTTTTCCCAGGGTAGGGGAATGCCAAGGTGCTGAGGTGGAGAGGGTGGTTGGGAGTGGGAGCACCTTTGTGGAGGCAAGTGGAGGGGGAGGGAGGATGAAAGTGGAGGAAAGGGGATAACATTTGAAATGTAAATACAGTGAATATCCAATACAAAAAAAAAAGAACCTTCTGGATTGTTCATGGCCTCACAGAACATAGTGCATTATCTGTACACACTTTTCAAAACTGTATTTCTATCTTACTTAGTCTATACCCTCTACGCTTGTAGAACCTCTCCTAGCGACCTTCCACACACACACATCCTCCTAGGTGTGGTGGAGAGCCCTCTTCCATAGTATCAGGCTCTGGTTCTGTCATGCTAACTACTGACTCTTACAAGGCTTTGGAGAAAAATTCTAAAATAGCCAGGAAGAAGTTACAGGCTTCCTACAAGCATGTTATTTCTTCCCATTCTGTTATCTTTATTTTTAAAAAAGTAAGTGGGATCTTATGCAGTGAACTCAGGCTTGCTGGGAAGTTACAATGTAACCCAAGCTAGGCTCCAGCATAAGCAGTCCTCCTGCCTCAACTTCCTGAGTGCTGGGATTACAGGCAAGAGCTAGTACACCTGCCTCCATTCTGTTACTTGCTGGTTACCCTAAGCAAGCTCACACTGAAGGAGAAGAGGTACAAATACAACTAATGGGAGGGTAGCAAAGATGTTCCAGCCACTTTAAATCTATTACACATTTCGTAAACCAAAAACAAATTTATTGCTGCTATTTTAGAATTTGCTTACTAATAGTAGTTTGCTGGACACTGCTCTCCCATGGCCTCAGCTACTATCTCATGGCATTCTAGTATGGGGGTTCAAATAGTGTCATCATAGGTGAGGCATTTTTTTCCTTAGCCATATTTTCCCTTTCCTCTGCCCTCATGTTCAGTCAGTTTAGTTCATTATTCTTATCAGTTAACTGGAAAGAGAGATGAAAAAGCTATAGATATTATAACATAGGAAAACCCAGCAGAAATTAAGTGCATATGATTAGAGCCTTACTTCTGAAGATTTTGAAGAATTCTGTGAGGTACATTGCTGATTTTGTAATTCCTTACTTATATTCTTTTTCTAGTACCTGTAAAATGATCACAAAGTCACCATTTTTTTTTTGCACCTTGCATACTCATTAAGACTGTACAAGTCATTAAAATGTTTGTGTTATAATGCTTTTCAGTTTTATCTTAGAAAATATTTTTTTACTGTGTTACACTATTTAATATTTTTTGCCTGTGGGAGAAAATGCCTAGTCTGTTAGTTACCTGAAGCTGTTCGACTGTCTACTATGATGTCATTTCTATCTTAAATTGGAGCTTTGAGAGGTAAGGGTAGCTTCATGCAGTGACTTTGGAGTTGAGGGGACTTTGGGTGGATCTCCATGTTTGTGGTTGTTGTTTTGGGGGTACTAGAGATCAATCCCAAGGCCTCCTACATAATCTGTCTTTAAAAAACACTCAGAACAATAACAACAAAACAAATCAGAGCTGGAGATGTAACTCAGTTGGTAGAATGCTTGCGTAGTAAGTATATAGAAAACTCCTAGTTCTATCACCAGCACTGCACAAATCTGGGCTTAAGGGTGCTCCTGGGAATTTGAGAGGTAGAGGCAGGAGGATCAAGGCTAGTTCAAGGCTAGCTCTGGGTATATTATAAATTGTCTCAAAAAGGTTTATAACATTTCTACCTTACAAACATTAATCTTATCCATTTATAGAGGAATATATAAAAAACTAAGGGTAGTTTTAGAGCCAGTGATTTCCACTCTGTATCATGGCAACTTGATCATTAGCAACTGTCAATTGTCCTGAAGCTGTTTGTATTTTAATGTTAATTTCACTTCCCCAAGAAGGGCTTCCCAGTCACATACTCAAGAGGTGACTTCATCTGAATCTGCCCATTTTAATTAGTAAAATAAAGGAAAGCAAGTGACTGGGTGGGACCAGGGAGAGAGGAGAGGTCTGAGGAGGTCAGAGGAGGAGAGAGGCTGGGCAACATGGAGGTTCCCAAGCACCAGCTGGACCCAGGTGGGATTGATTGGCATTAAAAGGCTATGAACATTAAGGATTGTATAGGTCTAATACCTCATATAGAAGGGCAGTTTGTATCCTTGTCTATTTGATGCAATCTTGTTGTGTAGAAGGTTTATGGATTGAGAATTGAATATATAAACCTGAATGAAAAGCTGTCCGGCTGTAGAGTTGTATTTATGTGGGATTTTGGGGTAGGGAAACATCCCAGGACAGAGGCAGAGAACAGGTGGTAGAAAACCACCAGGGAAGGGAGTTGAGAGGACAAATTGGGCCATGGTGTCTCGGACTGGGCGCCAGAGGTGCTTACGACTCTGTATCAGGGTTGGGCCTGAGAAGTGAGACCTCAGGGCCAGTAGAGAGATAAACCGGTTTTTTTTTTTGTTTTTGTTTTTGTTTTTTAATATTTACTGCAACAGCAACCATCTGAAATAATGTGCATATCCATATACAGTAGAAAGCAGCTGTAAGCCATGTGTGTTGGGTGGCAGCAGATACCATTGGTTTCCTTTGTTGGGTCCTACTGTTGTCCTGGACAGGAAGAAGTGTTTGAAGTCCCTTTGTCTACATTCTTTTCCAGGAAAAGTGATCCAAGTTGGAGGCCTCACTCCTGGCATGCTACCAAGTTCTTCGATGTCCACCCTGAGCCAACAGCCTCACTGTTTCTGAACACCAGCAGTTCCCCTTCCTGGAAGAACCAGCACCCGGCTAGGTAGGTACTCTTTCTCCCAGTCCAGACACCATGTAACTATGACTTTCTGTACTCAGAAATCCCCATTGACTTCAGAACACTCAAAGCTGTTGATGCTCAATTGCAGTTTGAACTGAATATTTCACTGAGCTCAGAAACATCTGGCAATAGAAAAGAAGTTAAATGGCAAGTCAAAGGGTGAAGAATCTTCCCCCTCTTCTTGTGAGTGTTTCTTAAGGAAACTTCAGTTTTTATTTTGTGGAGTCCTTTGAAACTGTCAAGTGTGACACCAAGGAGTTGGTGGTTCTGAGTCTAGCAGGTGGAGTTTCCATAATATCTCTGTGTTCTCAGACACCACCTTCTTTGGAAGGTATTTCCATCTTCTTTGGAAGGTATTTCCATGAATTGACAAGCAGGTGATGTTTATAGGGAGAGTTTACTATGTCTATGTATGTGTATCTGAGTGTGATTTTGGTACATAAGTACGGTGCCTTCAAAGGCCTGAAGGTTTTAGAACCCTGGAGATAAAGTTGCAAGCAGTTGTAAAACAAAGTTCCTCTGTAAGAGTAGTAATTGTTCTTAAATGCCAACCTACTTCTCTAGCCCTATGATTGTATTTTCTAACATACAAAATAATGTTTTTATGACATTTTAATATGCATACATTGTTGCACTTTGCTTACATTTACCTTTAGTTACTACCCATTTTCCATCCCATTAGCCTTCTTCCCCCTCTCTTACTTTCTCTCTCTCTTTCATTCTGTATAAGAAAGAACATATACCCCTGCCTCATCTTTTCAACTTCCTCATTCTCCTTATTTTTGGGATAGGGTCTCACTATATTTGTTCTGGTTGGTCTGGTAATTGCTAAATAGACTAGACTAGTCCTTGAACTAGTGACCATCTTCCTGCCTAAGCCTTTCTGGAACTAGGATCATAGGTATACATCACCACATCTACTTCCCTTCTCCCATCCCCAAATATAGATGGAACCCAGGGCCATTTGCATAATAGGCACATGTTCTATCAATGTTTTGTCCCTAGCTCAGCAATTTCTCTTTTCACAACCATCTCAAATTTCCTTGAGGCTGTTAGTAAATGCCTCTCTGATAACAGACTGCAGAGTATAGTGCCTATGTGATGTAAAGGAAGTACTTCTCAAGTGCGGTATTACATAATATTCAAAGCAACATGACTGGATGGTATTTATTTTGAAAACCCACAGATTCTCCACTGAGCAAGAAAACAGGTTGAAAATGTGCTTTATACTTTCTCATTGTAGTACCTTGAATGTAATAGAATCTTCTACTTACCAGCTTAGCCAGTCACCACGTTAGAGAAACATCTAAGCTAGCTACATCTGTGTATAAACTGGGCTTCATGCTATTTGTATCTGGATGAATTTATGGTAATGAATAATCTGTAACATATTCTGTTCATTAGGGATGCAATCTGTCCTTAAAGAAAGTGCTATCAAAGCCAAGTGGTTATCTGTCATCCTTGATGTAGCCAGGTTTGTCTCCTGTCTTACCATACTTGCGGTTTTCTGTCTTATCCTCACTCTCCCCTAATATAATATAGCCACACATATTTTTTTCCCTTGAAGCATGGAAAGTCCAGCTTTAGGGAAAATATTTAGCACCCTGTAAGTAAGAGACTTACAGTAATACATGTACCGTGACTATTCTGTAGAACAATTACTTTCTCAGTTAATTACTTACCTTGTTTTAGGCACAATCCTGACTAAGAATGTGTGGTTTCAGTATGCATGTATAGCTCATCTGGGCAGAGCATCACATGATTCTGCTGGTAACCTCTGTTGCTTCTTGTCTCAGTCAGTATCCAACTGAGAATTTAAGAATGAATTGTTGGTAATTAAATATTTGAGAATGGAAAAGAAATGTCCCTAAAATGTCTCTTGTAATTGTAAAGTTGTTGATGGTTCTTTAAGATGAATTGTGTGCACCACAGCCTATGTTATAAGAGGCTATTTTCACTGGCGCTGCTAGTTGTTTAATTCGGCTATTATAACACAAGATGTAGAAAGAAGAGCATGGATGGCTGTGTTTCTTTAAAACTTAAAATTTGAGTTTTGTCTCATTATCTTAGGTCAGTCAAGAGAAATGCTCCTGTTTTTTCCCTTTGACTATTCAAAATATTTAAGAATATACAAATAGGTTCAAGCATAGTCCCTACTTTCTCCTCTATCAGAAGTATTAGGGCTTCTGTTGAGGTTCTTGGTCCATTTAAAATTGAGTTTTATGAGAGTAAGAGATAAGACGCTAGTTTAATTCTTGTAGCTATCCAGTTTGACTAGCACTGTTTGTTCAAGATACAGTCTGCTCTCCAATAGATTTATTGGCCTTTTTTCTCATGAATTAGGTGGCTGTTGAAGTATGAGCAGATATGTGGGTCCTCAGTTCTATTGATAAATGTGTCTGCTTTTATATCAGTATTGTGATGTGTTTTTGTTACTATAGTTCTGTTGTACAAGTAGAAATATGGGATGGTGACAACCTCAACGTTTTTGTAGTTGTTCAAGATTATTTTAACGATTCTGGGTATTTGTATTTTCCTGTGAAATTTAAGATTTTTTCAATTTCTGTGAAGAATTGTGTTGGTATTTTGATGGGGATTGCACTGAGTCTGTAAATCGCTGTTGGTAGAATCACCATTTGCACAGTTCTACCAATCAGTGAGCATAGGGGCTCATTCCATCTTCTGGTGCCCTTCTCAGTTTCATTCTGCATTGTCGTAAAGATCTTATGATACAAGTCTTCCACTTAGACTTATTTTGAAGGGTTTTTTTTTTTTTTTATTTTGTTTTGAACACTATTATACATGGAATTATTTCTCCAATTTCTTGGTACATGTTTGCTGTTTGTATATAGAAAGGCTACTGATCTTTATGTTAATTTTACATCTTGCTACTTAGTTGAAAGTGCATATCAACTATAGGAGTTTTGTGGAGTCTAGGTAGAGAACACTATCATATGTACATAAGGGTACTGTGACTTCTTCCTTTCCTATTTGTATCTCCTACATCTCCTTCTAGCTAAGACTTTAAGTGCTATACTGAACAGAGTAGTGCTCCTGTCTTTTTCATGATTTTAATGGAAATGCTTTGAATTTTTTCTTCATTTGGGAAGATGTTGGCTATGGGCTTGCCTTTATTATATATGCCCTGTGTTCCCAGACTTTCCCCAAGACTTCTGTCAGAATGAATGTTGACTTTTGTCAAAGACCTTTTTTACATCTAATGAGAGATGTCGTGTGGTCTCTATTTTTGAGTGTATTTATGTAGTGGATTATGTTTATTATGTATGCCTTCATCTTTGAGACGAAGGTGATTTGGTCATGGTGGATAATCTTTTTGTGTTTTTGAATTTGATTTGCAAGTCTTTTTATTGAGAACTTTTGCATTCATGTTCTTTCAGAAATAATTTTCTCTCTCTCGTTGAGTCTTTGTCCAATTTTAGTATCAGGGTAATACTGGCTTCATAAAAAGAATTTGAAAATATATTTGCTGTGAAATAATTTGAGGAATTATTAATGTTTCTTCTTTGAGGTTTTGATAGAGTTCTGCACTGAATCCTTCTGGCCCTGGGTTTTTATAAGTTAAATTTTGTAGTTCCCCCGCCCCCAAGACAGGGTCTCTCTCACTACATAGTCCTGGCTGTCCTGGAACTTGCTCATGAGACCAGGCTGGCCTTAAACTCACATCTCCCTGCCTCTGCCACATGTTTGGATTAAAAGTGTGTGGAAGAGTTTTAGTTGTTTCACTATCATCAGATGTTATGAGTCTGTTTAAATTATTTCATGAGATGGTTCGGTGGGTAAAAGTACTTGCAGTACAAGGTGACTTGAGCTCAATTCCTAGAACCCATAGAAAGGCAGAAGGAAAGAAACAATTCTATAAACATTATTCTCTGACATTTTATACATATGCTCTGACATGTGCTTGCATTGCATGCACACATATCATGTATACATACACACACAATAAAAAATAAATTTAGGATTTTTTTAAAGATCTAAGAACCATTCTTAGTTCCAATCTCTGCTCTTAACCAATGCTGGACTATAGAAATGTTAATTCAGACACGGCTTGTATCACCATGGGTATTAGTTTAAGAAAATGCAGTGACATTGAAGGCTTTTTTTAAGTCACTCAGTAGTTTGACAACCTTTTTAGTGTGCCCTCAGAAATGCCCTCTTCTCCCAGTTCCCAATCAGTTACTATTGAGTATCCTTCTGAGGGGAGGACCAGCTATACTCACAAAGCTATTATCCTCAGACCTTACTCTTTGTAAACCTTTCTTTGTGCTTCTCCTTGTAGTTCTTCCTCCCATGATTTATCTGGCTCGTGGGAGCGTACAAGCCTACAGCGCACTTCTGACCACTTCAGCTCCATGGGCAGCATAGACAGCCTGGACCACAGCTCCCAGCTCTACCCATCTGGACACCTCTCATCTGCCAAGTCCAACAGCAGCATTGACCACCTGGGTGGCCACAGCAAGCGAGATTCGGCTTATGGCTCCTTTTCCACCTGTTCCAGCACCCCTGACCACACCTTGCCCAAGGCTGATGCCTCTTCCACTGAGAACATTCTCTACAAAGTTGGCCTTTGGGAGGCCTCCAGGCCAGGCAGCAGCCGACAAAGCCAGTCTACAGGTGATCCTCAGGGACTGCAGGACAGGCCATCGTGTTTTATACCAAGGGTTCCTGGTAATAGTAGTAAAAGCCCAAGGCCAGAGGATAATGTTGAGCCCAAAATAGCCACTTCTGGGAGGTCCAATTTTGGGCCTGTCTGGTATGTTCCTGACAAGAAAAAAGCCCCTTCTCCCCCACCTCTTGGACTTCCTTTGCGCAGTGATAGCTTTGCTGTGGCAGCCAGGGGCCATGAAAAGGCACGGGGCCCTCCGTTCTCAGACTTGGCCAGTATGCAGCACTTTACCACCCTACCCCATGTGCAACCCCGAGGTGACCGCAGAGTGGAAACTACTGATCGACAGTGGAAGCTTGCACATCCAAGTGGTGGCAAAGAAATAGGAAATGTGGGTTACCAGCCAGAAGGCCACCTGGATTGCCGTTGGCTATGCTCTGATGATAGGGCAGGTAGGCCCTCAGGGATTCCAGGCAGGCTCCAGTTCTCCCTTTCCAGCACCGATGTGCACCTTCTGAAGTCTTACCATGGGAGCCAGCACTCACAGCAGTGCAGTGATGAGAGCCCAAGGTTTCCCTCATCACCAAGGGAACAACTTCATATAACTCCTGGCGGAGGTCTGCAGGAGCCTCCTGAACCGTCTCAGGATGACAATCCCGCTCAGGTGAGGTGGCCTGGTTCTGTCAACCAGAAGCTAGATGACAGAGGGCGGAGCCATTATTTTCCTGTGTCCCCCAGGCAGCCTGTGCAGGGGAGTACTCAAGTTGTGATACCCCGAGGTGACTATTGGCATTCAGACACAACTTCTGTGGACCTTGAATATCCTCTCTTACGCCCGATAGGCCAGAGGGGTTACCTACAGCAGCATGAGGAGAACCCAGCCTCTCCTGAAAGAGAGGGGTATCACCAGCTAAATGCAGGGATTGAAGGCTGCTGCTCAGGAATCCAAGAGCGTCCTAGAGCCAGCCACACTGTGAGAGCTGGTCTGCAGTGTCCTGGCAGTGACTTGAAGTTAGTGGATGGAGAGAGTGGGAGAATTTCTCGTCAGAGGACACCCATGCTGCACTCTCTAACCCAAGATGGTGCATGGAGGCCTGGGAACAGTAAGGATTGTGGAAATGAGAAGCCACCATTGCTTGATGCCCAGGTGGGTAAACCCACACGGAGGAGTGACCGTTTTGCCACAACACTGAGGAATGAGATCCAAATGCGTAGAGCAAAGCTGCAGAAGAGCAAAAGCACAGTGACATTAGCTGGAGATAGTGAGTTTGAAGACTATGCTGGAGATTGGAGAGCTGATGTGGGGGCTGTCCCAGACGGTTCCTTCCCCAGTACCTATAAAGAGCACCTGAAGGAGGCCCAGACACGGGTTCTGAAGGCCACCTCTTTCCAGCGCCGAGATTTAGATCCCACCCCAGCAGATCAGTATCCAGGACCACCAGAACACAGGACTTATGACCACAGTGCCTCATCTTCTTTATCTTCTTTCCCTGGGGAGCCAGACTCTACCTCCCGCCTCTGTGAGGCAGGTCTAGCCAAGCCACCCTCTTCTGGAGGTGGCGTACCCCACATTCTTCGAATTGGAGGCCGAAAACGGTTCACAGCAGAGCAGAAATTAAAGTCCTATTCTGAGCCAGAGAAAATGAATGAAGTGGGGCTTTCAGGGAACCAGAGTCCTCATCCTACTGTCAGGACACCTGAGGATACTGTGGGTACATTTGCTGACAGGTGGAAGTTTTTTGAGGAAACAAGCAAATCTCTTATCCAGAAGCCAGGCCATAGGCAAGCTCTTTGTGGGCTCCCAAGAGAGAAGGCTGAGAAGCCACAGACAGGGGGCCATGAGTGCGAGAGTACAGATTCCTGGTTTCAGAAGAGGTCACGGGCCACCTCCTGTGGAGAGATCCTCAGTGATGACAGAAAAGTAGGAAAGGCCTCAGAGAAATTGAACCCACCAAGAAGGCTTGGAACCTTCGCGGAATATCAAGCATCTTGGAAGGAACAGAGGAAACCTCTGGAAGCCAGGAGTTCTGGACGATACCATTCAGCAGATGATATCCTGGATGCTGGTCTAGATCAGCAGCAGAAGCCACAGTACATTCATGAACGGTCTCGTTCATCACCGTCCACAGATCACTATTCACAGGTATGCAGTATACAATAAGCCATAACTTAGCTTGCACTGAGCAGCACCTTAAGATTCTTAGGGCATAGCCAACATATGTTCTAGTTTGAAAGATGAGGTGATGAAATGGCTTCCAGCACTATCATTTTAAGTGCCATATATGTGCAAAAACATCTCTTTTTTTTCATTTTCATTTCACTATCTTGGTACTTAATTAGCTTGTATCTATTCTCATGTTAAGCAAATAATTCTAGGTGTTGGGAGACTATAGGAAGCAATTGCTTTATCTGGAGTTACAGGAGATTGTAAGCTGCCTAATGTGGGTGCTAAAGACTGAATTGTAGTCCTCTTCAAGAATAGCAAGGATTCTGCTGAACCATTTCTCTAGCAAACCCCACCTATTCACTTTTAAAATATTGATATGGGGTGGGATGGGGTTAAGAATAATAAAATTTTAAATTTGATGTCATTTATTATCTGGCATTTATTCCATTTATATCCTCACTCATTCCTAGGGTTGAAATTGATACTTTCTAGATAAGCAGTCTACCATGGATCTATACCACAGTTGTCTTTTTACCTTATCTTTCTTTTTTGAGACAAGATCATTTTGCAGTTCAGACAACAAATCTTGAACTTGTGGTCTTCTTTTCTCAGTCTTTTGAGTACTTGAGATTATAGAATTTTGCTCTGGTAAAATGCATTTATTGATTAATTAATCTAATTCACTGTTTGTCCCCTCATAGTGCTGGAGACCAACCTAGGGCCTCATGATTATTAGGCTATACCATCTTACTCGAACTATACCTACCATACCAGGCTCTCTTGCATTATTTTAAGGTGACAGTTTTGATGTTTGAATTAACTTTGAACTTTTAGAAAATTATATATTCTTATCAGTACTGTAGAATCCAGAGTCAGTCACTTTTCCTGTGCTTCTCTTCTGTCTCTGTTTCTCTCTTTGCTTTTTATAATGCATGTGATCTGTGGGGGAAAATGTTATAGTACAATATTAACACCCTCATTTTCTTATAAATGAAGTACCAGTGACTTTCTTAGAAGATACCCACCATGTTGTACATGGAGGGATAGTTAGGCATTTGGTACTGAAACTTCATGCAGACCTAGGGAGAGCTGTTTCTAGAACTCTGATTTATCCACAGTTGAGTATGATCTTTGAGAATTCCATGCTTTCTCAATTAGGATTAAGAATCCCAGCCCCCACAAGTCCTAGACTGTGAGGTTTCACAGTAATGACTTGTGACCAGCTGTCTTTTATTGTTTCTTTTAGCCAATTGTATCACATGGTAACAGCTCTCACATAGTTCTGTTTCCTGCTTAGAACTGAAGTGGATGCAGGGGTCCTGGGTCAGTGGTCTCAATAAAGTACCTTGCAGAGATGAAGAGCCATATCCTCTGACCAGGTCTCAAGTCTGAGACAACAGGCCTTACCACAGGCATTGTGAGACAGGCACACAAAGTGAACCCACAAATGAGGGGTTTCGTAATAACAGCCGTCTTAGGCATGCAGGCAGTTTGATGACTCTGTGTCTTATGTTTGCTCTTCATAGGAAGTGCCTGTTGAACCAAACAGGCAGGCAGAGGACTCTGGTGGCCACAAAGAAGCACTTCTCTGTGCACTGCAAGCCGAGGAGGGATGCTCTGTGCCAAGGTAGGTAAATGGTGGATTTGGAATTGCTGAAAAGTTGTGTTGAGGGTCAACATCTTTATGGAAAGTAAATGCTAGGTTAACAGAATAAGTCTGGGTTTTGCTAACTGAGAGTGATTTTTCACCATCACTGAGATCTTAAAGTTTGGAGGAGAGAGAACCTGTGAGTTCTGCAGCCCTGCCCGGAGAAGCAGGGCAGTAATAGCCTTTAGTGTTCTAAAAATGGCTGTTGTAATTTTTTTTTAGTGAAATGCTTTATGGAGACAAAATGAATGTCCAGCTTGACATCCTTAAACAAAGTACTTAACTGAAGGGATACTTTTACTGTCTGGCACACAGCTGTGTTTGTGGGCCATGGTCTCAGAATTGTCGCAAAGGGTTTTGGCCAAGTTTTCTAAATTGGGCTTATTTAATGAGTTAATCTGAGTTTTAAAATAGAAGTAGATTGACTCCGAAGAGAAAGGCAAGATCTGTGGGGCCTGAAACAATCAATTCCAGATTGTCAGGGTGGATAACTATTGTATTGTGCAAAGGATGAATTTGATTAGATGTGTACACATTGTGATCTTGCCCTTTCTGTGGACAGGGAAAGTGAATAGTGTATATTTGCAGATGTAATCTAACCCTGTGTTACAGGAAGGATGGAAATCAGCACGTACCATAGTCTTTCTTGAGTGAAGATATTTCTAATGCCTTGTACATCCCATGTGGCTGGTGTAATATTCAAATGAAACACTGACTTCAAAGCTCAAGGTTCCATTGCAGAAATAACCAATTTAGATGAATGCTCTCAAGAGCTTTATCTAGTGAGGACTTATTTCACATGTTTTCCCACTAACTGTTGTTAGCCCTATTCAAAAGTATCACATGTTTATGTGACTGCGGTGACCAGATTGATACTCTGTGTGCCTACCTCAAAAATCCCTGCAATTACTTAACAGTCTGCACAGCTAAACCGATGTACCCATGGGTAAGAAAGGCTGCTGAATAATCCGCCTACAGAATTTAGCAGTGTCTGAGGAGGACAATTAGAGCTTTATTCCTGGATTCTGAGTCAGTCACGTGCTGAGCACCAGCTGTGCAGGGTAGGGGGGTGCAGCACACTGCTATGTATAGAGAATGTCACCGTGGACAGCTATAATGTGCATGTGGTGTGTATGTACATGTGATTATGGATGTCAATGGCACTGTCAGTGCTCACAGGGATAGGAGGAAGGGAGGAGGGGCCTCTGCCTTACTTATCATGGCTGTGTCTTTTAGCTGACTGCTTAACTACTCTGAAGAAATTAGTTCCAGTAGCAATCTGCTTTTGAGTTACAAGCCTAGCAATTTTCAGAATTGTTCCCCCCACCCCCGTGTGTGTGTGTGTGTGTGTGTGTGTGTGTGTGTGTGTGTGTGTGTGTGTGTGTGTGTGTTAAATTGGCAAGCCAATGAAATTCTGGCCTAGGAATGTTAAAAATTCATTTTTAGCTTTTTCTAGATGATTTATAAATTTCTGGAGGGTCAGCACAAAAAATATGCTTGTGATGTTAAAGAATAATAAAAATAAGGGTGTTGCAGAGGTGGTACCTTGGTTAAGAACACTAATTCCTCTTCCAGAGGCCTTGGGTTCAAATCCTAGCACCCACATGGCAGCACACAACTGTCTTCTGATGCCCTCATATAAAAATACATGCAGGCAAATTATCAATGAACTTTAAAAAAAGAGTAATAAAAGACAGTTTATAATACAGAGATGTAAAGATACCTAGTGTTTCTACACAGGTTTAAATGAACATAAATATGTCTCTGTAAGAAATTAATTATCGCTCTACTATTTGATGCTTGGAAATAAGTAGTTTTATTACATTGTTTAGATAACACAAAAATATTGAATTGTACATTATGTTTTTATTTGCTGGTTATTCATCCAAATCAAATGAAGTGACTTTTTAAATTAAAAATGTCTTAATTTTTGAGATGCAGTGTCACTTCACATCCTGAAACTCCCTGCATAGGTAGCGCGGGCTGCCGTCAAACTCATGCTGCCCTTCCTACCTCAGAACTTGCTGAGGTTTCAGGGGTGAGGTATCACTTGCAGCTAGTAACATCTCTTTTATGTATGTACTTAAGATCCTGTAGGACTTTACCATGTTGCAAGAAGAGAATTACAAATATTTTTAGCTAAACAGAAAGTATATAATTGTAAATCTTTGTGGGGGGCTGGACGTGTGGCCTGTAATCCCAGCACTCAGGCTGGGGGGGGGGGAACTCATATATTCAAGACCAGCTCTAGGCTCTAGAGCAAGACCTTTTCTAGTATAAACAAACAAACAATAAAGTATATGGAACATCAGAAATCAGTGAGGGGAGTCTACTGGTTAAGGGGAAAACAAAACACTGGGTAGCTGGGAAGGCTGACCACAAATGGCAGATCCAGTGGCATTTTCTCGACTCCATTACACCTGGTCTTGAGCAGCCCACCTCACTGGTACCGACTGTCTTCCCTGTTCTGAAGATATTTTCCTAAAGGTTCTCACTGCTCTCTGGGATTTCAGACTGAATACTCAAGCTTGTTACAACCAGCAGGGTCTGTTTCTTGCAAATGCATTCAATCACTGACTTAGGAGTCCCATAAACTGATTTCTTAAGGGCTATCATTTAAAAAAAAGCAATACGTGTTCTTATGTTTAGGGACTAGTGAGATGGTTCAACTGTTAAGGCCCCTACCACCTAGCCTGTGGACTTGAGTTCCATCCTTTAAATACATGTAGTAAAAGGTGAAAAACAGCTTCTCTGTTGTCCTCTGACTGTTGTCTACGTAGACTCCCACCCATCTCCTTGCTAAATCCTCATTTGTTTACATCGTGGGTCTCTTTCTAATCTCTAGTTCTTACAAGGACACCAAACAGATTAGTTTTGAGCCATCCTAGTGACCTCATTTCTCCTTAACCACCACTTTAAATGTCTTGTTTGCCTACATAGTTATACTCTGAGATACTGAAGATAAGATTTCAACACATTAATTTGGGAAGAGGTCTCAATTCAGTTCCTAACACTAGGAGAGATGCCTCTGCTTTTTCCATTTACCTTTATGCTAGTAAGTTCAGTTTCTGTATCAGCTTTCTCACACTCACAAGTGAAGGGAAAGCACTTACAGTGAAGACTAATAAAGGATCTTCTGTCTTATGTGTGGCTAATGGGGCAGCAAGATGGTAGTTGAGGGCTTCAGAACACTGTATAACTGTAGTCTTATTGTGTAGCTCCCAACTTTGTTCAGTAATTCCGCTTTTTAGAGTTTGACTTTAAGACATTTCTCACCATCAGGTTAAGAACATGATGTCTACTTCCTTTTCTGCCCTTTCCTTCACCAGAACCCCTTTTCTCAGTCCTTTGTCAAATAATTTTGTTTGGTTTCCTAGAATTCCTAAAATGCTTAAATTCTACCATTTCTCTTTCTATTTTTTCATTTCATGTCACTACTTTCTAAATTAGCCAGTCATTAGTAGACCCTAAAGTTAAACCTCAGCCAATGAGGAGCAAGCAATCTTTTATGTTAGGGATAAAAGACTGAAGCCATCTAGGCCATGTGTGCAGCTAACCCACTAGCTTTATTCTGGAGCATAGCACGCCCTTTTTGGAAAAAGAAATTGCCATAGTGAGTTACTTTCATTTTGTTTATATATTAGTTCTTGTGACACCACAATTAGTTTTTCTTTATACCCTCAAAGTAGATGTCCATTTTATTGTGAACAATGATATCCTCTGCCAACTGGGATAATGGGTAGAGAATGATATGAATATATTTCCACACCATTGTCCTGTTCTCTGGACTCCCCCTCCTCATTCCTGATAGGCGGGTTGGAAGAACAGGATTTTGTTTTTTTACTACTGCTTGTCAGACATAGTTCCTAGATAAATTAGGTGCCAAATAAATGGTTGGTGAATGAATACACTGGTGAATTGATAGATTGTGAGGGAACAGACAAGCTAGTCCTTGAATGGATGGATTCAGAGAAGAGTAAGTAGATGAATGAATGGTTGGACACCTGAATAGATGAGTGGTCAGATAGAAGGATGAATGAATTGATTATGGGTGGATATATCATTATGAATATAGTCTAGGGCTCTTCAATTAGATTCATTTTCTCTACCAGTCAAAGAAGTAAAAGGCAAAAAAAAATTATAAGCATGACAGGTAGCAACAAACAAGCACAAACAGAATCAGCAGTTGAAAGGCATTTATTAGGGATGAGGAAACATGCTTATGCAGCAAATGCACAGAGAAAAATGACCCTTTCTAAAGCTTAGGGGAGGGGAGAAATAAGGACACCAAAAATTCAATCTGTTTATAAAAGGGCTGGGGATTTTTAAAGTCTGAAAAGTTTTCCTCCCCTGATTTAGGGCTGGGCAGTTTGAAAAAAAGATAGGATGGTTAACTGGCCCAACTGTTAAGTAGAATGTCTGAACTTGTTGAGCCAGGTCATCAGTAGGTACCCTTCTGGCAGGAAGAAAGCCCTCAAGGTCTTGAAGGCCAGGCTTTTGTTTCAGGTTAGGAATAGTGAGGAGGAAACAAGCTACAAAACTGAATTCATGTTGAGGGAAAATTCTTTAGAGGCATTTTGCTCTAATATAAAATACATTAACCAGCAAAGCAAACCCACTTTGGGTATTTGTTTTTGAGAGGGAACTTGGTGTGTAGAAATTATTGTGAAGACCAATTTCCTCTTTAGAAAACCAGATTCTGCCAAGTGGATTTTGGAAGTAACAAAGATTGATTATGGGAGAGCTCTACCCTGTGTTCATGGCTTTAGGGCATATGTTTATTGTCCCTGGCCTTCAATTAGCTGTCCAGCAATTGTAGCCTGCCTTTTCTAAAGGACTGTGCTAGGTAATTATGTATCCAGTGCTGGGTGGGTCAGGCTAAAAAGGTGAAACTTAAGCTTGGAAGTAGAAGGATAAGGGAGGGTAGACAGGGATGAGGAGCCAGAGCTTCTATTTCACAAGGCCAGGCAGAATTCTGAACTGAAGTGCTCTTTCTGTATATGCAAACATAAGACCATTGTCCAAAAACTGAAAAACAGCAACTGCCAGAAAAAGACAGAGGCAGGAGACTAGTTGGTTGATTGGGTTGGTTGGTTTTGTTTGTTTGTTTGTTTTGTTTTGTTTTGTTTTTTGAGACAGGGTCTCTTCATGTAGGCCCTGGCTGTCCTGAAGCTCACTCTGCAGACTAGGCTGGACTCAGATTCATAGAGATCTACCTGAGACTAAAGATGCATTCCACCACACAGGGACAGACTTTTGTTTTCATGTTTATTATTAGTTTTTCTTCTCATTGCTATGACAAAATTCTTGAAACAGTGGCTTAAGGAATGGTAGATTTTGGCTCACAGTTGCAGGGTACTGTTCCCAATGGTTGGGAACTCATGACAGCAGGTGTGTGAGGCAGCTTCACTTTGCATCCGTAATCAGATGCTCATGTTCTCCTTTTATTCTGCCTATGGGATGGCACTGCCCGTATATAGGGTGGATCTTCTTACCTCAGTTAACCCAATCTAGAAATGCCTTTATAAACATTTGGTTTTCAGAGTACTGAAAAGAAGGCTCTAGAAGCAGGCAGCCTCTTGAGTATAGGTAAGAAGCTTGACTAACTTTTCCCTTTGCTACTTTTTCTGGTTGTTAGCTCTTTGTATTAGAGCTATAAACTGTTAGGTCTGTGGCTGATCTTTAGGAAAGCAAATACCCATTGAGGTTAAGTTATCTCATAAGACAGCTACAGAAATTGGACCTCTTGACTTCCCTTGACATGCATAGGCTTTGTAGGTACGCACATGGGGGAGGGTACATCCTGGATGTTATTATCTGTTTGTGAGTTTACCTGAAATCCCAACTTCTTAAGCTGTGGGTCATAACCTCAGGTTGTGTTACCTAACTGAATGTGAGTCACAAGACCTTGATAAATGTATATGGACCAAAACCATATTAAAAGTCAAATGGGTAAGAAATCTGAAGTATTTATGGTAGTCCTGGCCCATAGTACATGTATCTCATGACTGTGCTGCAGCCTTGGTTCTGAACACACAACAGACTATACTTTTCATTGCACATTATTTTACAGTGTGCATTGCCAGCAGGCTTTGCTTGAAATACCTTGACTCCAGTTTGAGAGTGCTATGTATTATATATTTGAGAAGGAAAGCAAAGGACAAGGAGAGATGATGTATGAATAGGGAGGACCACAGTAGCCTAAGAAGTGTCTATGTCAGCTTTTCTCGGGGGTACAGACCTCAGTGCTTTTGCTTTGTTTTTGTTCTGTTATATTAAGATAAAGTCTTGCTATGTAGTCTACCTGGCTTGGAACTCACCATGTATTCCTAGCTAGCTGTGAGCGTATAGTCTTCCTGCTTAACCATCCAAATAGTGGGATCCCAGGTGTGTATATTCTGTCTAGTAGGAAATGAGCCCTTTTATAACAGGGCTGTTAACAAAAGCTTTTATAACAAAAGCTGACATAGATTTTTCAGTTTGTTTGCATACAAATTTGCCAAATTGTTTCGTGGTTTATAGACTAACAGCTATACAAACAGAGAATAAAACATGTTCTATGTTTAGACATATTAGATTATGCAACAAAAATAATACCACATAGTGTATACTACTGTGTATATAATTGATCCAGAACATGTCGATCCAAAAATTTAGATCAATGATGTACTGGGAATAAGAGGGGGACATGGACAGTTAACAGGGCTAAAGAACTTTTAGGATACTACATAGTCTATAAAATGGTTTGAGCATCTTATAAATTCTGGCAATTACACGTTACTCTAAGAGGTGTGTATATATGGAAACCTGTACATCATAAAAGTATTTTCTCTTTAGATGTAATTTGTGATGAATCTCCTTTAAGAATTCTTTTGTGTTCTCTTTTTTTGAATAGCCCACCAGTTATGATTTGGAAGTTGGGAGGGTGATATGAAGTGGAAGTCGATCTGGGTGGAGTTAGTGTAGGGAAATGGAAGGTAAGTGTATGTGGGCATATATGAAGTTCTCAAAAATTATTTTATTTTTTAATGTAGTCTAAAATTATAACAGTTACACTTGGGGAGATATCTTAGTGTGTAAAGGTACCTGCTATGAAGTTTGGTGACTCAGTTTGACTTCCAGTATCTATAGAGTGAAAAGAGAGAACCAGCTCCTGCAAGTTAATGTGAATTGGTGCTGTGATGTTTATCTAATACTAATAATTCAATCAGCTATAAATGGAGAGAGAGAGAGAATATATTTTTAAAGTGCAACCCACCACACCTAAATCTTAATCCCATAGGAAGGACGAGGGCCACCCTGAAGACTGGTTAGGGAAGATCAAAGGTGGGTAAGCCTGGAAGAAGATTAAATACATACACACAAATAAACCTAGTACCCACAATGAGGACACCTCAGGGCCCCTGAGTCATATAATGAACAAAGTTGGAACATTTGAAGCAACAAAATAAAGTAGTGATGGATATCAACCAACATACAGAATAAGTTTTATGGTATTTACAAAAATGAATGAATGAATTAACACATGGGCAATAGACAAGTCTGTCATGTAGACAAAATGTGAGTACACTCTACTCTCATTGCTGTGCTAAAGGCTTAATAACAAGCTGATGGCTTTTAGAAAGTAACTAGATAGTGAGAGCCCTAACCAAGTGAATGGAGTACTAGGGGATGGTAGAATCTTTTGGAGCTGTGTGTGATTGGTGGACGTGGGTCACCTGAGTGTATCCATGGCTGTCTTATCCTAAGTCTTCATCCTCCTTTCTCTGGCCTGCTGTGATATTTTGACCTTACCTCATGTAGTTGACCACTGTGATAATTTGTCTCACTCAGGCTCAAAGCAAAGCAATGGAATCAGGGTAATCTTGGATTCACTATTTGAAACCATGAACCAAAATAAAGCCTTTATCCTTTAAGATGTATCTTTCAGATATTTTGTTACAGCTGTGAGAAAGTTCAGTATGTCTACCTTCAAGGAGGTGGAACATAACTCTGGGCCTTCAGTCATCTGGTAACATCCTATAGAAGAATGCAGGCTGAAGAGTACAGAGAAAGCTTACAAACTGACCACATGATTGGATTGATGCCATAGAAATAAGACATGTTAGAAGTATGTACCCTTTGTATGGTGATGACAAATAATAATTTACCTCTGTAGTCTTTACCCAGAAAATCATCAATACAATCTAATTATAAAAAGGGGAAAAATCAAATGAAAAGGTGTTACAGGTGCCTGAAAAATCCTCAAAAGTATCAAGAACACAAAAACAAGGAGAAGTCTAATTATCTTCTATTCCATTTAGGATGCTGGAACAAAATACCTCAGACTACAAAATCAAAGCAGCTCACCTCATACCACTGAGAAGCAGAGAGGGAAAGTGCGGACTTAGGACTAGATAGTATTTCTGTTGTTTTAGATATGGTTTCACTATGTAGTCCTTGCTCGACTGGAGCTCACTCTGTAGACCATGATGGACTAACTTACAAAGATCCTCCTGCCTCTGCCTCCTGAATATTAGGATTAAAGGCATGCTATGCAGCCACCACCAGGTATTTTGAACCATTCTGGAGGCTGAAGTCCAAGGTTAAGGTACTAACAGATTTGGTGCTTTGTGAGATCTCATTTTCTGGCCTAAAGATAAATATTTTTTTCTGTGTTCCCACATAAAGATATCAATCCCACTAATGAGATAGCCATTCTCATGACCTGTTACCTCCAAGTTCTTAAGAGGTCAAGGTCAGTTGTTTGGTTGGTGTTTTAGAAAGGGTTTGACTTCAGATGTTCTATGAACTCAGAATCTTCCTTCTCACCCTCTGCTGTGTGACATTGTTCCTTGAGAGATATAAACAAATGTCACTCATCCTAGATAGGCATCTGATGACAGACCAAAGTACAGATAGTGCCAAAGTCCAACTTGGTGAACCAGTGATATGTAATGGGGTTACTTACAAGAATATGGGCGAGGGGTTATTTACAGGAACAAAACGGTCTCCAGGACAGCTGCATCACCAAAGCCCATCCTAGCATGGGTAACAACTTATGAAAGCTGGAGACCTGGAACGCACTGTACAACTTGCAGGCAGCTCAGTATGTCTGAGAGTCTTCTCATCAGCTCAGCTACTCTCTGCTTCTTCCAGGCTTGTCTGAATCTTCTCAGCAGCCTTTGCTGTTTTTTATACTCTAGAGAAGGGAAAACCCCAGTAAATGTAGTCAATTCCAGGGCCTTCTTGAAGCTATTGAGTTTTTTTATACCCCGTTTTAACAAGCTTCCCTATAGATTGGACTGTTTTGCTTCCTCTTAGAACATGCTATTGTTTCACCTTCCTGTTTGTTGTCTGCATCCTACAGTTTCTCTTCAATGGAAGGTCTTTACCTAGTAAACTGCTATGCAACACCTTCATCCCAAATTCTGGCATTATCCATGTCATCTCCACGTCTGCATGATTATGGTTTTAACATATTCATTTGAGGGGAGGGAGACACTTTCAGTATCATAACACCATCACAATGAAAGGAGCTTAAGAAAACATAGTCACTATATACAATGTGGTGCCTGCCTGAGATCCTAGGAACAATAATATATAATAATTAGTAAAGTATAAAATAACTTAGAAATATTAAAATGATATAGGACCTTTAGTTAATATTAATGTACTAATGTTGAGGTGTCTCATTAATACAATAGGTGGTAATCAGTCTCAAAATGTACCAATATTGGTTGATTAACTGGGGTAAATATATGTCAAACTGTTTTTCATCACTACAACAAAATGACTGAAATGATCAATTTATAAGGGAAAAGGGTTGTTTTAGTTTATGGTTTTAGAGGTTTTTACCTACGTTTAGTTACATTGCTTTTAGGCCTCTGTTGAAGCAGCACATCATAGAAGAAAGACATTGGAAAAAAACCATTTAATTTATGGTGACTTAACTTCCTTCGTGGAGGCCCTAAAGATTTCTTCCATTTCATAGCAGTGGCCTCAAGGGACCAAGCCTTTAAAACACTGTGAGAGATACTTAAGATTCAAATGACAGTATATCATACAAATCTGAAGCTTAATAATACAGGATGTGGTCTATTATATGAAAACTTGTTCCTTTATGTAAGTTTTCTATAACTAATTTTTTTTTCATTGGAAAATGAAATATTTGTGTTAGGGATATACCTAGTTGGTAGAATACTTAATTAACACTTTTAACATGTACAGGTCCCTTGGGAGAGGAAGGCAAGGATGGAGATGTCAGGGAGGTGACATCACTGTATATGAGCAGATACATTAAAAATACTATATGGATATGAAAACACTGGAAAGAAGTAGGAGCTGTGCAATAAAAAAATACAGGTTCAAAGCTTCACTGTGTTTGTATCTGGCCACCCATATTTCATAACCTCTTCTAACCCCTTCTCATAGATTTAAGCATTTAGTGGAATCCAAGTCAGTGTACCACAGAGACACCTACACAACATTGTCCACTGAAACACTGTTCACAATAGACAAATTATTAAATTAACCTGCGTATCCCATAAACAGAATAGTAAACAAAATGTAGGCTGGTGAGTATATATATTTTTTTACTTGATCACAAAGAAAAATGAAATTATGTCATTTTCAGGGAAATAGATGAAACTGGAGATCGTTGTATTTAGTACAATAAGCTAGATCAGGAAACCTTTTTCTCCTCTGGAGGCTAGATTAAATACATGCACGCATATATGCATATGACATGAAAGGAGTAGAAAGGTTAGTATTTGTGAATATGAAGGATAAGAAAGGGGGGCAAAGGAAGATAATAAGAGTATATTAGCAAACTATGTGATTTAAATGTAAAAAATACAAAAATGAAATTCATAATGCTGTAAAAGCGAATGTGTGCTAATGAGAAAGTAAATGCCTAATGGATATAATGATAACAGATTAGCAGTGCACTACACTGGAGGCTGCAAAATATTGTGTTATTTGGTGAATTGAGCAGGACTCAAATCATTACTCTATATTGAGAAGAGCTTTATGGAAACAAGCTGGAAAGAGAAAGCTCTGGTGGCTAAACCCAGGACTCAGATGTTGAGGGCTGTCTAGGTGGGAAGGAGCTATGAAGAAAATTTGTGAGGGGGCAATTTCTCTTCAGGACTGAGGTTGGGGGGGCTGTGGTCAGAGTGGAGGTGGGGCACAGTGTCTTTAAATGCAAGTCATTGTGATGTGATGAATTGAGTGAGTCGGGGTCAGTCTGGTTGCTTTGTCTTCTTGCCCCAGTGCCCTTACACACAGGAAAAGTTCTGAGACACTTTGTTTGTTAGTTGATGGATTACATTCCTAATGAGTGTGTAATCAGGGTAAGAATACCCACCGACATAAAATAGGCTATTGAGTGTCTTCTTTAACTTCATTGTAGTTGTAGAGTTGGACCATGTGTGCCTGTGATAGCATTGGTGAAGTTCTTAAGTAGAATTCATAAATGACATTCTTGCAGAGGGTTCTTCTATATTTTTCACTTTTAGAAAACAGAAAAAGAAAGGACCCCCTCCCATGCCTAATAGGGGTTTTAAAAAGACAAGCCTCTTACAGCTTAATCATGGGAAGTGTTGGGAATATTTCCTGAGACCAGATAGACTGGGCTCTGGAGTTGACAGAACCTTCATAAACTTGTACATCATAAGGCAGCGGGCTCTGATATTCCAGCTGTTGCCAGCATGCCTTCGTGACTCCACAATGCTGTAGGCAGCAGGATTCTGCGGTGGCAGAGGCGGGCTTTGGGTCCCTGAAGCACTTAGCTGTCTTTGCAGGCTGAATGAGCCACAGTCTACAGCAGCAAGCAGGGGTGCAGGTAAGAGACTTTAGTTCTCCTTCTCAGAGCATCGTATCCCTGAGGGGACCTGTTTTAAAAATCACTTGTGCTATTTGTGAGGGGGTATACTTCCTAATGCCTCCTTTGTTCTACAGTCTTAAAGGGCAGGTTGTTTGTTAGCTTACAATGGCGTGGGTCTGATCTGGCAAGATCTGCAAACATTCTCATTGTTTATTGTTCTGTCTAAAGATGAAAAATCATGCAAATCAGGATTCAAATTCTGGACGGAGTGCTCTGCAAGCATGCACACATGTGAGAGGGGCACGTTTGTCCATGCTGCATGTCCTGACGCAGGCAGGTTTTGCAGCCTTGTTTTTTAAAGCTAGATGAAAGCACGTTGGAACTGAAAGCTGCCGTCCCCTAACTGGTGGGACTGGTAGCCCTTGCTGTGTGGAAAAATTGCTCTGTGTGAGTTCTGCACATGGATGACCCGAGTATGCAGGCAGAAGGAATGTGTGAAGACCTGTCTGCATTGCCGTTTCTTTTTTAATAGCCCTAAGATGCAGGCATTCTCACTCCTGAGACACTGAGTGTGGACCCTGAAAGAAAATGGTGAGTTAGCCACATCCAAATTGGGGGATCGTAAGGGGGTAAAACCAGGTGTACATGCTTGGTCATGCAAACAGTCCATGTGTATATTCACACAGCTTGCTAACTGCAGTGAAATAAAACTCTATAAGGAGAAAATTGAATCTCTGTGGCTTTTAATATTTTAGTTCTTATAATTTATTATTTGTTTTGATCATGATAATGTTCTTCCTTTAAATGTGTTATACATGTGATTGCATTTTCCATTCTGCCTCTTTCATTGTGATTAAAAATGCAGGTTATTGTTTTGGGCCATGTTGCTAAATGATGAATTGCCTTTGCTGCAGGCAAGGAAGCTTTTGCATGTGTAGAAGGAATGCCATTTTCACAGGAAAACTGCTGCATAGCTATCTCTGTACACACATACATACACTATCTGAGTCTGTATTCACTGACTCATGGGAGAAGGTGTCATCTTGAATTGCACATTTAGGCATTGATTGTGCCAGTGCAGAGGCAAAAAAAAGAAAGGAGGAGGAGGAAAGGCAAATTAAGAGGAAAGGTTGTCCAAAATCTGATAGCATTATAACTAAATAGCTTGCTGTCTACCGATTACATTTTTTCAAATGACTGGAAAATAATTTTAAGTGTAAAATGCTGAAACAAATTTGAATGGTTGGCATATTTTCTGGTTGAAGTAGATATAAGTATTTTTGATGATTTTTGTCATAGGAGAGTATTGCTTTTGTGGTAGAAAAGAGGACTAGTCTATATACTTTATTATATATAGTAGAAAATACATTTTATGTGTACATATGCATGTGTGTGCGCTCTCTCTCTCTCTCTCTCTCTCTCTCTCTCTCTCTCTCTCTCTCTCTCTCTCACACACACACACACACACACACACACACACACACACACACACACACACACCTCTGTCTTAAGGAGGAAGTTTGCAGGGACATTCTCATTCATTCAAGCATACACGAAGGGTTTTTTTTAACATTCTGGAAATAATCACAAGTGTGTGTCAACTAGATGGGTTACGGAAGCCGCTACCCGGCTGCAGTGACAAATTACTTAGTAAACGCCTGTTAACTGCTGCATGCTTTGCATAGACTGGCCATTCCCCCAAAGTCTGACTTAGGATGCTGGAGGTTGGGGAAGGTAATAATTCATAAGGCCTTTCAGAATATATTTATAGGACTCTTTAGTACTTTAGGGGTGTGTGTGTGTGTATGTCTGTGTGTGTGTGTGTGTGTGTGTGTGTGTGTCTGTGGTGTTGATCATGGGTGGGGAGCCATAGGAAAAAGCTGGCATTTTATGTCTACCTTGAACTACCCATCTTTCCCTTTCCTTGGACACTAGAGGTTTTACCTGGCTTCTGCTAGAGCAAGTTAGCAGTCAGATCATTGATAGGAGGATTATAGACATTAAAGAGAGAAAATTAAAGCCATCCTTAATCCCCTCACCCTGTGCTCAACTACAGAACATGAAAGTGTGTGTATTTTGAAGTCTTGTTTCAGCATGATCATCTATTTTACATATGTAGTCATTCTTCACATAGTATATGCAAACTGCCTTTAAAATTTTTTTAACTTATATATACTATGCCTGGTATCCTAAGATATGAGAAATCTGTCTTTCAGTATAGACATTTAAAAACTGCTTCTCATCATTCACAATTACAAATATTTTAGTGAGCATATTGTACTTGAGAGAGTACACACAACCATGTGTATTGTCTTAAGACATGATAGATACATATTTAGGAGATAGCGCCTTGTGGACCTATTAAGAGTATCATTGCTGTTTATGCCTCATTCACCAGCAGCCTAGCAATCCTGATTTTCTCACAGTTTTACAAATATTAAACATTAATTTGGAATTCTGTGGTTTATTAAGTAACCCACTTTTAACAGGCATTTCTAAGGGCCTTGCAAAGGCAATCTTTTTTTTGTATATTTGTTGGCCTTTTTTGTTTTTTCTTTGTATTCATTACTGTTCACATTTCTATTAAAAGCCGGCCTTTCTTAATCATTGTCATTTATGTAACAATACATTTGTGCAGTATGGTTTATACTTTTCAAACATTTACAGTTCATTACAGTTAGATTATTTCTAACCCTAAGCTCTTGTTACTGAATCCTCTTGTTATGGCCCACATTTAGTGACTCTGTTATTACCAATTCTGTGCTTTAATGGCCACCAGCTTTTAGCAAGTATGTGTTATTATTGCCAGTATGTAGTTACCAATTGTATGGCATTACATGCAACCATCTACAGCTCTTTCAATTCTGAAATGATATACAATGCTTTGCAAAGATGAAAGAGTGGCTGAGGATGATATGTTATGTTGTATTCTTAAAAAAAACAAAAAACAAAAAATGGAGAACTCAAAAGACAGATCTAAATCCTAGCTTAGAACGAGTTGCTTGCTGACAGTTTATAGGAGATTGGAGTGCTCAAATAAGTATTAGAGGACAGTGCCATGTCGTATGTACTCTGCTATGTTCTTAGTCTGCCAAGTATTCAGTAAATGAATTGGCTATTCTGAGGACTTTAGAAATATCTGTGATCCTAGCATTTTTAGTTGCTAAGGTAGGAGGACACTAAGTTCAATCCCAGAGTGAGCTATATATCAAGATGCTGTCTCAAACAAAGAAATGAAAATTGAGAGAGGCAGTCAAGCTTGATCTTCGTGCTATGATCTTCAGTCACCACCTCCATGCTAAACCCTAGTCCTTCACATAGTTCCCAATATTCCACAAACAAACAAACCAGATCCTGACTCCAAGGATGCTCCTGATTGTTTGATATTAAATTAAGATAAACAGTATATTACATGTAGGATGAAGTCATTAAATATATACTCCTTTCTGACTCAAATGGTAGGTCTCCAACTGATTTTGCTATAACCTTTGACCACATTTTTATTAGTAAATCTTAGTGAATTGTATTGTATGAGATCTTTGATTTTTCAGCCTTTTCTTTTTTTCCTTTTTCCTAAAAAAATTTGTAAATGAATGTTTTGTCTGCATTCATACATGCATGCATGTATGCCTGTGCACCATGTATAATTCTGTTGGATTCCTCAGAACTGTACTTACAGATGTTTATGAACCACCATGTGGGGGCTGGAAATCAAACCTGGGTCCTCTGCAAGACCAACAAGTACTCTTAACCACTAAGCCATCTTTCTAGCCCCTGTCTGTTTTTCCTCCATAGGTCTCACAGTATTTTCAGCAGGTTTTCATAGGACCAAATTGTTCCAGAGCAGTATATTCTGATAAAACTTGGTTTATAAACCATGTAGCATACTAGCAATTTAATACTTATACTTTTTCTTAATGAAAGGGATATGCCAAGGGAAAGGGAGATGAAAGGGATAGAAAGATTAAAATTTCTAGTTTGCTAATCCCTGTTCTACATAGCAAGGCATATGCTAAAATTTAAATTCACAACTGACCTAGCCTGGCCTGGTGCTGCCAAGCATTTAATCTCAGCTACTTGGGAGGCTAAGGCAGGAAAATCTAAATCCATGTCCAGGCCAGGCAATTTGTGTGAAAATAAAAGGTTAGAATTATAGCTCAATAGTAGAGTGGTTCCCTCATAGGCCTGAGGCCTTAGGTATTTGCAGTTCCAAGTATTGTCAAAGGTGAAATAACAATAAAGTGTTAGAAGTTTATCAATTTTATAAACATTGTGAAGGATATAGGAGAATGTTAAGGCTAGTGATATACCCCAATTGGCCTATCATCCAGCAATCCCTGGGTTCAGTCCCAGTACTACATAAACTTGGCATTATGGTGCACACCTGAATTCCAGCATTCAGGAGGTAGAAACAGGAGGATCAGAAGTTCAGGGTTATCTTTGGCTATATAGTTAGCTCAAGATCAGTCTGAGACACATGAGACCCTGCCTCAAGGGAAGTTGAGAAAAAGGGGATGGGTGGAGAGAAGGATGGAGAGAGAGAGAGAGAGAATGAATATGTATATAAGAATGCCAGGAGAGAGGACAGAAGACTTTATGTAGTAGAGGTCTAAAAAGCTATGTTTAAAAAAAAAAAAAAAAACTTTTCTAGACTAACCTGGGGCAGTGTTGCTCACCTAAGTGGAGCTCCACAAATTTCATTTTGAAGGTTTATCATTTTGAAGTGATATCCTGGCCCAGGGCTCAAGAAGTTGTTCTGACTGTAGGAACATGGGTGGATTCCCCCTAGACCTGGTACCAGAGAACACTCAGTGACACCATTTTTATAGATAATGATTATTTTCTTTGGAAGAGAAATTCAGAGCCAAGAATTAAAATGCCAGGAATATAGCTTTTGATACCCACATATAGTATGTAGAAAAGTGGGAAAGAAGGAATTTGAAAGGGGAAGTTTTGCAAAATAGATTAATGTTTTCTTGACATCCAAATTGCTTGTAAGGCTGGTTTTGAAGTAAATTTAGAGGGGTGTCATCCTTCATTATTCGAACCCTTTGCCAGGCCTTCTGACTAAGTTTAAGAAGAGCCCAGTTTCTTGCTACATCAAATCTTGGGACCAAGTATGAAGGGATGGAGCCACAGAAATGAGAAAGGCCTTGCAACAAATTTTCAAGATGTATGATGTAAAAGCATACATAATTCACTGGGATACTGGAGCAGCAGTTATAGATTATAATCTCTCCAAATTCTAGCTGTTGTATGTGCATGTGGGGTATTCATGCATGTAGAGTCCAGAAGTCTGTGTCAGTGTCTTTCTTGATAATTCTCTACCTTATTTTTTGAGACAGTCTCTTAACTTAAAACTCATCAATATGATTCATCTGGCAGGCCAAATGAGCTTCAGGGGATCCTCTTGTCTCCAAACAGCATTAGGGTTTTACACACACACACACACACACACACACACACACACACACACACACACACACACACACACACACAAACCACCACCATCACCACCACCATACCGAGCCTTTACATAGATGCTGGTGATCCAAACTGATTCCTGCACAGCAGTCATTTCTGCAGCCCACTCCCCTGTTTAAAAATTACTGTATAGTATTAAAAAGTCAGTGCCTGTTAATTTGGGTTTACATCATCTGTGAGTGATATGATTTCTCTTTTAATCTGTCTTCTCCCCAGCCTGTTTAACCACAAATGATTTATCTTTTTTTTTTCTAATTCAACTTCATTACTTGGCATCTGAGTCTCTGTAAGCTAAAATGAAATCCCAGGGAAACTGTAAACCTTTTTATCTATCTGTGAAGACACTGAAGAAATAAAAACTCGTTTGGTTTTCCAAAGTAATTGCTTTTCCCACGTGGCATGAAAAACACAGGCTGGCATAGAGAGAAAAGCTGTAGCCAGGGGGCATTGTAGTAAACACATGGCCAAAGTCAGGATGCTCTGGGCTTGTGTTCTCCCCAAATTACATCCAGCAAGACACAAGAGTTTGAAGACTGGGTACAGTAGTGTATATCTGCTATCACAACTACTCAAGAAGTTTAGGCAGGTTTGCCTGGGCCACATGGAAAGTTTGAGATCAATCTTGGCTGCATAGTGAAACCTTGTCTTAAGTATATCTCCCCTAAATCCCCAAGTGAAGACACAGGAAACTGTTAAATGATAAGATCCAAGAGTTTGAACAAAACTCACAGAAACAGTTATCTTCCTTGTCATCATAAGCATAATATGGCTGTTATTTTAGCAAGTATAGGTTAATCATCCCTAGTCCACACACCTAAAATATGAAATTCTTTTGAATCAGAAACAGTGCCCACATAATGCCGCAAAAGAGAAACTTCTACATTTGACCTCACATTATACTATAATGGGTTGCAGTCAAAATGCAGGTACACTAAAAATAGTACATTAAAATTATTTTTAAGCTCGCTCTCTCTCTCTCTCTCTCTCTCTCTCTCTCTCTCTCTCTATATATATATATATATATATATATATATATATATATATATATATGAAACATGTAAAATATAAATGTATGTCTATAAATATAAGTGCATGGCCTAAGTTAGCATTATTGCATTCATGTTTATAATTAAGTTCATATATGTTTGTGTATATGTGTATACACAAATATATATATTTGAATGAAAATAGTTCAAAAAGTCTTTTAATTCCAAATTCAAATACTTCCCCCAAACATTTGAAATGAGAGATACTCAACCATGTTGTTTCTGTGACTGGAAATTGGACAGTCAGAAGATAATCAGACAGTCCATATTCTACAGCTGCTTGTGCTCTGGAAAGTCTGATGATTAATTGGCATTTCTAAGATTATAACTAGTATCATTAATCTTAAGTGTTCATACTCTAAATGTTTCTGATGAACTCTGTGTCTTTGTTGATTGGTCAGTTGGTTAACTGCCTCTTTGGTGCTCTAGTGCCATATCCCATTGTCTCTTTCCCACTTCATTGACAGTTATGGGATACTGTGTTGATGGAAGAGCTTTCTGTTTATACTTAAAACAAAGAATTTATGTGACTGCTAAGAATTATCAGGAATGTGGGAAGAGTGGTGAGAAATATCAGGGGCTCACCTGGGAGACTTGTATGTGGAATGGCTTGGGTGTTTTGTCTCCCAGCTGCCTGACTTCTGTACAGAGATCTTACTGATATATCCCTCTAAGCTGTAGGGCAGATTGGTTATCTATGATTGATGATGAATAAGTCTACTCTTTCCCAAATGACTTTTCTCTGTACCCACAGCCAGAGGAGGTATACTTCCTAGATGCCACATTCAAACTGTAAATATGAAACTATAGAGAACATGGGACTTAAGCGATGTTGACATTCCCCTTCATGGAAATGCAGCTGTTTCTAAGACAGAAATTCTGGATTCCAACCTGATTGTGGTATGAGTTAATTGGGTACTTCACAAACAAATTGGGCAACTAGCTCTCAAGTGTGACTCTCAGGCCACAGTGCAGAACTGCTCCTATGTATTGTGTGTGTGTCTAGGTAGTAGGTAGATGGTAGAAGGGTGTGTGTGTTCATAATAAAATATTTGCCACATCACACATGTAAAGGTCAGAAAACAACCTTAAATAGTGGTCCTCACTTCCTACTTTTTTGTAAACGGGTTCTCTCATTGTTTCCCTGTTGCATATACCAGGCAACTGGCACCCAAACTTTTAGGAATTCTCCTGTTCTCTGCCTCCCACCTCAACATGGAAGCAGTGGATTACTGGTCCTCAACACTTACATAGCAGTTGCCCTATCCACTGAGCTCATTATCACATCCAAAAGACTTAGAAAATTTCTCTATCATCCTCTACAAAGGTAACTATAAACTACTAGCAAAACAGTGGTAATTAATTAGTGATAATAGAGCAGTAAAACAAATGTTTATTTTGGTTGTTCATACATGAAGTTATTTCACCAAAGACTTAGATGTTTATATCTTGAAAAAGTACCACTCCCCTGTGTATAACATTCTTCACCGTGACTGGAAATGAGTGACAGCAACAAGTGTTTTTATATATCTAATGGGTTGCCTTTTAGACACTGGAGAAAACAGGTCACAGGTCTCTCGTGGAGATGCTTTGTGCTCAGCTAGGAGCATAGACTGAATAGAATTAAACTATAAAGTCACTTCCGAGTTCCATACTAGGTTGAGACATGAAGATTGGAATGGGGCTGGCATGTTTAAGGACCCATGTAGTATGGAGGCAGGTATGCCCAAGACATGACTACAGGGAGCAGAGAACAGAAACTGGGAGAATTGAAGCCAGATTTCTCAGTTGTTGTAGTGAGTAGATGGAGTCTGGAAATAAAACAGCCATGCCTCATATGCATAAACTTCCCATTGAGGTCTGAAGTTGCTTGTCTCTAGAGAGCAGGAGCAGATTTGTCAATTTAAATAATTGTGAGGTTAATAAGATTTCTAGAACTTTTGTCTGTTTTTTCCCATTGGTGTTGTGAACATACTATACCAGAACAGACACTTGTCTGCCTTTCTATGGTGCCAGTACAAAGTATAACATCAGTTTCATTGGCAGGAATTTGCCAAGAAGTTCCATCAGCATTAAAAGTCACTATGGGAATGAGTATGTTATGATGAGCTCTGTTGAAGGGTTGCTGTGAGGTAAGCTGTGGAGTTCACAGGCTTGTGTCACACTTGAGGGTGTAGTTGAGCTGTAAAAATGAGGAGTGGGACTGTGAAGGCCATAGAAATAGGTCTAGACAGAAAAATATATGCACAAATGCATGGAGAATCCAGACAGACAAACAAACAGACAGATAGCAAATCAAGTGGATCATATCAACAATGTGGACAGAATCTCTGAAGTTTCTGTGACACTCAAGAATTCTTTGCCTGTTGAGTCTTGGATTGTATACTGAGTAACCAAATGCACCATTGTCTCCTTCTGGTGTGTCCAGTAAGTTGTTGAATTAGATGTTCCTATGTAATTTGAAAAATGGGTTATTATTGATTTTTTTCTTAAGATTTTAAAATAATTTGTGTGTCAGGTATTTGATGTGGGTTATGGAGAGAGCAGTGTGCGTACATTAGTGTCCAGAAGCAATGGGTCTCTCTAGAAATCTACTCACAGGAAGTTGTGAGGTGCCATACATTGATGCTGCAAAAAGAACCTGGGTCCTCTGGAAAAAACAGCATATAACACTCCTCAACCACACAGCCATCTCTTAGTCCCTTTCTGATGTGGTTTTAATATGACCATGTATCGCTGTAGTTCCACTTTACTTTGATAAATCTATAGGGTGACATCTATTTTACCTTTAGGAATACGTTCTTAGCAGTTTGTGTCTTGTTAATGGTACTGGACAAATGCTGGTGAACCAAAGTACAGAGTCACCCTCCATCCTCCAAATTAAATCAAAATCTGCTTTTAAAATGGAATCTCTCCAGATAAGCCCGAGAAAACATTGTTTATATAATACAGAGGAACTTAGAGCAGGGCACAGTTTGATTTCAACTATTGGTTTCTGCCACATGACAATATGGTAGGCCCTTGCTACATAGTTGTCCTCTTCAGTGTGTTTTTTCCCTTGTAATTCTATCCTAAACCTTTCACCACCTGAGTTGTAATTGTGGATGTCCAGTGAGAACTTCATGCCCAGTAGTAGGTGAGAATTCTGTGTTTACATCAACAGTTAGTTATTATATTAGGCCCTGCCTTAGAAAAATAGTACAAAACATGGGATATATATATGTACATGACATAGCCATATATACACAGACACACATATACATGTATAACATACAACACAGTAGAGATACATAGCATGGCACACATGTACATTTACATAAATGTCTGCACAGATGACATATATAGCCTATACAGTATATATCTATTTATAAATATACCTACATTTAAACATATCACAGACATGCCATACCAGACTCTGTCTGCATTATATATCTCTTGGACACCATTAAAAACAGATTTGAATTTGGTTTCAACAGAATCCAAATGGCTACATTTTAGTTCTTTTTTATTGTATCTATTTGTGACCTGGTTTGTGACAAATAGAATTAGTGATTTTATAATGTTGATTCTGCAAGCTTGGACTGGAAAAGGGCCAAGAAAAGGAGAGAAGGCAGTTGTGAGTGACTAATAATGCATAGATTTTAGCAACAAATTAGTGTTTGTTTGATTTTGGTTATATAATACAGTGGCTAGTTATCCCATAATACTAAATGCCAGGATCTTTTGACTGGGAACATGGCTACTATTTGCAGAGAAAGCAGTTCATGTATATTCCTACTTTTTTGAGGTGACATAGGAGACAGCTAACATATGACTTGCTCTTCTCAGAATGTATCCTCAGTTTAACAGCAATATAATGTCCTATAATGGTGCCCTAGAAATTAGGATCCATGAAGGAAATACCTTACTGGGAACCAAAATGACCTTTCCCTAAATCCTGGTTTATCCCCCAGTTCCCATAACTGGTACCACACACCTCAGTCTACATATGCATATTATTTCTTGACCTTTGTTTCCTCTTTTTATATAAATTAGGATGCTGCTGTGAGGAAGGCAGAGACATACTGAGAATTTCTTTTTCTCTGCTTTTGTCCAGAAATGTAATCCATTCATTTTTCCATATATATTATATATGACGAATGAATGAATGTGTTTCTGTACTGATTCAGGTAAAAGTTCAGAAAGAACTAAGCTTTATGGCTAAGAGCTACACTAACTAAGAGTTTTGCAACAAAAATGTCTGTTAAACTAGGTATTATTCCCTAAACTATCTACTACTCTGCTTAATATACTTTGGTGAAACTTCAAACTAGAAGCTTCTTTGAATGTCTGTATACTACAAATGGAAAATGGTACTTCTTTTGAGTTTTATTTGTCTTCTTGCTCTGATAAGTTTAGTAATTTTGTTGTAGGTTGTTTTCTAAACAGTCTTTAATCTCCTGAGCAATAATACAAGCATGCCTACCTTCCTAGATGACTCATGAGGACCTAAGCTGTTTTGTTTTCTCGGTTTTATCAGGGAAATGGGGTCTCCTCATTAATAAAAGAATTAAGAATGTACTCAAACAAAAGCTTAAGAGTAATTTCATTGGAATTTAAAAGAACCCCAGGGCAGGCAAGCTGTAAACATAAGCATTTATGCAGAAGGGGGAGAGTGGAGGAGAGAAAGAAAAAGACAAGCTGATTGAGTTAAACCATTATGGATGTCAAGTACATGGTGGGAAACAGAGCTTTATAGAAAGAAGGAAAAGATGGGTGAGATGTGGCTTAGTTGGTAGAGTATCTGCCTAGAAAGAATGAAAAAGTCAAAAGTACTAGAGAAAGTATATTTAGCCTATGGCCAGCATTGGAAAGAGAAGGGAAGACAAACAGCAACAGCATGAGAAAAATTACACCTTTCTAAGTCAGGCAGACCCTACAGAACCTCATGGTAGCTTGTAGGGACTACACTGGGGAACAGGAATTCAGGGAAGGGAAAGTACAGTAACTAACTAAAAGGCTATTCCTTCTATCATTTTTAGCACCATTTTAAGATGAACCCAATGTTTCCTTAGCTAGGTCAGTAGGCTGTCCAGGAATGTTAAATCTCTGCACAGGCCAGAGATTTTATCCTCTCTGCCAGAAGAAATAATTTTCTCTGAGCCTTTATTGATGCTATATCATTAGGATATCAGTTTCTAGCTTCATTGCTAGTAGAGTTTAACTACATCTGTTTGCAGGGACACGGGAGGCATTGGCTCTGCTCTATTCTGGAACATGTAAACCCAGAAAGGGACCTCCCCCTCCCATTTCCCAAGGACACAACAGGGTTATCATCTATATGCAGGGCACTGACATGAGAGCCTTGCAGATCCCCCCCCCTGTAACACCCTGATATTATACATCATATGCAGGTTGTAACAAGCACAGAAGCTCAAGTACTCTAGGTGTGAAACAGGGATAGGTTCCTCTTCTCATTGACTAGCTACTTATACATGCTTCCCTTGTCTGAGTCAGTAGCAAAGTTTTCTTGGTAGTGTCCTCCTACCCCTACTCCCACCTACCAACCTAGGAGTCAAACTTAGGGCCTCAACATATTAGGTGAGTATTCAACCACTGAGATATATACACTGTTCCTCAAAAAAAAAAAAAAAAAAAAAAAAAACCAAAAACAAAAAACAAAAACAAAAAAAAACCCAAGTGATTGTTTTTTAAACAACTCACTCTGTAGCCCAGGCTGGCTTTTAACTAGATGCATTCCTTCTGCTTGGCATCCCAAATACTGGGATTATATGAAACACCATGCCCAGCTCAGAAGTCAATTTTAGACTTAGAATTGTTCTTTTCCTTAAATCAGAGGAATTGTTTTTCTCCTTGGGCTTTGTTTGGTGTGGTATGTTGGCAGAGTCAGTGCATACTGAGTTGTTGGAAGTTTGCTAGTAGTCAACCCATATGCTTTAATAATGGCATAGACAGCCAGACATGCAGACCAGCTTCTATATATGTGTCATGGGCAGGCCTATGTGTATATATGCATGTCCATGTGATATGATAGTATAAGGGAACGCGCTGTAAGTCATAGCTGCTTCCAAAATAAATAGTTGTTTTTCTCATTTCTCATGTCTAATTTTAAGGTTTTTATGACCAAATTGATTATTGGCCCATCTTAGAAAGGCCTATCCCAGTGTATATGAGCATTTCCCATATGCCATGTAAAAATATTACAACTTGAAGTAAATAGTCCCAAATATATTTGGTTCTGAAATTTTTCACAAAATCATGATTTTTCTTTTTTAGGGAGGGTATTTATTTTGATTATAGGGGATTGTTGAAGAAATGTAGTTGATATATACATATGTGTGTATACCAGATCTATGTATATGTGTCACTAATGCCTTATAATCCATATATAACATGTTCTACATATAGCCTAACATTTATTTAACATGTATTACAGATCACAAGTGGCAGTGGGCACAGGTGTTAGAAAATGTGTAGTCCTTAAAGTAACCCAAGAGAAAATAATCTAATTTGGATTTTTGCCTAATTTTATTCCATCATCTTCTAGACAAGCTGATGCCCAGAGTTAGGAAGTTAGTCTGAGAACATTGCTGGACCTATAAAACAGAACTCGCAGGCCAACCCCATATTACCCGAATTGTCCCACTCGCAGCAAGACCCAGAGCTCCACAGGAGGGCCTGGACTAATCTGAGACTCTACCTCGAAAATATACATACTGAGAGGAGTATACACTGGTGACTCAGGACCCCAAGTCAAGGATCGATCCCCTTTCACCCCTGCCTGCTCACAAACACACTTTGTGGTCAATGAGCATGGCCCTGTACCCTAAAGAAGCAGGCACACCTTAAAGGCCTTCACTGCCTAATCTTGAGCCAAGGAAGTACTAGGACCTACACAGCACACCTTCACCTGGTTATCCACAAGTCCTTACCAACATCATTTACTGAGTCCATGAATGTATATGTGTGACTCGACTGTCCCTCTCTTACAGCTCCTCTGTGCTCAGCAGTGCCCAGCAGCAAGACAGCCAGCATGTGAATGAGGACACAGCTTCCCCTCAAACAAAAGCCCAGCTCTCTTCCAAGTGTCAGCACCTACAGAAATCAGCCATGGAAACATCTCGCTCTCCTTCACCTCAGTTTGCCCCACAGAAGCTGACAGACAAACCTCCCCTTCTTATCCATGAAGACAACTCAGCAAGGTATTGTCTTATGACAGCATGCTATGTGTTTATCCCATACAGGCTTCAAGTGTTTGCTGCTGGGGTCTTGCTGCAGCTTCAGACACCGGGGTAAAACTCGGTCATGGAAGATTGTGTGGAGAATGAGACACAGCTCAAATGACCAGTTGTGATTTAGTGACATGATCCCCTTTGTCTGAACTTAATGCATTTTCGTTTGTCTTACTCTAATACATGCGGACTATGCATGTTTGGCCAGTGATGAAAATCAGATTTAGCCTAAGATCTTTAGGCAAAGTTGAGTAATGTCCAATAGTCTTCAAAATACTCCTTCCCTCTTTTTTGATTTTTGTTTGTTTTTTGAGACAGGATCTCAATGTGTAACCTGGGTTGGTCTTGAACCCACTATGTAGCTTAGACTGTCTATATAACCTAACCTTTCTTTGAACTCCTTATTCTGTTGCCTCTAACCTCCCAAGTTTTAACTGAGCTACATCCTTAGCTTCTCAACCTACCCCTTTAAACTCTGGAATGACTCAGATAAAAAGCTAAGTGCCATGGGTTACCTACCACTTTTCAAATTATTGGTCAGTGAGGTCTTACAGACCATAATAGGTTATTGTCATTGCTCTTGGTTACCTTCCAGAACATCACCCCTATTGCCTATTGTAGACGACACCACATACTTGAGCCATAAAGCATGGAGAAAACAAGTTGGTAATGACATTAAAGCTTCATTCCCACTGGCTAGCTTTCATAGTGCAAGGTGTTATGGATGATACTACTGGAGTAATCAACAACCTTACCCAGCTTTGAGCTCTAGGAATTAGAATCATGAACTGACAAGATATGCCTACTCATGCAGTCGTGACAGGAATGCTAAGGGAGACTTTAAGACCTGTTTCACAAAATGGAACTAGTGTGCCATAGACTTTAGGAAATAACTATCATTCTGCTATGTGGACATGGCATTAAACCCCCCCCTTAAGTACTTGTCTTTATACTCATAGGTTGGTACATCTCATAGTCCTCATCAGAAAAGCTTCTTTTGTAATAGATAGTAATTAACACAGTGATCCACAGCTTTTAAACATACAGAAAACATGAAACTTCTAAGTTTTCAACCCTAAATATCACAGCTCCTCTTCCTAAAGTTCATTGATCACTGTGGAAGAGTAGCAGAGGAAACAAACCACCATAGTGAAACTGATGTCCAGACAGGACAGGACTGTTGTGCACATGAGCTCACAGTAGCTTTGATTGCATGCACAAGTTTAAGCCACACAAATACCAGCATAAATGGAAGACAGGCTCACGAAGTCCCATCCCCTATCTGAGAAGCTGTTGGGAGAGAGAGAGTCAGTTTTCTTTCAAGATGCGGCCCCTAAGAGGCTACCCATACTCCAATAGATAGTCCTACACCTTTGCACATACTAACAGTACTAAGTGAACTCAGTAGTTTTAAAAGACAAAACAAAACATAAAATTGAGAACGAATAGTGGAGGAATGTGGGGTGGGTGTGATGAAAACATAAGTATGTCTTCTCAAACAATAAATAAGTTTAGAAATGACATCATTGATGTTATTGCATCTCTGATAAATGCCATGACCAAAAGCAACTTGGGGATGAAATGGTCACTTTCCCCTCACAACTTACAGTCCACCATTAAAGTTCGAACAGAAACTGAAGCAGGAGACCTTGGAGGGGAAAACACCACTATTGGCTTGCTCCCCACGGAATACTCAGCATGCTTTATTATACAACCAAGGACCTCCTGTCAAAGTGGGCTGGGACCCCCACATCAATCATTAATCATGAAAATGCTCCAGACTTGCCTATAGGCCAATCTGATGGAGGCACTTTCCATTTGAGGTTCCCTCTTCCCAGAGAACTCTAGTTTGTGTTGTATTAACAAAAATACCAATCAGCACCGTCTCCCGTGACTGTGTTAAATGCACAGCTTTACATGTGTGCCTCAGCTGTGTTTTATGTCTTAAATAGTATCATTTAAGCATCTTTCATTTGGTAGCATTGTTAGGGATCTGGAGAGAAGATGCTCTAGTCTGGTAGTTTCTGCTTTAATAGAACCCCACAGGCTGAGTATCTTAGAAACAACAGACATGCTTACTCCTGTTTCTGGAGACTAGACGACCAAGGTCAAAGTATGGCAGAATCAGAAAAGTGCTTCATAGATGGCACTTTCTTGCTGAGGGCTCGCATGGTAGAGGAGGACAGGAAGTTCTCTACTGTTCTTTAATAAAGACACTAATACCATTCATGAGGCTCAATTTCCATGACATCTGGAGGAAAGATCTCTATGAGTTTGATGCCATCGGTCTATATAGTGAGACTCTGTCTCAAAAAAAAGATAAATAAAACAACCAACTTACATATACTTTTTGTCTATAGCAGTAGGAAAAGCAATAAGATAACTTGTGTGGTAGACAAACTGTATAACTTTCTTGTGCCAGTCAGCTTAGGGTACTATAGCTTCTTAAGTCATTAGAACTAAACTGAACACAAATGGCTTTCATAGTGAAACAGCATCTTACACTAGGGCTCAAGACTTGTGTGGGTCTAGGAAGTGGCTTTTTGTTCTAGTGAATACTGTTTTGTTTTGATTTTTTTGTTTGTTTGTTTGGGTTTTTGGTTTTTTGTTTGTTTGTTTGTTTTTGGTGTCTTCTTTTGCTATTTATCACAGACTGGCCAGAAATTCGGCAATCCTCCTGCCTCAGCCTTCCTAATGCTAGGATTCTAGGCATGAGTTACTATGCCTAGCTGGAAACGTGTAGTTTTTAAACTACGTTTGTCCAGGGTGAGTCAATGAGACTAACCCAGAACAAGTGAGTTCCCAGCATGCTGCACTGTATCCCTCACAGGGTGGCTTTAGGTATCAGTATGTGGGAGACACATGACAAAGCCCCAGAGTGGAACGCATGGGTGGGGGTGCTCAGCAATAATTCTAAATACAGCACCTCTCAATATGTCTTTTAGGGATATGGAGGAATACCCAGGCATCTGCTGGTATGCAACAACTGACTTTTAGATTTGTGGTAATTCTGTCCACTGATGATGTTTCCTACAAAGGGAGAATTAATAAATGGTGCTGAATGCATTTGTATTAAAGCTCATGCCATACAGTGTTTGTCTTTTCCAGTGCAAGCCCTTGGGAGTTCAATGCCCATTTTCATAAGAAAACAAAAATGAATATTAAACAGTTTGCATATCATTCAGGATCTCTTCATTCAGTGCCTATAGATGTGTGGCAGAGTTTGAGTTGGACTGCTAGGCATCCAGAGACCATGTGAGGGGTCAGATGAGGACAATTTCCAACCTCTGCCTTTTCTTTCTATTTGGCTGGTTGACACTGGGTCTTTGTGTTGGGATCCCTGTGTGAATCGTGGGTGGAAATCTGTACATGTCAAGATTTCAGAGGACAGCCCTTGTCTTTGCAGAATCGAGCGGGTGATGGACAACAACACCACTGTGAAGATGGTGCCCATAAAAATCGTGCACTCAGAAAGCCAGCCTGAGAAGGAAAGCCGCCAGAGTCTCGCATGCCCAGCCGAGCTGCCTGCACTGCCCAGTGGGCTGGAGAAGGACCAGATCAAGACACTGAGTACGTCAGAGCAGTGCTATTCCCGCTTTTGTGTGTACACGAGACAGGAGGTGGAAGCCCCTCATAGAGCCCGCCCTCCAGAGCCCCGGCCACCCAGCACCCCTGCACCTCCTGTCAGAGATGGCTGCTCCTCCCCTCCCTCGATCAACTATGGGAAGACCAAGGAGAAGACCATGGACGATTTGAAGTCTGAAGAATTAGCCAGGGAGATTGTGGGAAAGGACAAGTCTTTGGCTGACATCCTGGACCCCAGCGTGAAAATCAAAACTACCATGGATCTGATGGAGGGAATTTTTCCCAAAGATGAGTACCTCCTAGAGGAAGCTCAGCAGCGAAGGAAGCTGCTCCCCAAAGTCCCCTCACCCAGAGTTACAGAGGACAAGTAAGTAGATGCCAAACACCATAGCTGCTTGTTTCTTAGTCCCTATCTCATAGGCTTAGAAGTGAAAGAAGGGACTTAGGGGTGTATTGATATTCATGATTGCTTCTACAGGGAGATGATGGTTTTCCTTGTGGTCTTTGGAATTTAGCACTCTTTGGTAAGATTTCAAATTACCATACCTGGATTTAGCAGAGGCAAGATGATACCCACTGCGGCAGCTAATGTCCTTTACTAACAGCTGCCATGAGAATGGGGCATTCCTGCCATCTAGTGGAAAGGCAGAGGGTATCATCTAATCTGCTAATCTCTGTATTTAACGTGCATATCATGTGCCTGTCATCCATTTGTTTTTGAAGTAAAGTCTAAGAAGCTTGGGCTCCCTAAAATTTGATCGTGCTACTTCAGCTTCCTGAATTTTTAGGATCGACCACCACACCTTCCTATCTCCCTTTCACCACTTTCTTGATAATGTTGAAATAGAACCCAGGTCTTCTTATATACTAAGTAAATTTGTCATCACTAAGTCACAAGCCACACCCATTTATTTTGTTTTGAGACAAGTTAACTGGACTGACTTTGAATTTACAGTCTTCCTGCCTTGGATTCCCGAGAGCTGATGTTGCACATATGTGCCACTACACAGAACTGTTTATCTTAGGGTGGTCTATACAGCTATCATGTAATCTTTACATTTAATTAGTCTGTATGCCTTTTGTCTCTGTGTCTTTCACCTACTTTTGAAACACATTACAAAGTCTGCCTCTAGTCAAAGAATGATATATTGAACAGCATTTTCTTTCATTAGAAATGTTTTTTGTGTGTTTAAATTTCAGTTACCTAGGGGCCGAGGATGCACCTCAGAAGTAAAGTACTTACCTAGAATGTGTAAGGTCTTGGATGTAATTCAAATTGCAGATGGGATAAGAAAAGCAGTTTTGCTTTCTACAGGAGACATGTGACAGTGTCTAAAGACATTTCTCTTTGCTATATCTGGAGGCATGCAGTTAGTACCTAGTATATGGAATCCAGAGGTTCTTTTTAAGATTCCGCAGAGCATAGGATGGCCCAAGGCATGTGTATGCACACACATACACACACACACACACACACACACACACACACACACACACGGTTTTAAAAATTACAACCCTATAGCCTGGGTTGGGGGAAACAACCAAGTATGAGAATACTTGCCCAGTATGGCAAGGTCTACAGTTTCCAAATTACTACTGAAAAACAATGATGACAGCATTGAATTACAGTCTGTGAATCTTGTGAGTATTAGTGGGGAAAGTTTTTTTATTTTTATTTTGTTTCTTAAAATCTTTTGTCCTTTCTCTCAGTGCCATTTGTTACAACCTAGGTTCAGAGAGTGTGCATGTGTCACATCTGATTAAAATCTTGGCCTCTTCACCCAGGAAACAGGACCCAGGTGTGCCAGGGGTTGTGTCCTTGGCCACCAATTCTGCCTATTACAGCACATCAGCCCCCAAGGCAGAGCTGCTTATCAAGATGAAGGACCTACAGGAGCCTGAGGAGTATTCAGCAGGTGACTTGGATCATGACCTTTCCATTAAGAAGGTAAGAAAGAGAAGCACAAGTCTGACATCAACTCAGTAGCTCCAACTCACAGCTATTTAGGTAGCTGAGGCAAAAGAATCATTTAGGGCCTGGAGTTCTGGACCAGCCTGGGAGAAATAGCAAGATCTGCCTTTATACAAACAAAATTCCCTGCCTCCTAAGCAGGGTGACTAATGCCTGTCATCCCAGCACTGAGAAGGCTGAGACAGAAGAGTGACAAGTTTCAATTAGTCTATGCTGCATGGTAAGTTCAGGGCCAGCCTGGGCTTCACAGTGAGATCCTTCTTCAAAAAATAAAAACAAACAAGCCTTCCCTCAAAATTGTATGCTGGGCCACTGAAAGGTAGGATCGACCGCTCACTTGTCACCTCAGCACAGACCTTGTACGGCATCTCTGAGGGCATTTGTGCTTGCTTTTCACAGAAGACGTGGACACGAATAAGCTGTTCATGCTTAATTATGTTCTAACCCTTCTACAAAACCATTGAGGATCCAACTGTAGACAGACTAGAGAAAGGAGCCCCCTCTCTTTAAGGGACCTTGTGTTCTCATAGGAATTATGTAAGGCTGCCACCACCACCACCAACAAAAAGATGTGTAACATAGGATTGGTAAACCTTACCTTTCTGCCTGCTTTTTTGGAAAAAAGTTTTATTGAAACATAGCTACATCCATTTGTTTACATATTGACTATTACTAACCATGTAACCTACAAGGAGTAAAATATCTCCTCTCTAGCCCATAATGGGAAAAGTTTGCCAACCCTTGATATTCTACATTAGGTATCAGACAGTTGGAATAGGCTGAATGAATCAAAAGAAATAAGTGCCTGATTGTAGAGACCCAGAGCTCAAGCCCCAGAAATGAGTGCTGTGTGAGGGAAAAGCGAAGCAGGTGTTAGATGCCCTATCAGAAGAGTTTGGTAGTCTTTGGGAGAAGCAGCAGAAGGTAAGGCTTCAGCTTTTTGAACTAGGAGAGAAGGTTGGAAATTAATTCAGGAACACATTTTGTGGCACCCATAACAGTCACTGCAAGCAATGGAGTATTATCTCTATGGCTGCCAACCTGGTAATTTGAAACATAGCATAGATTGATCTTAATTATGTTAGAAATGTTAGGGAGGGAGTATCATGAGCTATTTGTACATTTAGAAATCATTTCCATGTAGAGAATGATACATTTTTAGATTCTGAGAATTAAATATAGAGATGGGTGTTTGCTCTCTCGAGAGTTTTAATTAAGAGTATTATGTATTTTATTCTTGTTTTATGTCCATATTTTTCAAAACATCTTTCAGTTTTTGTCCTTATACAACAGAAGTCACAGAATTTGAAGCATTTTAATTTAGGCCACACTGTACATACGAAGAACTACTTTCTTTACAGTTAGGCCTTGTTATTTCATACTGCAATGCATTTAGAAGTGCATACCTGGACAAGGGCATAGCCCATTGGGAGAATGCTTACCCAGCATGTATTAAGCCCTGGATTCCTTCTCTAACACTCTACCCTACTAAGTATATCAAATATCTTTAAAATCCAGGAGTGGTGGCACATATCTATAGTCCTAGCATTCAGGGGGAAGAGGGAAGAGGATCAGCACAAGTTCAGGGTCAGCCTGAGATATATAACCAGGTTGTACACCATCCAGGGCTATATAGCAAGTCTGTCTCATAAATGCCACCGCCAAAAAAACATTTTAAAAAATGATCTCACCCACCTTTGTCTGTATAGTATTCTACCTATTTGCTCTGACAGGCATCAGGTGCTAAAATACTGTGTCACTAGAAGCAACTGCTTTGAGTCTGAGTGAATCACAGTTTGAACATTTTTATTATATTGTATTTATTTATATTCGGACACAGACTCGTGTTATATAGCCCAGGCTAACCTCTTACTTGTTATGTGATCCAGGCTGGCCTCTAACTTGTTGTCTTCCTCCTTCAGCCTCCTGGTTTCTGAGATTATATACCTGCAACAACACACCCAGCCAGACTTACATTTTTAGATAGTAAAGATTACTTAATTCTTGGGATGAAAGTACTCTACCCATGAACTGGATTATAATCCTCCTTTTAATTAAAACAAAAGTTTGCATGAGGGGCGAGTTCATTGTATGTGCTGTACACATATTTGTATTTGGTATACTTTAGTTTTTGAGACAGAGTCATGCTACATAGCCTTGTCTGGCCTGGCACAACATATGTAGCCCAGGCTGGTCTTAAATCTCTTACAATCTTCTGCCTCAGCCATCTCACTGCTAGACAGACATGAACAACTATATCCGGCTCCACATTTTATTTTTACTTTTCCTCTTTGACAATCAATGCTTGATGACTAGAGAGATGGCTCTTGGGTAAAATTCTTGCTATGGAAGCATAGGGATTAGAATTCAGAACACATATAAATATATAATGGGTGTGACAGTCAGCCTGTAATTTCAGTGTTTAGGAGACAAAAACAGGAACTCTACAGAGCAAGCTCACTAGCTAGAATAGCCCATTTGTCACTGTCTGGTTCCAAGTGAGAGACCCTGCTTCAATATAAAATGACAATCTAGAATGGCACTCATGTCAGCCTCTGACCTTCACATACATACATGCACATCATATATACATATAGTGGAGTCAGGCTACACCCATGATCCTAACATTGAGGTTGAAACAGGAAGACCATAAATTGGAGGCCACCCTGAACTATACAAAAAAAAATCCATTTTTAACAATAAAACACAAGAAGCAAAATTAGTGCTTTAAGGTTAGTAATATAGCTCAGCGACAGAGTACATGCTTAACATGTAAGAGGTTCTGGGTTTGATCCCCAGGACTACACACAAAAATAAGAATAATAATAAATAAAACTTATTCTTTCAATCAGTGCTTATCAGCCTTCCAAGTGCTGCTACCTCTCATACAGTTCCTCATGTTATGGTGACCCTCAACCATAAAATTGTTTTCATTGGTACTTCATAATATCGTTTTGCTGCTGTAAGGAATTGTAATGTGTTGTCTAATGGTCTTAGGCAACTCCCGTGAAAGAGTTGTTCTACCCCACCAAAGGAGTCACATCTCATAGGGTGAGAACCACTGCTTTAAAAGGCTTGTGTAGCCGGTGGGCTATAGTGTTATTGTTTACTGGTCTGTCTGAAGAAGATGGGTTTAAAAACAAATGTCTTGTGGTAGCTGCAAAACAGTATGAATGTTCTAAATCCATATTACCACACACTTAAAATGGTTAAAATAATATGTCTATATATTTTAGTGATGTGTGCCTAAGATGAATAAGGCCTAGAGTTATATCTCCAGCACTGCAAAAAAGTGAAAGTTGAAATGGTTTATGGTACATATAATTTTCCATTATAACGTATTTGTATTCTGGTCAGATCGAAGGCAGTAGATTACACTGGAAGATGTCTCAGAACATCACTTATATTCCTTTACATATGTTTGGGATAAGGTACTTGACAGACAATAGAGAAGGACAATTTCTTTTTAACCATGGTTTCATAGACTGAACACTCCCAGAGTAGGTATGACATGGTGGAGCAGAGCTGTTGAGCTCATCACAGTTATGACATAGAACAAAACAGCAACAGAAAGAACAAGATGCAGCAGCTCAGGTCATGCCCACTGTTTCAGTCCTCCGACCAGGCTCCACTTTCCCCAGTTCTACCACCTCCCAATAGTATGTTTTTCACATTCTGAAACAGTATATGGAGAAAATCATTAATTAGGTCAGAGCTTCAAGATCCAATTGTCTCTGAAAACATCCTTCTAGACACATTCTGACCTGTACTTTGTGTCTCTGATAACAAGTTTTCAGTCCGGTCAAGTTGACAATCAAGATTAACTATCAGACTTTGTGTTCTTTTCTTTTTTTTTAATCTTTGTGACAGGTTTTCTCTGTGTAGCCCTGGCTATCATGGAAGTCACTCTGTAGGCCAGGCTGTCTCTAACTCAGAGATCTGCCTGCCTCTGCCTCCTGAGTGTTGAGATAAAGGTGTGTGTCACCACTGCCCCAGTACCTTAGCTTATTTTAATGGTGCTGAGCCTGGAACCCAAGACCTCTTAGATACTAGGCAAATGCCTTATCACTGACATATATCCCAGCCCTTTTTTATTTTTAATATATATACACACATCAGAGTTTATATATTCGGTAAGTATAAACAATTTCTTTTAACATTTGTGGGGGGGTGCATCCACATACAACAGCACATATATGGAAGTTAGACTACAATTGTTGTGAGAATGGAACTCAAGTCTAAGATTTGGCAACAAGACCTTAGCTGTTGAACTACCTCTTTGGCTCATATAAACAAGGAAGCTTATATTTAACCAGGAGGCCTTCTCTTTCCACTGGTTTTACAACCCCTGCCCTATTATTATTTGATGATGCAAAGACTAACACACCCAACCTGGCTGAATTCTGCCCAAGCTGTATGTAATTTGGCCACACTTAAATATCCTCATGCCTCCCTGTGCCCTACAGCAAGAGCTCATCGACAGTATCAGCCGCAAGCTGCAGGTGCTCCGGGAAGCACGTGAGAGTCTGCTGGAGGACATTCAAGCCAACAATGCTCTTGGGGATGAGGTGGAAGCCATTGTGAAAGATGTCTGCAAGCCCAATGAGTTTGACAAATTCCGGATGTTCATTGGGGACCTGGACAAAGTAGTGAACCTCCTGCTGTCACTGTCAGGACGCCTGGCCCGTGTGGAAAATGCCCTTAATAATTTAGATGACAATCCTTCTCCTGGAGATCGGGTACATGCAAACATATCTGTCTGGGAAATGGGAATTGCTGAGAATCCTTCAGAGAGGCTGCCCTTAAGGTGCTAAGAAAGTCAGCTCTTAGAAGCCTCATCCTTTCTGTGCATGTCCTGTGTACTATCTAGAGTATGGCACTCTGATATATCTGAGGTCCATTCTTTTGGTTTTCTTTCAAATGACAGAATAAGCTAAGGAGATGCAGGGAGTCAGGAGCATTATAAGCATGTACCACCATGTGTACCCTCAAAAGAAAAGTATCTTCCTTTCTGGCTTTATGTTATAGGTTGTATTTCAGTCAAATGCTACATTCTTTGCATATAATGGAACTTAAGATCATTATTAAGGAAATACCTACCACACTCTCCTACCACTATCTCAGAAGCTTCAGGCACCTATGTGGTTTCAACAGCCCGAAACACATTTATAGACCCAGTTAATGTCTGCTTATTCTTCTGACTGGAATAAGTTGGCCTTACCTAGCCGCTTTACATGAAAATACCTTATTTGTTTTAAGCCTAACAAAGCAAGGTGCTCTCTGAAGCTTGTATGGTTATGGGCATGACAAAGAGAGTTTCTGGTTCAGGCCACATTTAATAACAGGTAATACCCCCTCTTTCCTGACCTCTTTCTGCCAGTCTCCATATGAAGACATTGAATGCATTCATCTCTTCCTTTCTTACCTTCCATCATCTTGGAGTTGGTAGGGATTCTATTGTGTATATTCTGTAAACTGTAAGCAGTGATTGTGAGTTTTATGTGTTAGAGACATGGTTGTCTGTCCCTCAACTCCAAGCAGGACACTGTAAGGAGTTAAGGGCTATTCCATTACAAACTTCCCAACAGTTCTGTTTTGCTTTTCTGTTCCTTTCATTGTCTTTGTAGCACCTGTCAAAGAGTTTAATTCTTCTCTGGGAAATGGGAAGTGGTGAGAGTCTTTGTGTGTGTGTGTGTGTGTGTGTGTGTGTGTGTGTGTGTGTGTGTGTGTGTGTGTGTGTGTGTGTATACACAAGCCTGTGTCCCCAAGCTCACCTTTATACCTTTATTACAGTATCCCCCTTTTTAATTTTGGGACTAACAGGTGTCCAAAGCCCTTTGCCCCTTTGAAGCATGTCAAAACTTTATAGTTGCTAGTCCCAGACTTTAAGGCAGATGGGAAGAAGAAAAAGGCACAGACAGAGAAAGGAAATGGAGAGAGGGCCTATGAGTGGCTTTTGGGGAGGGGCAGGGAAGAACTGTAGAGAAGCTAGCCGAAATTACATGTAGACCACATCCTAGTCACTCCTATGGGGATCCCATGTGGCTTCAAGGTTTCCATGAATATCTATGAGATAAGAGTCCAAAAACTGCCGTGCTTTTAAGGGGTTAGCAAGTCTCTGCTTTAGTCCTGCCTCAACTGGACTTTCTGTCTCCCTCCCCCTCAATAGCAGTCACTATTGGAGAAACAGAGAATCTTAACTCAGCAGCATGAGGATGCAAAGGAGCTTAAAGAGAACCTGGACCGTCGTGAGCGCATTGTGTTTGACATACTGGCCACCTACCTCAGCGAGGAGAACCTGGCTGACTATGAGCACTTCGTGAAGATGAAGTCAGCCCTCATCATTGAGCAGCGAGAGCTGGAAGATAAAATCCACCTGGGTGAAGAGCAGCTCAAGTGTTTGTTTGACAGCCTACAGCCTGAGAGAAGCAAATGAGAGGCCCATTCCTGCAGAAGGTGGACACAGAGCCTTGGAGATTAATGCCTGGGACTACAAGAGTGAACCCAAGCCTATTTGCCCATCTCTAAAAAGACACACTGTGGAGCCACAAGGCTAGTAAAAAAAAAAAGCAATAATGTCCTGCTACTATGTGATGATATATTTATGATTTTCATTTCTGTTGGTTTGCTGATCATAGTTTCATATCACATGTGATGTCACAGAATGCCAGGCTTTGCTAGTCAACAAGGGTTCACGAGCCCTCCTTTGCAGCAGTGGCACCATTCATTGTTCCTTCCTTTTGCAGATGCCAAATACATCCCTATGGTGCACGAGAGGAAAGACCCTTGTGATTTAGCCAGGCATGGGATGCTCTGTGTTCTGTCCTTGTTCATTTAACAACATGAGCATTCATCATTCTGTCATCATGACATTCTCTGACCCAGGAAAAATCAGTGATGATGATAACTTATCGATGTGTGAAAAATATGAACAGTTTCTTAGTAGTTAAAAACTAACTTTAAAATGAGCAACCTACGTATTGGATTCATACATTCCAAGATTAAAATGATCACATAGCTTGTGTGCATGTTTTTGGAACACCCCCAAACAGATAGCTAGTATCCTTCTTGCCACATCTTAAATAATTTCTAGCCAAATGATATTAATTGGTTAAAAGTGTGTCTACTAACAATGTTATTGCTTGCTCTTTATTTCCTGAGACTAATAGAATATTTTCAAGTTTCCTTCCCCAGAACACTAATTTGTGTACATGATCTTTAGTGGTAATCGCTCTCTTTTTTTTTTTTTTTTTTTTTTTTTTCCCTTTCTGTTACCATGGGTACATGCCACATACCTTAAGACTTAAGACTCCATCCAGTGGTCAGAGGTCCTATTACATTTGAAAGTTTTGTCCTTAACAGTTCAAATGTCAAGATGACAAATAGTTACTCATTAACGCTACACTGCCATCCTGTTGGTTTCCAGTTGACAGGACAGAGATTGGAAAAAGACATTTGTAAATCGAGTCTGACTTGTTGCTCATTTTGTGTTTGCTATTATTTGTTTGTTTTAGAAGAGTCTAACCCAGAGTGGCTTCAAACTCCCTATGTAGTCCAGTGACCTTGAACTCCTGATCCTACTGCCTCCACTTCCTGAGTTCTGGGTTTAGCAGCATATCCCACTTCGTGGATTCATACATCTATCTGATAAAAGATTTGCGTAAACAATTTCCAACACCCAACAGAAATGGTTTGAAAAAAGGTGGGCAAAAGACTTGACTAGACACTTCACCAAAGAGGATATATGTATGGCAAATAAACACATGAAAAATGTTCAGTTACCAATGGCGTGTATAACATACTTCTGTTAAATGTGTGTAGATTTGGTGTAGTTCAAAAGCTGTTTATGTAACTAAGTGCATGGTGAGTGATAGCAAGTCCCCCTGGTGACTTGATATGTAGGCATCACTAGTCTTTGTTCTATCAAGGAATTATTTCATTCGTATTTTCCCCTGAGATTGCAGCAGATACAAATATTTCCCTCTCTTAGCAGTAGCCACACCTTTTCCAAAATACACATGTACACTTACATCCATGTGTATGTGCATGTGTTCACATTCCCACACACAGTTGTCTTAAAGGACCAGAATCAATGCTTCTTGTGCCAGAGGAACAGACACTGACAACATACGCTCTGGTGAAGATGATAACGTCCTCCATACAGCTGAGTCAGGCTGGGCGGGGCGAGCTTCTGTACTGCAGACCTCGGATGGCATGGCTGACAGCGAATCACTGTCAGGCAGAAGAAAATCTTTGCAAAAGTGTTGATTTCTATTAAATGAAGCAATGTCTACCTGTTGAAGTCCCTGATCTGCTACTACAGACTCTTCTTCCTTTCACTTGGTCATCCCTTGCTGTGAATGTGGGTAATGTCAGAAAACATGATGCTGACTCTCCACAAACTTTCCAAGGAATTGCAGACTATTTTGTTTTTAATTTACACCAAGCTATTTACCTGTGGTTCTTTACCCTCAAATACAGTGTTGTGAACATTTTAATGATATATGTGTAACATGGAGTAATGGGATTTGTCTGTCCGTAACCTGCCTTTTCATGTTGCTTCAAGGTTGTCTGCTATGGGAAACAATATGTAGTGCTGTAGCATGCTTGTAATGAAACACATAACAATTATGACCTGCCTATCCATTCCCTACTTGCCTGTTCTATGTCTGGTTAGCAGGAACCCAAGAATTCCAGAGAGTCCATGTATATATGTCTATGAATTGTGATATTACTGCATAAGAAACAATCTGGTGCTAATGGTTGGTCCTTGGCATGCAAAGGCGTGGGCATGGGCACAGCTATGGAACTCTCTGTACATATACTGACCTTGCTTGTGGTCAGCTTTTGTGGCTTTACCCTGAACTCTGCCCTGGCAAATATGCACATTCATGCTTGATGCTTACCACACTTATCAACAGATCCTCTTGCTTGACTTTAACAAAATAAATAGTGTCTCTTCAAATGAAAGAAGAATGTCTTTATTTTCTATAGTAGAGTTTTGTAAAAATTATAAAATATGCCAGTGTTTGGCATGTAGCCCATGAAAAGAAGATCTGAGCATGGTGACCTGAGTTCAGATAGTAGCACTCCTACAGAAAATATCCTAAGCCAGGCACAGTAGTGATACCTGCAACCCCATTCCTTAAGAGTAGTGCATAGCTGGACCCACAGCACAGTTGTTCCTTCTATATAGTAGTGTCAAACACATCCCTAAAGGGGCATGGTAGATAAAATTTGTGTGATTTAGCTTGATGCAGGCTGCCATGTATTTTGTCTTTTCTATATCAACAGTGTGACGACTTATCACATCTGTCATAATTCTGTGATCCAGCAAAAATCAGTGGTAATAATTAATGTGTAGGAATGTAAATGGTTTCCTTGTGGTTAAAAACAAACTAAAATGAACAACATACATGTTGAGTGTACTCAAAGATTAAAATCTTAAGTGCTTTAACATATATTAATGCTATTTTTTAAATTAATGACATAGTCCTTTTTTAATGGATATTTTCTTACATTTCAAATGTTAATCACCTCCCCCTGTCTCCCACCCACTCCCTCCCACATCCTTGCCCAGGCATTTCCATATACTGGGGTATTGAGCCTTCACAGGGCCAAAAACCTCTTCTCATTGATTCTTGATAAGGCCATCCTCTGTTACATAGGCAGCTGGAGCCATGGATCCCTCCAAGTGTACTCACTGGTTGGTGATTTAGTCTCTGGGAGCTCTGGGGTTGTCTGGTTGGATGGTGGTGGTGTTCTTCCTGTGGGGTTGCAAACCCCTTCAGTTCCTTCAGTCCTTTTTCTAACTCCTCCACTGAGGACCCCATTTCTCAGTCCAGTTGTTAGTTGAGAGCATCTGACACTGTATTTGTCAGACTTTTGCAGAGCCCCTCAGGAGACAGCTATATCAGGCTCCTGTCAGTATGCACTTCGTGGCATCAGCAATATTGTCTGGGTTTGGTGACTGCATATGGGATGGATTTCCAGGTAGGGCAGTCTCTGGATGGCCTTTCCTACAGTCTCTGCTCCAAACTTTCTCTGTATTTCTTCTTGTAAGTATTTTGTTCCCCCCTTTAAGGACTGAAGCATCCACTCTTTGGTCTTCCAACTTTTTGACCTTCATGTGGTCTGTGGATTGTATCTTGGGTTTTCCTAACCTTTGAGCTAATATCCACATTTTAGTGAGTATATATGATGGATGTTCTTTTGTGACTGGGTTATATCACTCAGGATGATATTTTCTACTTCCATCCATTTGCCTAAAAAATTCATGAAGTCATTGTTTTTTTTTACTTTATTTTAAAAAAACAGATACATGTACAGATTATTAAAAGCATTTTAACATAAGTATATATGAATATATTTTTCACAGTACTTGTTTTTTTTTTTAAAGGTTTGATAATATGCATTGAAATCTTACTATTTACAAAGATCATAAAGTATATGTAAAACAAAACCTAACATGGAAATAGTCACAGTTTTTGGTATGTAAGATTAAACATAATTATTTTTAACTACCAAAAATTATTACTTTTCTAAGAAGGACTGAGGCTTCTACTGTTTGGCTTTTTTTTTTTTTTTTTTTTTTTTTGAGCTTCATATAGTCTGTGAATTGTTTTCTTGGGTATTCAGAGCTTTCTGAGGCTAGTATCCAATTATCAGTGACTGCATATTGTGTCTGTTCTTTTGTGACTGGGTTACCTCACGGAAGTCATTGTTTTTAATAGCTGAGTAGTACTCCATTGTGTAAATATACCACATTTTCTGTATCCATTCCTCTGTTGAAAGACATCTGTGTTCTTTCTAGCTTCTGGCTATTATAAATAAGGCTGCTATGAACATGGTGGAGCATTTGTCCTTGTTATATGTTGGAACATCTTTTGGGTATATATATGCCCAGGAGTAGAATAGCTGGGTCTTCAGGTAGTACTATATCCAATTTTTTTTGAGGAACCACCAGACGGATTTCCAGAGTGGTTGTACCAGTTTACAACCCCACCAACAGTGGAGAAGGGTTACTCTTTCTCCACATTCTCACCAGCATCTGCTCTCACCTGAGTTTTTGATCTTAGCCATTCTGACTGGTGTGAGGTAGAATCTCAGGGTTGTTTTGATTTGCATTTCCCTGATGACTAGGGATGTTGAACATTTCTTTAGGTTCTTCTCAGCCATTCAATATTCTTCAACTGAGAATTCTTTCTCTAGCTCAGTCCCCCATTTTTAATAGGGTTATTTGATTCTCTGGAGTCTAACTTCTTGAGTTCTTAGTATATATTGGATATTAGCCCTCTATTGGATGTATGATTGGTAAAGATCTTTTCCCAATCTGTTGTTGGTTGTTGTTTTGCTGTATTGAAAATATCCTTTGCCTTAGAGAAGCTTTGAAATTTTATGAGGTTCCATTTGTTGATTCTTGATCTTAAAGCATAAGCCATTAGTGTTCTGTTCAGGACATTTTCCCCTGTGCCTATGTTTTCTAAGCTCTTCCCCACTTTCTCTTCTATTAGAGTCAGTGTATTGGGTTTTATGTGGAGGTCCTTGATCCACTTGGACTTGAGCTTGTACAAGGAGATAAGAATGGATCAATTTGCATTCTTCTACCTGCTGACCTCCAGTTGAACCAGAACCATTTGTTGAAAGTGCTGTCCTTTTTCCCCTGGATGGTTTTGGCTTCTTTGTCAAAGATCAAGTGACCATAGATGTGTGGATTCACCACTTCCTGAGTAGCCTTTCTGATCTTTTAACTCTTCCTCATGGCCATGGCCTGTCCATTCTATCTAGCTTGCCTGATGACCTGGGCATCATGACTTAAATCTCCATCTTCATCCACAAATTTAATTGTTTTTCATGTAGCTAATTGTTACCAAGCATCTGATGGGATGGGTATTTCCTACTATGTCAGAAGAAGCATACATAATTATTCTCACTCTACCTTTTTTGACCATGTGCTCTTTAAAGTAGCTATTCTGGTTGTTTTGGAGTTTTGTGTTTTCTTCTTTTTGGTTTGAGTGTGTGTGTGCTCGAATTTTTGTTTTGTTTTGGTTTGGTTTTTGTTTCTTTAATCTTTTTCTAACTCTGTGCATTCAATAGATTGCAGTGAGGGAGCTGCTCTGCTGTGTATGAAACCCTGACTCAGAAGCAGGTCGTCTAGGAATGGTTTAGTGCCAGGTTATACACAAACATGCATTAAGCATGACAGGTGAAGTGGGCAACCCCATTTCCAGGGATGAATGGCTCTCCTCTCGAGGCAAGCTGTTTTAGACCTCCTTGATTACCTACTTGCTTATACTTACAGGTTTACATTGCTTAATATTTTCTCAGGCCACCTGACTGGGGACCAGAAGCCTTTCTTATTCTTAACTGTTTTAGAGCTAGCTTTCAGGCACAATCCAGAGAAATCTGTAGATGCAGTCATTGGTATACTAAAAATATATATAATTGTGTCTGCAGCATGGTTAACAGATCACTACTTAAGAGGAGTATCAGATAACTGCAAAATAGAGGATTTTGCTGTTGGATTTTTCTTTTGACAGAGAATTATTTATTTTTTTCTTTTTAAAAAATATATTTAATTGAAAGACCATGTAACTTGCCTGCAGACCTTTTCTACTCTTTCTGTTCCCCTAGACCATTTCTCAACCTTCCTTATGCTGTGACCCTTTAATACATTTCCTCATGTTGTGGTGAGCCACCAACTATAAAATTATTTTTGGTGCTATTTCATAACCATAATTTTGCTACTGTTATGAATCATAATATAAATATTAATGTTTTCTAATGGTCTTAGGTGGCCCCTGTGAAAGGGTCTTTCAAATCCCAAAGGGGTCATGATCCACAGGTTGAGAACTGCTGCCCTAGACCCAATTCCTCAGGCTTTTCCCCAAGTGCTGCAACAGAATACCAACTGCAGCTTCCCTTCCCCCTCTGGCCCCATGTGTGGATCCCATAGACCACTACTCCGCCTCATTTTCCCAACTCATTGTTGTATCCCAGCCCCCAACTCAGGCAGATCCTCTGCTCAACCACAGGTGATGGCTGTTGGAAAGCCAGGTGGCTACCCACAGAACTTCTCCACTCTCTCTGTTCACCTAGACCTAATCTCTCAGTTTTGTGCTGCAACATCACCAGCTTCAGCCTCCCTCCCTCCTCTGTCCACACCTTCTGTGGATCTCACAGACTATCCTCTCCTGAGCTCCATCACCTTACTTGTTGCTGCATCCTAGTCCCCAACACCAGCAGGCATTCACTGTGAACACACCAGCCACACATACTAGTAAAACAGGTAACACACAGTCATTTGAAAATCCAGAGAGGAAACAGAAACCAAGGAACAAAGCATCCACCCAACAAAGACAAACCCAGAAACCTTTACCTAGATCTATAATCACCCAAGCCCAGATAACCTAAATTCCAGCATAAGAACACACCCAATAGCAGCTAGGACAATGAATCTCCACTAAAGCCCAGCTACCCTACCACAGCAGGTCCAGCATAGCTGAAACACAAGGAAAAGACCTTAAAATCAACTATATGAAGGTGAAAGATATCCTTAAAGAAAATGAATAAATCCCTTAAAGAAAGCCAGAAAAAAAAACAAGCAGAATAATAATAACAAATGAATAAATCTCTTTTCAAAATAAATCTCTTAAAGATATCCAAGAAACACAAATAGTTGAAGGAAATGAATAAAATTGTTCCAGACTTTAAAATGAAAATAGAAACAGCAAAGAAAGCAAATTCTGGAAATAAAAGTTTTAGGAATTTGAGCACAAATTACAAAGGCAAGCTTCACTAACAGAATGCTAGAGATAGAAGAATGAATCTCAGACGTGAAAGATATTATAGAAGATACATTGGTCAAAGAAAATGTTTAAAAAGTTCCTTATGCAAAGCATCCAGGAAATCTGGGACACTATGGAAAAAAACAAGTGCAAAACTAACAGGAATAGAAGGAGAAGAAACCCAATTCTAAGGTCCAGAAAAAATTAACAAAATTACAGAAGAAAAATTTTCTAACCTAAAGAAATAGATGCCTATAAAGTTACAAGAAGGTACAGAACAACAAATAGATTAGACCGGAAACGAAAGCCCTATTGACACATAATAATCAAAACAAAAAATATACAAAACAAAGAAGGAATATTAAATGCTGTGGGTGGAAAAGACTTAAGTAATCAAGGCAGAGCTATTAGAATTGCCCCTGGCTTCTCACTGGAGACTCTAAAAGCCAGAAAGGCCTGAACAGATGTATTCCAGACTCTTAATAGACCAGAGATGCCAGCCCAGACTACTGTATTCATCAAAACTTTTATTTTTGTTTTACAATAGGTAGAGAAAATAAGATATTCCATTATAAAATCAAATTTAAACAGTATTTACCTACAAATCCAACCCTACAGAAGATGCAGAAGGAAAACTCCAACCCAAAGAGGTTAACTAGATTGCTGCAAACACAGGAAATAAATAATCTTGTATGAACAAAATCAAAAGAATGGAAGCATATACATACTACCACCACCACCAATTACAATAACAAGAAAATAATTGCAATCAACAATCATTGGCCATTGGTATCTATCGACATCAATGGTATCAATCCCCACAATAAAAAGAAACATACCTCAACATCAATGATACACATTACATCAAAGTAAAGGCTCAGAAAAAGATATTCCAAGCAAATGAGCCTACAAAGAAAGCTGATGTTGCCATTTTAATATCGAACAAAATGGACTTCAAACCAAAAGTAATCAAAAGAGATGGGGAAGAACACTACATATTCATCAAAAGAAAAAATCTACTAAATGGCATTTTAATTCTTAACATCTATTCCCCAAACACCAGGACACCTGCTTTTGTAAATGAAACACTACTACAGCTTAAGTCACACTGATAGTGGTAGACTTCAGTCCCCAACTCTTTCCAATGGTCATTCTTTCAAAATCTAAACAAAAATATGGGAGCTAGAAGATGATATAAATTAAATCAAAATAACAGATATGTACAGAACATTTCACTAAAACACAAAAGTATATCTTTCAGCACCTCGTAGAACTTTCCCCAAAATTAACCACAGACTTGGGCACAAAGCAGTTTCATGAGGTGCAAGAAAATTGAAATAGCTCCCTGAATCCTGTAAGACCACCATGCATTGCAGCTGGATATTAACAATAACAACAACAATAAGCTACAAACTCTTGGAAACTGAGCAACTCTACTGAATGAAAACCAGGTCAAGACAGAAAAAGAAGTGAAATATTTTCTAGAATTCAATGAAAATAAATACACAGCACATTCTAACTTATGGGACACCTTAAATGCTGTACTGAGAGGAACGTTCATAGCAGTAAGGGCCTACATAAACAATGGAGAGATCTCATAGTAGCAACTTAACAGCACACCTGAAAGCTCTAGAACACAAAGAAGAGAGTACACCAAGAGTAGAGGAGAAGAAATAACCAAACTGAGGGCAGAAAATGATGAAATAGAATCAAAGTTCTTTGAGAAAATCAGCAAGATAGACAAACCCTTTTTTCAAACTAAAAGATGGAGAAAGAATATCTAAGTTTAAATCAGAAACAAAAAGAGAGACATAACAGACACCACAGGAATCCAGAGAATCATAAGGACACAGTTTTTTTTTTTTTTTACCTTAGAACTCCACATACATATTATGGTCATATAGCTTGGTGTTTTTATGGGACTCCCCTAACACTGGGAGTGGGAGCTGACTGAGTCTTTTGCCTGCTCTGGAACCTCTTTCCTCCTACTGGTTTGCCTTGTTCCAGCCTTGATATGACAATTTGTATCTAGTCTTATTATAACTTGTTATTCTGTGTTCAGTTGATATTCCTGGAAGGCCTGCTATTTTCTGAAGGGAAACAGAAGTGGATCTTCGGGAGATGGGAGATGTATATGTGTGGGTGTACTTGGAGGATTGGGGGAAATCCAAAAATTCTCCAAAAAAGCTATGGTCAGGATGTAATGTATGAGAGAAAAATGTAAAAAGAAACCAAACCAATACACTTAACCAAATTGGAAAGTGAAAAGAAATGAATAGGCACCACTTACTGAAGTTAAATCAAGATTGAATTAACAATTTGTCTTAGGGTTTCATTGCTGTGAAGAGACATCATGATCAAGGCAACTCTTATAAAGGACAACATTTAATTGTAGCTGGCTTACAGCCTCAGAGATTTAGTGCATCATCATCATCATCCAAGAAGCCTGGCAGCATTCAGGCAGATATGTGCTGGAAAAGGAGCTGAAAGCTCTACATCTTGATCTGAAGGCAGATAGAAGGAAATTATGTTCTACAGGCAGTGAGGAGGCACTTCTGCATTGAGCAGAGCTTGAGCATAGGAACCCACAGTGACACACATCCTACAATAAGGCCACCCCACTCCATCATTGTCACACCTCTTAATAGCGCCACTCTCTAAACCAAGCATATTCAAACCACCACACAATTTAAACAGTCCTATAATCTCTAGTGAAATAAAAGCAGTCATTAAAAGTGTTCCAAGAAAAAAAAAGTCCAGGGATATATGGTTTCAGCATAGATTTCTACCAGACTTTCAAAGAGTTAATGCCAATACTCCTCAAAGAATTCCATAAAACAGAAACAAAAGGGACATTGCCAATTCATTTTTAATGAGGCCCTGATGCCCATAGCACATAAAAAATAAAACCCCAAAGATAATTACAAACAAGTTTCCCTAATAAACCTAGAAACAAAAATACTCAAGAAAATACTTGGAAACTAAATTAAATAAGACACCAAAAATATCATCCACCATGAGAAAGTAGGTCTCATCACAGAGATGCAGGTATGGTTCAATGTATGAAGATCAATAAATGTGATTCACCACACAAACAAATGGTAAGAAAAAAAACCACATAATTATCTCATTAAATGCAGAAAAGGCCTCTGACAAAATCCAACACCCCTTTATGATAAAAGTCCTGGAGAGATTAAGAAAGTAAGGGACATACCTAAACATAATTAAAGTTTACAGCAAACCTATAGTCAATCACTTTAAATGGAAAAAACATTAAGCAATTCCATTAATATCAGGAACAAGACAAGGTTTCAAATCTCTATTATATTCAATCTAGTAGTTGTAGTCTTAGCTTGAACAGTAAGACAACTGAAGGAGATCATGGGGATACAAATAGCTAAAGGAAAAGTAGAAGTATCATTTTCAGGTGATATGACAGTATATATGAGTAACCACAAGAATTCCACCAGAGAACTCTTACATCTGATAAATACTTTCTGTGACATGGCTGGATACACAATTAATTTAAAAACTCAGTAGCCCTTCTATAGACAAATGACCAATGGACTGAGAAAGAAATCAAGGAAACAACACATTTCAAAATGGCCTGAAATAATATAAAATATCTTAGGATAACTCTATGCATGTGAAAAATTTGTGTGATAAAAACTTCAAGTCTTTGAAGAAAGAAATCAAAGAAGATATCAAGAGATGAAAAGATCTCTCATGCTCATGAATTGGCAGGATTAACATAAAAATGGTCATCTTGCAAAAACAGTCTACAGATTTAGTAGAATCTACATCAAAACTCCAACATAACTTTTTACAGTCCTTGAAAGGACAATTCTCAGCTTCATAGGAAAACAAACAAAACCCCAGGATAGATAAAAAACAATCCTGAAAAATAAAAGAACTGTTGAAGGTCTCACTATCCATGATTTTTAAGTTCTACTCCAGAGCTATTGTAATAAAAACTTCATGGTATGGCATAAAAACAGACACATTGACCAATGGGATTGAATTGAAGACCCAGGAATAAACCCACATACCAATGGACACTTGATATTTGACAAAGAAGCCAAAACTATGTAATGTATTTTTTAAAAAGCTAAAGGAAAAAACAGCATCTTCTACAAATGGTGCTGGTCTGACTGGATGGCTGCACATAGAGGAATGCAAATAGATTGATATTTACCACACTGGCCAAAACTCAAGTCCAATTGGACCAAAGACCTTAACATAAAACTGGAAACACTAAATCTAATAGAAGAGAAAGTGGGGAATAGACTTGAACGCATTGGCACAGGAAAAGACTTTCTGAACAGAACACCAATAACACAGGAACTAAGATCAACAATTAATAAATTAGACCCCATGAAACTAAAAGCTTCTGTAAAGAACACATTCAGTTGGACAAAGCAGCGGCCTACAGCATGGGAAAAGATTTTTTTTACCAATTCTACATCTGACAGAGGGCTACTATTAAATATATAAAGAACTCCAGAAACTATAAGAACCTAATAATCCAAATAACCCCAATTTAAAATGGGGTGCATATCTAAACAGAAAATTCTCAAATGTCTGAGAAACGCTTAAATGCTTAACATCCTTAACTAGCGGGAAATGCAGATCAAAGTACCTTGAGATTCCACTTTACACCTGTCAGAATGGCGAAGATCAGTAACACAATCGACAGCTCCTTCTCATGAGGATATGCAACAAGGGGACATTCCTCCACTGCTGGGAGTGCAAACTTGTACAGCCACTATGGAAATAGGTGTGACAGTTCCTTAGGAAGATGGGAATTGATCTGCCTCAAGACCCAGCTCCATCCTACCACAAGGACACCTTCTCAACCATATTCACTGCTGCTATATTGATAAATAGCCAGAAACTGGAAACAACATAGATGCCCCTCAACAGAACAATGAATAAAGAAAATGTGGTCTATTTTGTAAATGTGGTTCATTTACACAGTGGAGTATTACTAAACTATTTTAAACGTGAAAATTTCAGGCAAATTAATGGAACTAGGAAAAAAAGAATCACCCTGAGTGAGGTATCTCTGACGTAGAAAGATAAACATGGTATGTAATGACTTATAAGTGGGTATTAGTCATTAAATGATAACCAAGCTACAATCGGCAAACCCAGAAAAGTGAGGTAAAGAGGAAGAATGCATAGCTTTTGGTGGGAAGGAGAAATAGAACAGATTTTACAGGTGGGCTGGGCGAGGGTGGGGAAGGGAGCAGGGTAGAGTAGGTGTGGGGGAAATGGGATGCAGGAAGAGAGTACAGGGGTAGACAACTGGAATTGGGGTGCAATTTGGGGCAGTGTGGAAACCTAGTGCAATAGAAATTTCCTGGAATTCTTGTGGTTATCCTAGTAGGGACCCCTAGTAATATGGGATACGGAGTCTCAACTGACCTCTTGTATCCAGGCAAGGCTTCCAGTGGCAGAAGTGGGTTGTATTTGGTTGAGGGAGGTCCTGTGAAGATCCCCAAATAACGTAGGCTGATGCTACAATGCAGGGTCTCCAAAACCTCACAGCAGGTGTCCCATTGCTGAGGACAACATCCACAGGGCTCACTGAATGAAGAAAAGTTGAGCTAGTGCTTGCATGACTCCTTCCTCCCTAAGTTCTAGTCCCTTTGATACAGGAAGGAATACTGTGGGCTACTGAAATGGAAACCCAGACACCAACCCAGCCACAAAACGTTTGACTAACAGTCCATCTTGCCTGAAACTCATTATGGGATGGAACAATGATGGTGTAGAATGTGTGGGACAGGCCAACTGAAATGGAAATTTCTGGTTTCTTTGGAGACTCAGTTGTGTCATGTGACGTTTTTCTGGAAACTGTCTTATGAGAAGATGTTTTGGCTGAAGCAAACAAGCTCGAGGATATTTTGCTGAGAACAGATGTGTAGTGTTTTTCTAAAAGCTGCCTAGAAAAGGGCGTGTGATGTTTTGCTAGAGCAGATGATTGAGAGAACATGTGATGATTTGAAAGGGTATAAATACAACCCAACAGACATTGGATAACACTGTGTGCTATTGTTTCACTTTGCCACCCTTTGCTGATCATCATCTTAGTGACAGCAGTTCATTGCCAGTTCCACAGTCTCAGGCTGATTGGCAGAGCCTGTTTCTTCTGGATCAAGATTGCAGGTTTGTAAGTGGTGTTTGCAAGTGGATTGAGCTACCACTGCTGATTTGTGTGAACTGAACTGCTGATATTCTGACAGTGCAGACTGGATTTTCCCCAAATAACTATTTCCAAGCAGGTCCACATCTTCCTTTGCACTGTTAACCTTTCCTTTCCACTACCTCTGGTGGGTGGTGGGCTAGAAGGGAGCTTAAAGAATTTAAGCACACTTCTTAAAGTAGGTTTTGAAAAATATAAGCCTACAGCCAACCAATGTATGGTTTAACTTGAGGCCTATTCCACAAGAAGGAGCACATTTCCTATACTGCTTATATGCCTAAGAACCAGAGATTGGCTGGCCCAGAGACCTAGAGTAGAACTAAACATGACTAGTCTAAAAAATGAATTAATTCCCAATGATTATTCTGCTATACTTAAAAATTGGTACCCCGTCCAGTCGTCAAGAGGCTTCTTCTGGCAACAGATGGAAGCAGATGCAGAGACTCACAGCCAGGTATTATGAGAAGAGAATCTACATCTGAAGTTTCCGTTGGGTCTCTCCCTTTGGAACTTGGGGAAGCCCTTGGAAGAAGGGGACAAAAGATTGTAGGAATCTGAAGGCAGGAATAACACCAGGAAAACATGGTCCACTGAATCAACTAAGCAGGGTGTATAGGGGCTCACAGAGCCTAAAGCAGCAAGTCCTTTCCCCACAAGTTGTGTCTATTAGCTTGGTGTTATTGTGAAACCGCTAATAATGGGAACAGGTGTGACTCTGACTCTTTTGCTTGCCTTTGGGACTCTTTTTACCCTCCTGTTGGATTGCCCTGCCTAGAGTTGATGTGAGGGCTTTTGCTTTGCTTTACTGTATTTGTTTTGTTGCATTTGGTTGTTGTCTTTTGGAGGCCTGCTTGCTCTTTTTGGATGGGAGACAGAGAAAGAGTTGGATCCAGGGGAGGGAGAGGCTGTGAGGAGTGAAGAGAGGGAAAGTTGTGAACAGGTTCTACTGTATGAGAGAAAAAACTACTTTCTATAATAAATTAATCAATTATATTTAATTGAAATATTTACATTGCTTTTTCCCTCCCCCCACTCTCCATATTTCTACCACACACTATCAGGTTGATAGACCCTTTTTCTTTATTATTGTTACATATGCATGTCTGCACAAATACATAAACACAACCTGCTTGGTTTCTTTTTGATGTTTGTATATGGTTTAACAACAAACTTAACATTCTTAAAAAGGAAAGGATACACAAGCTTAGTTGTCTGGGGTTCTTTTAATCATTTACAAGAATTTTTCTACTTTTTATTTACTAAGAGGCAACAGGATTAATATATTAAGTCAAAACAAAATAACATGGAATAATGGACACTGCTTTTGATGGAGAGCAATGATTTTTGTCACAGGATGTGAATGACATACCCAATCTTCAAAACAATTGCAGTCATGGTTTACACAAAATTCTTTGTATTTTTTAAATTCTTTACAGATCTTTGTATTTTTTAAATTCTTTACAAAGAATGTTTGAGGGCTCAGGGAGCCCCATGGAAGAGGAAGTGAAAGGAGTATAAAAGTCAGAAGAAATGGAGGCCATCAACGAAACAAGACCTTCTAAACACGAGTACGTACACACACACACACACACACACACACACACACACAAATTCATAGAGAAGAGACTGTGGTAGCATATTCAGAACCTGCACAGGTTCAAGACAGATGGAGTCCCTGCACTGAGAAGTAGAAGTAAACACAGGCTTCCATGCCTAAATAAGACACTGTCTCCAAAAATTGACATCACTTTAAAAAAAATACTCCCATGGAGTTTCATTAGGTATGTTTCATTAGGTATATAAACCATTGTCTTAGGGTTTTATTGCTGTGAACAGACACCAGGACCAAAGCAAGTCTTATAAGGACAACATTTAATTGGGGCTGGCTTACAGGTTCAAAGGTTCTGTCCATTATCATCAAGGTGGGAACATGGCAACATCCAGGCAGACATAGTGCAGGAGGAGCTGAGAGTTCTACATCTTCATCTGAAGGCTGCTAGTAGAATACTCAATTCCAGGCAGCTAGGATGAGGGTCTTAAAGCCCACACCCACAGTGACACACCTACTTCAACAAGGCCACACCTTCAAACAGTGCCACTCCCTGGACTAAGCATATACAAACCACCACAACCATGCTTAAGGCTTTGCCCAGCAGAGTAGATGACTAAAACAAAACAAACTCAATGGCATTGTTGGGATTCTGTGTCTCATAATGTCATGTCAGGGCCTTTTCTTTTCAAAAAAATTTTTATTTTACCCCACAGGTCCTGTAGGGGGAAGGGGGAGGGGGAGATGAGAGATTTATTTATTAGAATGGCTTAGAGGCTGTGATCCAGCTAGTCCTACAATGCTGTCTCCCAACAGAAAATTCAAGATTCCAGTAGTTGTTCAGTCCACAAGGTTATATGCCTTTATTGTATTCTAAAATCCTTAAAAAATGGACTCTAATCCCAGGAAAGGAAATGTAAGGGTAAGCAAAGAGTGAGCTTCCTTCTCCATGTTCTTCTCATAGGCTGACAGCAGAAGGTATGGCCCAGATCAAAGGTAAATTATCTGTCCTCAAAAGATCTGGCTGTAGGGTGGAGAGGTGGGGGTGGATGGGTGGGAGGGGGAGCATACTCATAGAAGCAGGGGGAGGGATATGGGAGAGGAGGGAACCGGAAAAGGGATAACATTTGAAAGGTAAATGTATAAAATATCCAATAAAAAAAGATCTGGCTGGAAAGTGGATCTTCCCACTTCAAATTATTTACTTAAGAAAAACTCCCTCCCAAGTGTACCCAGCCATTTGGGTTTTACTTAATTCCAGATGGTCAGATGGTCAGTCTCATCCTTGACAGTCATGATGTTTGTGCTTTCTGCTTATCATTTTTACTTCTCTCTAACTACCATCAATCTAAACTGCTGGGTTCATTCAAAGGATGCTGAATTTGGTTACTGTCTGCTGGTATCAATCCTACATTCCTACAGGTACTAGCTAAGCTGGGAATTAACTTAGAGCAAACAAATCATTAACAGCATGTATGGGCAGATCCCTTTTGACAAAATGAATTGCAAATGTACCCTTATAGTGTAGAATATAAAACCTCAGGTACTCCATTGAAATATCTCAAAACCCTTTAGACTTTGAGATCTGACGAGAGGGGGGAGAGGGGAGGGGAAAAGAATCTTCTTTTGGTGAAGATTTTAGAAATAATTACATGTTCTTTTGGGGGGATGCAGCAGAACTTTCTTGATGGTATTCAAGAGAGTAGGGAGGGTTCCCTAGGCCCCTCCTGTTATTATGGGGGTCTGGGATGGAAATTGTGAGGGAGATGCTCAGTGTTGGGGGCCAAATTGGGATGGGACTCCTCAGCAACTGGGGAACTCTCTCTTGCTCTCAGTGTCCTTGCTGGAGAGTGGGTGGTCCAGGGTTTCTTACTCCTTAGAGGCCATGTAGGCCATGAGGTCCACCACCCTGTTGCTGTAGCCATATTCATTGTCATACCAGGAAAGGAGCTTTACAGAGTTGTCATTGAGAGCAATGCCAGCTCCGGCATTAAAGGTGGAAGAGTGGGAGTTGCTATTGAAGTCACAGGAGACAACCTGGTCCTCAGTGTAGCCCAGGATGCCCTTTAGTGGGCCCTCAGCTACCTGCCTTACCACTTTCTTAATGCCATCATTCTTGGCAGGCTTCTCCAGGCAGCATGTCAGATCCACAGCAGATACATTGTGGGTAGGAACACAGAAGGCCATGCTAATGTGTTTCCCATTCAGCTCTGAGATGACCTGGCCCACAGCCTTGGCAATACCAGTGGATGCAGGGATGATATTCTGGGCTGCCCCATGGCCATCACGCCACAGCTTTCCAGAGGGGCCATCCACAGTCTTCTGAGTAGCAGTGATGGCATGAAATGTGGTCATGAGCACTTCCACAATGCCAAAGTTGTCACGGATGACCTTAGCCAGGGGGTCTAAGCAGTTGGTGGTGCAGGATGCATTGCTGACAATCTTGAGGGAATTGTCATATTTCTCATGGTTCACACCCATCACAAACATGGGGGCATCGGCCGAAGGAGCAGAGATGATCACCCTTTTGACCCCACCCTTCAAGTGGGCCCCAGCCTTCTCCATGGTGGTGAAGACAGCAGTAGATTCCACAACATACTCAGCACCAGCATCACCCCATTTGATGTTAGCGGGATCTCGCTCCTGGAAGATGGTGATGGGTTTCCCTTTGATGACAAGCTTCCAATGCTCAGCATTGGCTGTGCCATTGAATTTGCCATGGGTAGAGTCATCCTGGAACATGTAGACCATGTAGTTGAGGTCAATGAAGGGGTCATTAATGGCAATCCTGAGCAGAAGGCAGCCCTGGTAACCAGGCACCCAATACGGTCAAATCTGTTCATACCGACCTTCACCATCTTGTCTAAGGAACGAGAAGATGCAGCTGTCTGTGGAGCAGGGAGGAGCAGAGAGCCGAAATAATTACATGTTCTTAAGTGTCCTTGCTTTGTTGCCTATAATTTGCATAGTCCAAAGATCACAAGCTTAAATGAAAGAAAACCAGATCCTTCACCAGGTCTTCAAAAATTCCTTGCTTCTTTTGCATGTATTGAAAAAGAATCTGTGTGTTGTTTCTGAATTTCATTCCCTCTCTGATCTATTTTTGGGACCATTACTTTGGCTTTCCTGTAAAGGTACACATGGGGCTTCTAGAATAGCTTATAGGAAAGTAAAGTTTGGTAAGGGTCTTTTTTTTTCTTCTTGTCTTGTAGTTGTTATTGTTTAGTTTGAGTGTGGGTGATTACGTTTAAAGACTTGTGAATAAAAGGCATTTGTTTTATCAGCTGTTAGCATCTCCAACCACAATAGTCTGTGTCTTGACCTTCATGTAGCGAACAGGGTTACATAAATGTGTGATGATTCGTTAAGATGTATGCTTAACGTGTGTAGCTTTTCTTCTTTGGAAATTATGCCATCCATAAAATAGTAAGGGAAAAGAAGGAAAGCATAAAAAAAGGAAGCCATTTTTTTAAACCTCTCTGCTCATTTTTATCTCTGGTTCATACTGACTGTGTGCTTATGATGTGATGCAGAGTTCTCTGCAACCTTCACGGGCCTTCAGGAAGCAAGAAGGCAGTTCAGTTCAACATGGCTCAGTAGCCAGTGTTGGTCGAAAATTCTAAAGTCTCACCTCAAGTGGTTTATTTTAGACATATAATATTTTAGACATCTGAAGCACAACATAATTTGGTGAACATTATTTCAGTGATAATTAACCAAATCCAAAGTCCATAACAAAGCATACATAAATCTCTTTGAGGAACAAAGTAAGCTAAATACAGGTCACACGTGACTACATCAAAACTCTTTGTAAAGTCCATAAAGATGGAGTCTGTAGGTTGACTGAGAAAAACAAATTAGGAATAAGAAGCTGGGAGATGATACAGTGCCAGAAAAATCTCTAGCCACAGAGATAGCGCAAAGTTCACCAGGTTAGTGAGTACAGTCATGCTCAATCTTCTGGGTAGATAACAGGTATTACATCCCTTCCCTTGAAAGAACAACTCTGCGCAGTTAACATTTTAGGTTCCCCTAGAACTTATCTGTACGTACAAAGACCCCTGTGCCTCCTATAGTATGGATGTATCTCCAATTTTGTATATGAGAAGAACCAAAATTGTATGTACATACAACCTTTAGCATAACCAGGTCACAGCCATATTGAAAGTAAAATACAAAAGGAAAAGATAGAGAATTAGGTTTGCAACAACAATGAAAAAACAAAAATTCCCAGAACATATTAAGAGCTATAAACTGTCAATACCTAACCATGGTTTTGTGTCTCAAGGAATTCAGGATACCCAGGTTGGCCTTATTTTTTTTTTTTTTTTTTTTTTTTTTTTTTGATGTAAAGATATTTGGCTTTTATAGCACGACATCTGTGGGGTGGAAAACCATGCCAAGAAGTTTGATAAGGTAGAGCAGATTGACATCTGAAGACTCAGTGGGCACACACCTGAGTCTTATACTACTCCAGCTCCCAGACAGACAGACTCCTGACTTGGAACACATGCCATGCTTCTCACATAAAAGAAACATGCCCTTACTACCCGAGGACCCAGCTACACCACTCCTGGGCATATACCCAAAAGATGCTCCAACATATAACAAGGACACATGCTCCACTATGTTTATAGCAACCTTATTTATAATAGCCAGAATCTGGAAAGAACCCATATGTCCTTCAACAGAGGAATGGATACAGAAAATGTACATTTACACAATGGAGTCGTACTCAGCTGTTAAAAACAATGACTTCATCAAATTCTTAGACAAATGGATGGAAGTAGAAAACATCATCCTGAGTGAGGTAACCGAATCACAGAAAAACACCCATGGTATGCCCTCACTGATAAGTGGATATTAGCCCCAAAGCTCAGAATACTCAAGATACAATTCACAGACTACATGAGGCTCCAGAGTAAGAAAGACCAAAGTGCGGATGCTTCAGTTCTTAGAACGCGAACAAAAATATTCTGAAGAGGAAATATGGAGACAAAGTAAGGAGCAGAGACGGAAGGAAAGGCCATCATGTTCCATCATGTTCATAGCAGCCTTATTTATAATAGTCAGAAGCTGGAAAGATCCCAGATGTCCATCAACAGAGGAATGGATACAGAAAATGTGGTACATTTACACAGTGGAGTACTACTCAGCTATTATAAACAGTAGCTTCATTAAATTCTTAGACAAATGAATGGAACTAAAAAATACCATCCTGAGTGAAGTAACCAGTCACAAAAGAACACACATGGTATGTATTCACTGATAATTGGATATTAGCCCAAAAGCTCGGAATACACACAATACACAGACAATATGAATCGGATGTTTCCTTCCTTCTTAGAAAGAGGAACAAAATAACCACAGGAGGTAGAGGGTGGGAGGGACTTGGGAGAAAGAGAGATGGGGAAAAATTGGGGAGGATCAGGTATGAGAGGAGACAGGGATGATATACAGAGGGTTAGGAAATTGAACAGATGTGTGTAGCAATGGGGGATGGGGAACTGGGGATAGCCACATGAAAGTCCCAGATGCCAGGAAAGCAAAAGGATCCCAGTACAGAACAGGGATGGCATTAGCTGAAATGCTCAACAAAGGGAGGAAGAACCTGTAGAGACCATAGACAGAGGTTAGGCAAGGCCCCCAGTTGGGAGATGGGGCCACCCACTCATCTCCAATTTTTAAAAATAATTTATTATTATTTATTATTATTTTTATTGGACATATTTTATTTACATTTCAGATATTGTCCCCTTTCCTGGATTTCCCTCCAGCAACCCTCTATTTAATCCCTCATTCCCCTGCTTCTATGAGGGTGCCCCCTACCCATCCACACCCTCCCACCTCCCAGCTCTGACATTCCCCTACACTGGGGCATTTAGCCTTGGCAGGATCAAGGGCTGTTCTTCCCATTGGTGCCAAACAAGGCCATCCTCTGCTACATGTGCAGCTGGAGCCATGGGTCCATCCATTGCACTCTTTGGATAGTGGTTTAGTCCCTGGGAGCTCTGATTTGTTGGTATTGTTGTTCTTATGGGGTTGAAAACCCCATTGGTTTCTTCAATCTTTTCGCTAACTCATTCATTGAGGACTCAGTTCTCAGTTTAGTGGTTGACTGTGAGCATCTGACTCTGTATTTGTCATGATCTGGCAGAGCCTCTCAGGAAACAGCTATATCAGGCTCCTGTCAGCATGCACTTCTTGGCATCAGCAATAGTGACTGGGTTTAGTGGCTGTGTATGGGATGGATCCCCAGGTGGGGCAGTCTCTGGATGGCCTTTCCTTCCGTCTCTGCTCCTTACTTTGTCTCCATATTTCCTCCTCAGAATATTTTTGTTCGCGTTCTAAGAAGAACTGAAGCATCCGCACTTTGGTCTTTCTTACTCTGGAGCCTCATGTAGTCTGTGAATTGTATCTTGAGTATTCTGAGCTTTGGGGCTAATATCCACTTATCAATGAGGGCATACCATGGGTGTTTTTCTGTGATTCGGTTACCTCACTCAGGATGATGTTTTCTACTTCCATCCATTTGTCTAAGAATTTGATGAAGTCATTGTTTTTAACAGCTGAGTACGACTCCATTGTGTAAATGTACATTTTCTGTATCCATTCCTCTGTTGAAGGACATCTGGGTTCTTTCCAGATTCTGGCTATTATAAATAAGGTTGCTGTAAACATAGTGGAGCATGTGTCCTTGTTGTATGTTGGAGCTTCTTTTGGGTACATGCCCAGGAGTGGAATACCTATGTCCAATTATCTGAGGAACCGCCAGACTGATTTTCAGAGTGGTTATACCAGTTTGTAATCCCACCAACAATGGAGGCTTGTTCTTCCTTCTCCACATCCGTGCCAGCATCTACTGCCACCTGAATTTTTTATCTTAGCCATTTTGACTGGTATGAGGTAGAATCTCAGGATTGTTTTGATTTGAATTTCCCTGATAACTAAGGATGTTGAACATTTCGTTAGGTGCTTCTCAGCCATTTAATATTCTTCAGTTGAGAACTTTTTGTATAGCTCTCTCCCCCATTCCCACCCTTTTTTCATTAGATATTCTCTGTATTTACATTTCAGGTGTTATCCCCTTTCTGTCAATCCCATCTCCGCTCCCCATCCCACTGTCTCCATGAAGGTGCTCCCTCTCCCAACCTCCCTCTTCTACCTCAGCACCTTGGCATTCCCCTACACTTGGAAAATGAGCCTTTGCTAGACCAAAGTCCTCTCCTCTCATTAATGTCAGAAAATTATATCCTCTGCTGCATATGCACCTGGAGCCATGGGTCTCTTTATAACAACTCATTGTTAGGTGTTTTAGTTCCTGAGAGCTGTGGAGGGTTTGGTTAGTTGATAAGTTGGTTCTTCCCATGGGGTTGCAAACCCTTTCAGCCCCTTCAGTCCTTTCTCTATCCTCTTCATTGGGGTCCTCATGTTCAGTTTGATTGTCAGCTGCAACCATCCTCTTCTGTATCAGTATGACATTTTTAATAGGGTTATTCGATTCTTTGAAGTCTAACTTCTTCAGTTCTTAGTGTATATTGGATATTAGATCTCTATTGGATGTAGGATTGGCAAAGTTCTTTTCCCATTCTGTTGGCTGCTGTTTTGTCCTAATGACAGTTTCCTTTGCCTTATAGAAGCTTTGCAATTTTATGAGGTCCCATTTGTTGACTCTTGGTCTTAGAGGATAGGCCGTTGGTGTTCTGTTCAGGAAAATATCCCCAGTGCGGATGTGTTCAAGGCTCTTCCCCACTTTCTCTTCTATTAGTTTGAGTGTATCTGGTTTTATTGTGGAGGTCCTTGATCCACTTGGGAAGTAATTGTTTTTAATCTCCAAAATTTTAACCCAGAATTGCTCCTTCCTAAAGGAAATACGGGCACAAAGTATGGAAAAGAGACTGAAGGAAAGGCAATTCAGAGATTTCCCCACCTGAAGATCCATCATATACAGACACCAAACCCAGACACTATTACAGATGCCAAGAAGTGCATGCTGACAGGAGCCTGATATAGCTGTCTTCTGAGAGGCTCTGCCAGAGCCTGACGAATACAGATGTGGATGCTCACAGCCAACCATTGGACTAAGCACAGGGTACCCATTGGAGGAGTTAGAGAAAAAACTGGAGAAGCTGAGGATGTTTACAGCCCCATAGGAAGAACAACATATCAACCAATCAGACTCCCCAGAGCTCCCAGGGACTAAACCACCAACCAGAGAGTACACATGGAAAAACCCATGGCTCCAGCTGCATGTGTAGCAGAAGATAGCCTTATCTGGTATCAAGGGGAGGAGAGGCCCTTGATCCTGTGAAGTCTCAATCCCTCAGTGTAGGGGAATGTCAGGGCAGGGAGATGGGTGGGTGGGGGGGAGCACCATAATAGGAGCAGGGAGAGGGGGGAATGGGATGGGGTTTGGGGGAGGGAAACCCCAGAAGGGGGATAACATTTGAAATGTAAATAAATAAATTTCTAATAAAATAAGAAAAGAAACATGTCCTATGGTCATATATGCTCCAAACAGTTCTCCATGCTAATGAGATACCTAGGGGCCTCGAGGGTTTAACTAATAAGCTTTCCTTCTCAGACATTCTTCCATGCAAAAGGTATTTAATTTCAAGCCCACCCTGAGAATTGGGATATGGTTTTACGAATCCATTTTCTGCCATGACAGTACACTGTTTAAAACCTAGGACTCTCTTTTCATCAAGATCCTCTGTGGGGAGCCATGAAGAAGGCCTTCTCCTACAGAGCCACACACAGCTTAATCCCCTGTAGAAGGCCTGTCTGAGCTTCCAGCCACTAAGACTGTGTCTGCCAAGCAAGGACAATCATCTGAATTCTGCTTTCCCAAGCAGCGGTGCCCCATGGCAGTGCCAACACGCGAGCCTACAAACATATTTCCACCGACTGAGGGATTGCTTTTTTAAAGAATTTAATAATTATATGTGGGTATGCACATGCTGAACCATGCATGTGGAAGTCAGAAGACAAGTTTTTAGAGTTTGTTCTCTTTCCACTTTTATGTAAGGGATAGAACTCAAATCATCAGGATTTGAGAAGCATTTTTGCCTACTGAATGATCTCACCAGCCCAGGACAACTTTGTGAAATCAGTTCTTGCTTTCCACCATGTGGGTTCTTGATTCTCGAGATTGAGGGCAAGGGCCTTTATCCACTTCACCATTTCACCTTCCTAGGATCTGTTTCTTAAACATTTTTATAGTTTTCATAAATTATAGTAGCTATTTGTTTCATGACTTCAAAAATAAAGTTTTTGAAAGACTGATCAATATATTAAGGAGATACTAAAGAATAGATTCATGTATTTTGGAATGCATTCATTGCTCAGAATCTGCCATTTAAGCCCTAGTAGCCATGGAAACATAAGAATGTTTACAGTTATATTTCTTATAATTGGCAGTCACCAACATTTAAACTTACTAGAAGAGGCAAAATATTTTATGTTTTCCATACATTTTTTTATTATCCACTCTCAGTTTCATAAGATCCTAAAGCTAGAGAGACCCAATTACATATGATTAGATGTGTGTAAGTCCTGCTGAACACCTTAAATGCCCAGAAACTCCATGTATGTCTATGAGGGCTCTGGAGGCCATACTACCATTACATCTACAACTACACTGGTGCTTTCTTGAAGTTGAGTATACAAGTTAACCTCTCTGTGTTGTTCCTGTCTATAAAATGAAGATGATAATAGTGTGGGTGTCATTGGAGGGTCAGGAATATCAGATGGGCTAATGTCCCTGAAGTATTTAAATGACTCTCAAGACAATCAAAGCATAGGCTAGTAATGCAAAGTTTGTGAGAGCCTGTCAACCAGCCCTTGTTCTGAACTGAAATGTCTGCCTCGAAGTACTTCTTTTATTCAAGGTCCTTCCCCTCTTCTTGTGATTCCATCCGTGGCTCACGTTTCCTGCTACGGTGTGGTGAATTTGTGATTCTACCATCTTCCAAATGGATCATGTCACCTACAAAACAAAAAGGTGAAGAATTTAAAAATAAGTTATATGGAGGCTTCCCAACCGGGTCTTTAAGAAATGTGGGTTTTCAGACATGGGGATCACAACATTCTGCCAGCTAGCTCATTTATCTGGCACGACAGCATTCTCCACCTGTTTCCAATTGTGCTTCAAAACCTGCAGTCTGCTGCCTCAGAATGGCCTTACTAAGTTAAAGAATGTGAGTGGGGTATTACTTAAGTTACCATCAGTTGCATCCGCATTTTGCTGATGTAACTTTGCAAGTGGTACAGTTTGTTATTATCAGAGTTAGGAAGCACATTCCATAGAGACTGTGGAGTAGTGGAGCCAATAGGCAAGGTTTCCTGTCTACATTTGTAGGCACCTCACATCTTTTGCATAGGCAATGGCAATGGCAATGGCATTATCCACATGTCCCATGGCTAAATGACTATACTTCCTTCCTTTGTGCTCAATGAATCAGTGGGATCACTCAGTGTAAGTTTTCTCATTTTCATTATTGCTACATCCAAAGATTTGAGTTGACCAACAATCCTAAGTTGCTTCCTAGTGTTAATGGGAAGTGTAATCCAAAGGAAATACTTGCTCACCCAAAATACCTCAATATACTTTATATGTTGTACCTAAATAAAGCCAATTATCTCAAGGTGGAATGTTGAGTAAGAAATTGCTATAAAATGGACATATTTATGATTCCTTATCATCTACATCCAGATTTTAGTTTTGTGGGACTGGGAAGGAAGCTCAGTGCCTCATACATGTTAGTTAGGTCATTACTACACCACCAAGCTGTATCCCCCAGGAAGTTACAAATAGATGCTAAGGTTGTGCCCATTCTTGTTTAAACTATAAAACATCATGCATATGTTTCTTTAGAAATGTACACATTTTAGGGAAATGTGCAAACAGGAATTTCAGTGGCTACACCACCAATTGACTTGCTTAGAGTTTATAATTCTGTGCAACTTTTATGTTCCTCACTCCTTGGCTATTTAAAGAAGTCAAGTATGTTTTCTTTGGACACAATTGGGCATTCTATTGTCTTTTCATGTTGCTTGTCTCTTTCAAGATTATATATATCCATCCACTCTCTGTAATGGTCATATAATATTCCACTACCATACTGGAGAAATCATAATTAAACTGAGCATTTTCTACTTTATATTCTGATTTACATTATTAATAATTTTTCTGTTTTGGAAACTGTACTAAAATAAAAGTCACTTTATAAAAGATATTGTGTATACTTATCTTACTATTAATTGCAAGGAATGAAATTCTGAGCCAACAAATGTGAATGTTTCAACTTGTGAAAGGTATTGGAAAATTGTTGCCTAAAACATCTTATATCGGGCTGGAGAGATGACTCAGTGTATAAGAGTATTGGCGCTTCCAGAAGACACCTGTTCCATTCTAGGCACCTGCACTGCAGCTTACATCTATCTATAACTCCAGTTCCAGGAGATCCAATGCCCTTTTATGGCCTCCACACAAAAGTAGGGCACCAGGCATGGATGTGGTTTACACACATATGTACAGGGAAATAAAATAATCTTTTAAATTTTATAATGGCTACTCCTGTCACAGTCATGGATTCCAGGGATCTTTTTATTTTTTCTTTAAAAAGATTTACTTTAGATCATGTGTCTTTGTGCCTGTGTAGATATGTCTGTGGATATGTGCATGCAAGTGCATATCCTTATAGAGGCAGAAAAGGCCATCAGATTGCTCAGAGTTATAAACAAATGTAAGCCACTCACTGTAAGTGTTGGAAACTGATATGGTGTTCTCTATAAGAACAGTATATTCTTTACCACTGAATTATCTCTTTAGTTCTTTCTATATTGTTTTATAGTATTTAGATCATTTAAACACATCCCCAAAACAGTAGAGACAAGGAATAAATAGTTCATACTCTGAAAACCATGACTCATTCTGTTTTTTACGCTTCATGTTCCTTGTTGATTCTATAATTGTACTGTCTCATTTTCAGATTTGCCGGGTTGAAGGAGTGGATCTTCAGATTGACTGGCTTCCTCTGCAGCCTCTTATCTTCGGGACTTGGAATAATCCTTGCAAGGAGCAGATACTGGTGCCTCTGGGAATTCGACAATAAGGTTGTCCGGCTTGTGTACATTGGACTCTGGAAGGCTAATTACCATCAGGAATTTAACATCTCTGTGTCTGTGACCAGAATTCTGGCACACACCTCTGTCAACTCAACCTGGGCCATTTCATCTGAATTTCAGTATTCTCAGAACCTCATATTACTGGCAACATTAATAAAACCTGCTGTCCGGGTTTTCATCTCAGCAGCCATTATGTTCAGCTTTACCAAAGCCTCATTACCATACATTCAGATAGTGTGCTACAAGTGCTTTGTCTGAATTCTGATCCTTGGTAGCGTTTGTACCATTATTTCAGTGACCTGGAACCATGTAGCAGATCTCTATGGCAAAACCACCCTTGACTTTCCACTAACCTTTCCAGTAAAGAAGCCCTGACTTAAAAACACAGCACTCCTGTGTTTTCGATAGGGCTACCGACAGTCACCCTGTCACTCCTTGGTGTGATTACGTTCCTCTTTGGGATCAGATTATTGAAAGCTCAGAGTAACCTGAATGGCCAGGATGCTTCCAAACAGGCTGGTCAAAAGATCTTAAATGTGAGTTCTGATATTTGCAACATCTGTCAGGAGATTCCTCCAAGAAATTACCTAGTTGCACACAATATTTGTATAGTCATCAATTTATTTCAAATAAAACATCGATTTGGTTCCTGGGTGTGTGTCTAAAGCGTATATGTTCCTCTGCCTGTCAAATGTGTTCCTTTCTTTAAATGTTTCACATCCTAAACTCTGCAGGCCACGATCATGTCTTCAGATGCTGCCAACAGACAATATAGCAGGCAAGAGTACAGTATAAACAAATGCATGTTGCCTAAATAAACATAATAAACTCCAGGTAAAAGAGGGTTTGTAAGTGGGCACACCAACACAAAAATAAGAGCCACATTCTCAGGTGGAGACACCTAAGCACTCATATCTCCAGAAGACAGCGATATACATCTTTGCCTAGTACCCATGGATGTCAGAAGCAGGTATCAGATCCTCTGAAATTGGAGTTACAGATGATAGTAAGCCACCATATATGTGCTGGGAACTGAGTCACAGTCCTGTGCAACAGCAACACATACTCTTAGTTGTTCTTCATCCCAGTTTCTTACTTTATTGTTTGTTTAATTTTACTTTTTCTTTTTAAGACAGGATCTTACTATGTAGCCTTGGCTGGACTGGAACTCACTATGCAGACCAGGTTGACGTCCAGTTAGTTTATCTAGACCCACCAGCCTCTGAGTCCTAAGTAATGAGACTAAAAGTATGCACCACCTTGCCTGGTAGCCAGCCTAGAGTCTTAAAACACTGTTCTTTGGTTTCTATAGTGGAGAGGTCTGCAGACCCACTAAGATGTGTGCAGTCATATGGAGACAACTTTTCATATAGAGCAGGTTTTGAGATTCTATAGCATCACCCCGTTGTAGTAAATATTAAAAAATGGTTTATCTCTTTACCAGCTCTGAGGTCTCCCTCCTCAGGCCCGACCCTGATATGGAGCCCTATGCACCTCTGGAGCCCAGTCTGAGACACCACCACGGCCCAACTCGTCCATGCAACTCCCTTCCCTTGGTGGTTTACTACCGCCTGTTCTCCTCCTCTGCCTGGGGTATTTCTGTATCCCCAAATCCCACACAAACACAACTCAAAAGCCCAATAGCTTTTCATACAGGTTTATATATTCAACTCCCAATCCAGAAACCCTCTAAACAACAAGACTGCATCAAGTAGACAAAGATACAAACTTTGTATTTTCTCTCTATGAGATATTGGACCTGTAAAATCCTTAATGTTCATAGCTTTTTAACACCAATAAATCCCACCTGGGTCCAGCTGGTCCTTGGGAAGCTAGATGTTGCCACGACCTCTAACCTCCATCCTCTGACCTCCTCTGACCTCTCAGCCCTCTCTACTTCCTTCGCCCCACCCAGTCACTGGCTTTCCTTTATTTTACTAATTAAAATGGGAAGGTTCAGTTGGAGTCAAGTGACTAGGCAGCCCTTCTTGAGGAAGTGGAATTGACGTTAAAATACAAACAACTTCAGGACAATCTACACTACTCTGCATCCAGTTAGCTATTTCCCCTCCAAGCCTGCTCGAATTTAATTGAAGATAATTGAAGGTGTGAGTGTTCAGCTTTCTGCTCCTGCTGCCACGCCTGCCATTTGCTGCTATAAAAATCCCTCTGAAACTGTGGGCCCAAATAAACTCTTCTTTCTGTAAGTTGCCTTGTTCAAGGTGTCTTCATCACAACAGAAAAGTAATAGATGTGATCTTAAAGAGCCTGAGGATCAGAGAAAATTTTACATGCCAGCAGGAAATATCAAAGACCTTAAGAAATGTGAAGTCTTTTAAAAACAAGGGCAGAGTGCCAAAACTTTTTGCATGTTTCCTCTCTAACTGAATAGTTAGATGGTAGAGAACAAATTCCCTTCCCTTTTTTCAGCTAGAACAGAGTATCACAGCTTCAAAGTTGGTCTGGAAAGTCATTTCCTCCTCCTCCAGGCTTAACCTCAAATCTGCTAAGGTTTCCAATGGGACCCTAAGTCCCCTAATTCTCATCAAAAGCTTGAAATAAATTGCTTTTTCCCTTCTTATTTTCCTTCTTGGGCACCATCTCTTACAATGTCCAGGTTTCTTACACCTGTAACATTTACTAACCATTTTAGGATTCCTTATCCAAATGCCCCATTTTTCCTGTTTTCATTTCTTCTTGAAGCTAGTGAAGGGATTGGGAGGGGCTATCGAGTCCACTTCCTCTCCATCACACAGTTTTCATGATCTGATCCGACAGCTGCAGCTCACAGGTCTTTTTGTCCTGTGCTTCATTTGATGGAACATGAGGAGCTGGCAGTCCCAAGAGGAGAGGATCCAGAACTTTTTATGTAGATTTCCTATGTCATTCTTTCTTTTAATTTATGTGTGTGTTTATGAATATATGCAATGCAAGTGTGGTTGCTTCGGGGAGGGGGGACAGGCAGAAAAGGGCTTCTCCCAGTAATCTAGAATCCCTAAGTAACAAAGCTAAATATACAGATAAACACCCAGATTTATTCAGGTAAAAATTTGATATGGCAAACATTAATAATTTATGCGAATGCAAAGACTCCACCTGTCCAAAGGAAATAAATTATGCTTTCTGTTAGATGAACTGTTAACTTTTCTGTTGCACTTACAATGTAACAGAGGAGAGCTAGAGAGATGTCCCAGCAGTGAAGAGTGCTTTCTACTCTTCCAGAGGACTCAATATTGGTTTCCACAACCTATATAAGCTGCCTATAATTCCATATCCAGCAACATAGATTCACGTTGTCCCAACCATCGTGTTCCAGCATAGTAGCAATTTAATGAAGTGTTTATAGACACATAGCAAATAATACTCACAAATAACTTTTCAAATGCATTGAAGCATCACATAGGCAGGTTACAGCAATGCAGGGGAGTGTCAACTAAAGGTCTGAGATGTTATCTGATGACATTCTTAGCTTTGATGCTGGTAAGATGTACTTATTTATTAAGAGACGACAACCATAAAGGCTTCATAAAATATCCATGAGGCTGTTAGGTCAGCCAGAGATGGACAACAGGTGGCTCATTGATGGGGCTGCAGTTTGCCCAAGATGACACAATAAGGGAGTTCTAATCAGCCAGTTAGCTTTGTAGATTATTTAGCACACATCTGACATTTTGTGGCCTCTTCAGTCCATAATCTTCAACAAAAACAGCTTTTGATTCTGTGCTTTAATGTCTGAATCTAGATCTTCTACTGCTGTCCCATCGCCAGGCCCGCATTGCTCAAAGTCTGGAGAGCTGCTGCCTCCAGCATTTGTTCTGTTCTCAGTGATGAGTGATTATATCATGTCTGTAAAAAAAAAAAAAAAAAGTGTTTTGTGCTGCTTTACCTGAAGACTAAAACAATCAGGCAAACAAGCAGAAAAATGGCACCGTGGCACTTACCTCTACCCTAGACCTCAGCTTCAAGGCAGGAGATTGCCACACATTCAACTCCAACTCGTTCACCTCTGTCTCAAAACAAAATCTTAAAAAATGAATTTAAAACATGATACAGAGCATTTATAAATCAAGGAAGATTGATGCAAAGCCCCACTGCATGTTTCAAATGATTTAAGAAAAACAATATGGACTTAAAAGAACAATTACTGAGTGTAGTATCTTATTTGACATCAAATAAAGATATTTGTATCAAGACATACATGATAATGCAGAAACTTGAACTACATTAAAAAAAAAAAAAAAAACTTCTTTAAGAACCTAGTAATAGACTTCACAACTCCCAACAAAGAAGAAACAATACAACAAAAGTGTGTAAAAGCAGTACTTCTACTGGATATTTTGGGCACAACGATACTATCCTCTCTCTGCAGCCATCTCTTGGTGTGAATTAGGATCCCTTTCTCTTTTGCTTTCTCCTTCCCAGAGGTGGATTACAAAGGCCTATGAGGATTTATGTCAGGAGATCATCAAGGGTCACTAAGGCTTTATGGGTCATGGCAGCCATGTTTGAAGCTGTCAGCCAGTTGACTTCCTCTACTGGTAAGTTTATTGTGCCTTTAATGTTCTCTTTATAATGTACTATAGTGACCTTAAGAGTTTTTACATGCCTTAGATGAGACAAGATCTTCAATCCATATCTGATAGGATATAGACATTAAAATTTGGGGAATTTTAGTGATTCCCCTTATTTCCAGATCGCAGCATTGGCATATAGTGGTAGGAAGGCATATTTAGAATGTGTGTCTATGGTTACCTATTTTCTGTCAACTCCAAGGCTTTATTTAGTTGCCGTTATAAGTTTGGCTACTTGAGTACATAGGTCTGAGATAGGCCCCTGAATATATGTTATGGTTGTATCATTAGGTATTCATGTGGGACTCCTCACAGTTGAAGTGGAGGCTGTTTCTGACTATTTTCTCTGCCTTTGGGATCCTCTTCCTCCTACTAGGTTGCCCCATCCAAGCTTAATGTGAGGAGAGGTGCCTAGTCATATTGCAACTTGATATGCTGTGTTGGGTTCATATCATGGGAGGCCTTCCATTTTCTGAAGAGAAACAGCAGAAACAGAGGAGGAGTGGATAGACAGGATTCGGAGAATAACTGAGAGGGAAGGAGGGAGGGAGGGGAAACTGCTTGAGGGATGTAACATATGAGGGAGGAATAAATAATTCGCTCACCTGCACAGGCTTGTAAGTACTAAGCTGTTTATTTCATTTCTAAAGTACAAATTTAAGCCAATGAAGGTTTTACTAGATAACAAAATAAATTATAGAGGATGTGCCCAAAAGATACAATGCTTACAGGGCATCAAAGAAATATAAACAGACTGTATTACTTAACAAAAATAAGTTTGGCTAATTGAACTGCAGTGCCAAATGCTCTACCCTCATGGTGTCTTTGAAGGAGTCAATTCAGTGTCCCACTAAAATTGTACTTGTATTGCAAACCCCTCCTCTGAGTAAGCCAAACATGATCAGGGTTCATAATTAGGGAAGGCCTTCAGGTTGGGTTTTGGAGAGTTGGATATGAAAATCACATCGAAACTGTCATAAGTAGCCTAGCATGAACTTTCGGAGAGAGCTAATAAAAGTAACTATTAAAAAGAATACTTCCATGCAGAGTAACCTAAGGGTTGATTGCTAAAAGAAACTGTTAATGGATAACCTTAATTTCTGGCTGAAGAGATTTGCTTGACTCTAATAAAGAAAAAATTCACATGCAGATTTATGAGGCACTTAAATGTTCCTTAGCAACCAGGTGATGATGGCGAGAGCCTTTAATCCCAGCACTCAGGAGGCAGATGCAAGAGGAACCAGCCTGGTCTACAGAGTTTCAGGACAGCAAGGGCTACACAGAGAAATCCTGTTTTGAAAAACAAAGAAACAGACAAACAAGCAAGCAAAGGGTTTTCTTAGCCAATATTGTTTTCTGTCAATAGCTAAAGGAAGGGATATGGTCTCAGGCTACAAGTTATATGGTTTCATGACTATGCTATGGGTTACTTGTATGGGCCTAGGGACTGAGTCAGGTTCACATAATAATCCCTTGTTTTTGATGATATATGGTTAAAAATATTTATCATTCCCAGGTAATTCCAAGGCTTAAAACTTCAGGAAGGAGGCTCAGAGGTTAAGAGCATTGACTGCTCTTCAAGAGGTCCTGAGTTCAAATCCCAGCAACCACATGGTGGCTCATGACCATCTGTAATGGAGATACAATACCCTCTTCTGGTGTGTCTGAAGACAGCAAGTGTATTCATTATACATAAAGCAAACAAACAAACAAAACCACTTGAGGACGACTTTTAAATTTTTTAATGGGAAATTGTTCTTATCTACCAAGTTGTGGAAGAGAGAAAGGGAGCATGTATTCTGAACAATTCTTTAAACTTGTTATAGAGAGGCTTGGCTCTTGCCCTAAAAGCCTGAACACAGTCAACAGCCCCCAGTTCATCCAAGAAATGCCTGAATCTGCTTATGGGTCTGAGGAGGGGAGAGATATGGGACATCTGGAATAGTATCTGTGGGTAAGACCTGGTGTCCCAGGGTCAGAATGAAGCTCAGTTACTTTCCCCCTTTACTAAAAAAGTAAAGAGTTTTTGCCTCTTTTTTGGAGACCTTACACTCCCTTTTAAGGCAAGGGTTCCTAAAGGTTATCATAGACATAATGAAAACTATATGTTGAATTATAATTCCCTCTGCATGTTTCAATTCCTTTAGATCTCAAGTCGGGCTTAGCCAAAACTAGTGAGGCTATCTCAAAATCCTTGAGGTAAGGCAGTCCATGGAAGCTGTGGTCACCTCCCAGTTGTGGCTCATTCAAAGGCAAATAAGAATGGAGGAATTGGGACTATTGGTCAGGAGAATGCAGACATCTAATCCTGTACAACACTGTTTCTTGTCCCAGTAGTCTATTGAGATTAGACTCTGCCAGGTATAACAATATGCTATCGTTTACAACTCCTGTGTCCTATACTAATCTGTAAGAGCTGTTGGGTTTTGGAGTAACCAATATGAGGATCTCATAGGGGGAGTTGTAGGACATAAAGGGCTAATCTGATAGAAATTTGTCATAAGTGGTCTTAAGTAAAGAACAGCCTCAGGTTTACAGCTGTGTTCCTTCTTGAATAGGAATCTACTAAATCTACTAAAAAGATTGAGTAGAATCTTTTCGTTTGAGTTGGCTGGGATGAGCAGATACAGCTTGACCTGAAATTCTTGACTCCCATCATCTAGATGAGCAGGAAATGCTTACATCTCTTTCAGTTTGGGCCTGACTTCTGAAAGCCCTATCGCGGGCAGCATCTTTTGAGTTCTAACTATTAGGACTTATGTAAAATATTAAGGCCTAGATAAAATGTTAAGCCCTAGGTAACAGTTATCTGGGTAGCCTCCATTACTTTCTCATGTTTCTGCTATTACTAGGAAACTCTAAAGACAAGATTGATCGCATATTCTGTGCCTTGGGAAACCAATAATGATAGAAGTCACTAGAACTATTAACCAACCACCCAACAGCATTTCCTGCACCTGTGTATAAGCTTTTATGGTATAAGTTGCCCCTGGAATGGTCCCTCACATAAGAGAGACATCTGCACCAATATAAGAAACTATTTGGAATAAGACTTTCATTTTGAGCAGTGGTTGAATAAAGTTTAAGTTCCCAAAACCTCCCTGGGAACTGACATCCGACTTGGCAGAAAGAAACATGTATGTGGGTAACTGACATCCTGGTTGGCAAGTTAAGACATGAATGTTAGACAAGTCCCATCCTGGTAAATAAGACATAAATGTTAGACAAGATAAGTCTTCTGCCACAGTTGGATATGCCAACCATTGGAATCAGGATAAATATATAACAAATCCTTGTTCTTAAGGAAATTCCCTAGTCCTAAATCCTGATTAGTGGAATAATTTAAAAGCACTCTAGGATCTTAATTCAATGTCATGGTTCAGTTCCTGAATCTGAACCACATCCCTGATCAACTAGTCCTGGAGTGTATACTTAATAAACTATCCCTGTCTGACTAAGATGGGTGTTCATGTGATTTGTGAGGTGATTCCTGAATCCCAAGAATAGATAAGGACAAGAATCTCTTTAGTAAAAAGCCCCATTCCTGATAAAAGGATGGTTTATAAAAACAGAATAATTAAAATTATTTTGTTTCTAATGCATTTGATTGGCTCTTGCTGCCATCTTGTGGTCTGATGGAAGAATGCTTTGTGGATGTACATAATTAGAAATTATTATTTTTTAGTTTTGAGATTCTAATTATATTTCTCCCTTTCCTTTCTTACCTCTCAACAGTCACATATAACTCTCTTTGCTCTATTTCAAATTCATTGCCTCTGTTTTTATTAATTGTTGTTATACACATGCCTACATATATCATATATACATGTATATGTGTATATATCATATATACAAATGTGTATACATTTCATCAGACCATGAGATGGCAGTAAGAGCCAATCAAATGTATTATACATATGCATATGTGTATACATATACATGCATATATACATTCCTAAATACATCAATAGACCCTTCTCAATCTACATAATGTTACTTTTACATATAATTTCAGGGCTGAGCATTTGGTACTGAATAAACAATAGGTGGGCTCTTCCCTAGGAAAGACTATTTCTCCCACTCTTACTATTTCTTACTTTTGTGTAGTTCTTTGTGTAGGGTTGAGGCCTTGTGGGCTTTCCATACCCACTTTGACATGTCTATTGCTGTTGTCTTGTTCGGTTGAGCCGGGTTCCAGAACTCTTCATATCAACTGTGGTTTTCTGTAATGCTCTCTATCTTAGTTAGTCTATTGCTGTGAAGAAATAGCATGACTAACAAAACTCTTTTTTTATGTTTTTCTGTTTCTTTTCTCTTTTTAAAAATTTTTGTGAGTACTTAATTCTTTTAGAGGTTTGATAGCATACATTGAAATCCCACTAGTTACCATAAGCATCAAGTACATGTAGGACAGAACGTAACACGGAAACAGATTTCCTGATGAGTATAGGTTAAGTATAATGATCTGTGAATAACAAAAATTTTGAGAAGACTATATTCTTAGCTCTTGGATTATTAATGATTTAAGGTCTAGGTGTACCACACTCTGAGAGGATGCTATACATTTATTTTTTTCCTAAGAAGGACTGGGGCTTTCATTTTTTGGCCTTTGTTTTTCTTCAGCTTCATATAACCTGTGAGTTGTTTCTGGAGTGCTCAGAACTTTCTGGGGTTAGTACCCAATTATCAGTGACTGCATATTATGTCTGTTCTTTTGTGACTGGGTTATCTCAGGATGATATTCTCTAGATGCATCCATTTTCTTAAGAATTTCATAAAGTCATTGTTTCTGATAGCTGAGTAGTACTCCATTGTGTAAATGTACCACAACCTTTGTATCCATTCATCTACTGAAGGACATCTGGGCTCTTTCCAGCCTCTGGCCATCACAAATAGAGCTGCTATGAAAATTGTGGTGCATGTATCTTTGTTGTATATTGGAGTGTCTGTGGGGTATATGCCCAGAAGTGGAATAACTGGGTCTTCAGGTAGTACTATGTCTAATTTTCTGAGGAACCTTCAGACTGATTTCCAGAGTGGTTGTACCTGTTTACAACCCCACCAACAGTGGAGGAGTGTTCCTCTTTCTCCACATCTTCACCAGCATCTGTTGTCATCTGAGTTTTTGATCTTAGTCATTCTGACTGGTGTGAGGTGGGATCTCAGGGTTGTTTTGATTTGCATTTCCCTGGTGTCGAGCACTTCCTTAGATGCTTCTCAGCCATTCGATATTCCTCAATTGAGAACGTTTTGTTTAGCTCTGTACCCCATTTTTAATAGGGTTATTTGATTCTCTGGTGTCTAACTTCTTGAGTTCTTTGTATACCTTGGATATTAGGCCTCTATCTGTTGTGGGGTTGGTAAGGATCTTTTCCCACTTTGTTGGCTGCCATTTTGTTTTCTTGACAGTGTCCTTAGCCTTACAGAAACTTTGCAATCTCATTAAGTCCCATTTGTCAATCTTTGACCTTAGAGCACGAGCCATTGGTGTTTTGTTCAGGAAATTTTCTCCTGTGCCTATGTGTTCTAAGGTTTTCCCTACTTTCTCCTCTAATAGTTTCAGTGTACCTGGTTTAATGTGAAGATCTTTGACCCACTGCACCTGAGCTTTGTACAAGGAGATAAGAAAGGGTCTATTTTGATTCTTCTGCATGCTGAGTGCCAGTTGGACCAGCACCATTTGTAGAAGAGGCTGTCCTTTTTCCATTGAATGTTTTTATCTCCTTTGTCAAAGATCAAGTGACCATAAGTGTGTGGGTTCATTTCTGAGTCTTTAATTCTGTTCCATAGATCTACCTGTCTGTCTTTGTACCAATGCCATGCAAACTTTTAATTAAGATTGATCTGTAATACAGCTTAGGGTTTGGGATGATGGTTCCCCCAGAAGTTCCTTTATTGTTGAGAATAGTTTTCGATATCCTGGGGTTTTTATTATTCCAAATCAATTTCCAAATTACTCTTTCTAACTCTATGAAAATTGAGTTGGAATTTTGATAGGAATTGCATTGAATCTGTAGATTGCTTTTGTCAAGATGTTCATTTTTACTATATTAATTCTGCCAATCCATGAGCATGAGAGATATTTCGATCTTTTGAGATCTTCAATTTCTTTCTTCAGAGACTTGAAGTTCTTGTCATACAGGTTTTTCACTTGCTTGGTTATAGTCACAGCAAGTTATTTTATGTTATTTGTGACTATTGTGAAGGGTGTTTATTCTCTTATTTCTTTCTCAGCCTGTTTATGCTTTGAATAGAGGAAGTCTACTGATTTGTTTTAATTAATTTTTTATCTAGCCACTTTGCTGAAGTTGTTTATTAGCTGTAGGAGTTCTCTGGTAGAATTTTTGGGGTTACTTAAGTATACTATCATGTCATCTGCAAATAGTGATATTTTTACTTCTTCCTTTCAGATTTGTATCCCTTTGATTTCCTTTTGCTGTCTAATTGTTCTGGCCAGGACTTCCAGTACTATGTTGATTAGGTAGGGGGAGAGTGGGCAGCCTTGTCTAGTCCCTGATTTTAATGGCATTGCTTCAAGTTTCTCTCCATTTAGTTTGCCGTATATGACTTTTACTATGTTCAGGTGTGGGCCTTGAATTCCTGATCTTTCCAAGACTTTTATCATGAAAGGGTATTGAACTTTGTCAAATGTTTGATCAGCATCTAATGAGATGATTGTGTGGGTATTTTTTTTTCTTTTAGTTTGTTTATATACTGTATTATGTTGATGGCTTTCATATATTAAACTATCTCTGCATCCCTGGGTTAAGGCCTACTGAATCATGGTGAATGATCATTTTGATGTGTTCTTGGATTTGGTTTGCAAGTATTTTATTGAGTATTTTTGCATCAGTGTTCATGAGGGAGATTGGTCTAAAATTCTCTTTCTCTGTAGGGTCTTTGTGTGGTTTAGGTATGAACATAATTGTGTCTTTGAAGAATAAATTTGAAGAAAAATTGTTTCTATATTGTGGAACATTTGAATAGTACAGGATTCTTTGAATGTTTGATAGAATTCATAAGTGAACACATCTGGTCCTGGACTTTTTTTTTGGTCGTGAGGTTTTTGAGGACCGCTTCTATTTCTTTAGGGGTTATAGAACTGTTTAGATGGTTGATCTGATCTTGATTTAACTTTGGTACTTGGTATCTGTGTAGAAAATGGTCCATTTTATCCAGATTTTCCAGTTTGTTGAGTATAGGCCTCTGACTCTGGCCTCAAGCCTCTGCCTCTGGCTTCTGGCCTCTGCCTCTGGACTCTGGACTCTAGACGCTGAACTCTGGACTCCTGACACTGGCGTCTGGTCACTGACTTCTGGACTCTGCCTCTGGCCTCTACCACTGACCACTGGCCTCTGTTCTCTGCCTCCACCTTCTTGCCTCTGGCCTCTGCCTCTGCCTTCTGTTCTTTGCCTCTGGCTTCTAAACTCTGGCCTCTGCACTCAGGCCTCTGGCCTCTGCCTTCTGTCCTCTGACTCTGGCCTTACCCTCAGTCTCTGGCCTCTGACTCTGGCTTCTTGACTCTGGTCCCTGGCTTCTGGCCTCTGGGCTCTGGCCTCTACCTCTGCCTCAGCCCTCTTCCTTTGTCTCTGTCTTCTGCCTCTGAACTCTGCCCTCTGCCTCTGCCCTATGGCTTCTGCCTTATCCTCTGCCTCTACCCTCTGCCTCTGACTCTGGCTTCTACCTCTGGCCTCTTGACTCTGGTCCCTGGCTTCTGGCCTCTGGCCTCTGGCCTCTGACCTCTGGCCTCTTCCTCTGCTTCTAAATATGCATCTGGATCTGTCTCTGGATTTTGCCTCTGCCTCTGGCTTTTGCTTTTGGCCTCTGTCTTCAGCCTCTGGCCTCTGCCTCTTCCTTTCCTTCTGGTTTCTGGCCTCTGGCTTCTGATTCTGCCTCTGACTTCTACCTCTGATCTGTGTCCTCTACCTCTGGCCTCTGCCTCTGCCCTCTGGGCTCTGATTCTCCCCTCTGGGTCCCTGGCATCAGGACTCTGGCCTCTGCCCTCTTTCTATGCCCTCTGGCCTCTTCCTCTGCTTCTGGCCTCTGCCCCTGGTCTCTTCCTTTGCTTCTAGCTTCTGCCTCTGCCCTCAGGCCTCTGAACTCTGGCATCTGGCCTCCGGCCGCTGATTCTCCCCTCTGGCCTCTGGTCTCTGGCGTCTGGCCTCTAACTTCTGGCTTCTGGTCTTTGCCTCTGCCTCTGGCCTCTTCTTTGCCTCTGGCTTCTGCCACTAAACTCTGCCCTCTGTCTTCTTCCTCTACCCTCTGGCTCTGACTTCTACCTATGGACTCTTGACTCTGGTCCCTGGCTTCTGGCCTCTGGCTTCTGACCTCTGGCCTATTCCTCTGCCTCTAAATCTGCATCTGCATCTGACTCTGGATTTTGCCTTTGCCTCTGGCATTTGCTTCTGGCCTCTGTCTTCTGCTCTGGCCTCTGCCTCTGGCCTCTTCCTTTCCCTATGGTTTCTGACCTCTGGCCTCTGACCTCTGCTTCTGCTCTGGCTTCTGCCTCTGCTTCTGGCCTCTGGCCTCTGGCCTCTGGCCTCTGGCCTCTTACTTCTAGCCTCAGGCCTCTGGCTTCTGGTCTCTGGCCTCTGCCTCTGGCCTCTTCATTTGCCTCTGAACTCTCCCCTCCACACTCTGCTCTCTCCTTCTACCCTCTGGCCTCTGCCTCTGCCTTTATCTTCTACCTCCCGCCTCTTGACTCTGGTCCCTGGCTTCTGACCTCTTCCTCTGCCTCTGAATCTGCATCTGCCTCTGGATTTGGTCTCTGCCTCTGGCTTCTGCTTCTGGCCTCTGGCTTCTGCTTCTGGCCTCTTCCTTTCCCTCTGGTTTTTGGCCACTGGCCTCTGGCTCTGCCCCTGGCCTCTGTCCTGTTCCTCTACCCTCTGGTCTCTGCCTCTGGCTACTTCCTCTTCCCTTGCCTCTGGTTTCTGCCTGTGAACTCTCCCCTCTGCCTCTGACCTCTGCCCTCTGTCCTCTTTGTCTACCCTCTGGCCTCTGGATCTGGCCTCTGCCTTCGGTCTCTGGCCTCTGCCTCTGCTCTCTGGCCTCTGTACCTGCCTTCTGGCCTCTGGTCTCTGCCTCTGCCTCTGGCCACTGATTCTCCCCTCTGGCCTCTGCCCTCTTCTTCTGGCCTCTGTATCTGCCTTCTGGCCTTGGCCTCTAGCTTCTACCTCTAGCTTCTGACTCTGGCCTCTGCCTCTAGCTTCTACCTCTACCTTCTGACTCTGGCCTCTGCCTCTAGCTTCTACCTCTACCTTCTGACTCTGGCCTCTGCCTTCGGTCTCTGGCCTCTGCCTCTGCCCTCCAGACTCTACCCTGTGGCCTCTCTGCCTCTATCCTCTGCCCTGTGCCTCTGCCCTGTGCCCTGTCCTCTGCCTCTACCTCTGGCCTCTTTCTTTGCCTCTGGTTTCTGCCTCTGAACTCTTCTGCCTTTGGCTTCTACCTCTGGCCTCTTGACTCTGGTCCCTGGCTTCTGGCCTCTGGCCTCTTCCTCTGCCTCTGAATCTACATCTGCATCTGCCTATGAATTTTGCCTCTACCTCTGGCCTTTTTCTTTTCCTTCTAGTCTCTGGCTTCTGCTTCTGAACTCTGCCCTCTGCCTCTGGCCTCTGACCTCTGGTTCTGCCTCTGTCCTCTTCCTTTACCTCTGGCTTCTGCTTTTGGCATCTAGCCTCTGCCTCTGCCTCTACCTCTGGCCTCTAATCTCTGGCTTCTGGTCTCTACCTCTGGCCTCTTCCTTTGCCTCTGGCCTCTGCCTCTGCCCTTTTTGCCTCTTGCCTCTGTCTCTGGCCTCTGGTTCTCCCCTCTGGCCTCTGATTTCTGGCCTCTGCCTTCTTCCTCTGCCCTCTTGCCTTTTCCTCTGCTTCTGGCCTCTGCCTCTGCCCTCTTCCTTTCCTCTTGATTCTGCCTCTGAACTCTGCCTCTGACTCTGCGTCTGCCCTCTGTCCTCTTTCTCTGGCCTCTGTTGTCTGGCCTGTGGCATCTTCCTCTGGCTTCTTCTTTTGCCTCTGGCTTTCATCTCTGCCCTCTGCCTCTGCCCTCTGGCTTCTGCCTCTTTCTCTGCCTCTGCACTCTGGACTCTGCTTCTGGCCTCTGCATATGCCCTCTGTCCTCTGCCTCTTGCCTTGGCCCTCGGTCTCTGGCCTTTGCCTCTGGCCTCTTGACTTTGGTCCCTGGTTTCTGGCCTCTGCCTCTGGCTCTGCCTATGCCCTCCAGATTCTGCCCTGTGGCCTCTCTGCCTCTAGCCTTTGCCCTCAGCCTCTGCCCTCTGCCCCTGTCCTCTGCCTGTGCCTCTGACCTCTTCCTTTGCCTCTGGCTTCTGACTCTGAACTCTGCCTCTTCCTCTGCCCCGCCTCTGGCCTCTTGACTCAGGTCCCTGGCTTCTAGCCTCTGGCCTCTTTCTCTGCCTCTGAATCTGCATCTGCCTCTAGATTTTGCCTCTGGCCTCTGGCTTCTGGCCTCTGGCCACTGCCTCTTCCTCTGACATCTGGCCTCTTCCTTTGCCCTGGCCTCTGCCTCTGAACTCTCCCCTCTGCCTCTGGCCTCTACTCTCTGTCCTCTTCGTCTACCCTCTGGCCTCTGACTCTGCTTCTGGACTCTTCCTTTGCCTCTGGCCTCTGGCCTCTAACCTCCGGCCTCTGGTCTCTGCATCTGGCTGCTGTCTCTGCCTCTGGCCTCTTCCTTTGCCTCTGGCTTCTGCCTCTGAACTCTGTCTTCTGCCTCTGCCTCTGGCTTCTATGTGGAGAGCGGTTTTGGCACCTCTGAAAGTTGATGGCAGAGTAATATTAATATTATCTCAGGCCAAGGCAGGAATCTGGCCTCTGTGCTACGCCCTGTAAGGGCTTTAAGGAAGCACTGCTACGTCTGTAGTTCGGGGCTGGGCCTCTAAGGATGTGGCATAGGGAAGTACATTCGTATCTGATGCTCCAGGCAGTGTCCTTAGGAATGCAGTTTAGGGCAGGGTGGATTTCGGAATGTAGGCACAGCGTATCCAGTTTTGTCTCTGACCTTTTCACCTGACCTCCAAAATTGTTAACTCGTCTGATCCCTGTCTCAGAACAGTTGTTACCATTTTTGCATGTGATTAAAATGGTTTAAAAGAGAACAAATAAAGCAAAACTTTGCTTTGGCCACAAGGCTTCGGCTTCAAGTCCGGCCGAAGTCATATTGCAGCTTTAACTAACTTGTCTTTTTCTTTCAAACCTCACTCCGGTTCCGGGTGGACCTCTTGAGAGTCCAAGCTAGTCTTGGACACTTCTACCTCTGGCCTCTTGACTCTGGTCCCTGGCTTCTGACCTCTGGCCTCTGCCTTCTGCATCTGGCCTCTGCTTCTGGCTGCTGGACTCTGCCTCTGGATTCAAGCCTCTGGCCTCTGGACTCCTGACTCTGGCCTCTGCCTCTCCCAATTGGCTTCTGGCCTCTGCCTCTGGACTCTGCCTCTTCCTCTGCCACTGCCTCTGGCCTCTTCCTCTGCCTCTGAATCTGTAACTGCCTCTGGATATTGCCTCTGGCCTCGGCCTCTGCCTCTGACTTTTACTTCTGCCTCTGGCCTCTGTCTCTGACCTCTTCCTTTGCCTCTGGCTTCTACCTCTGAACTCTAACCTCTGACTATGGCCTCTGCCTCTTCCTCTGCCACTACATCTGGCCGCTTCCTCTGCCTCTGAATCTGCCTCTTTATTTTGCCTCTGGCCTCGGCCTCTGCCCTCTGCTTCTAGCCTCTGCCTTCTAAACTCTGGTCTCTGGTCTCTGACCCCTGACCTCTGCCCTCTTCCTCTGCCCTCTGACCTCTGCCCTCTTCCTCTGCCCTCTGACCTCTGCCTCTGAATCTGGCTCCTACCTCTGGCCTCTGCCCTCTGTCTCTGGCTATTGCCACTGCCCTCTGGCTTCTGGCCACTGCCTCTGGCCTCTTCCTCTGGCCTCTTCCTCTGGCCTCTGCCTCTGGCCTCTGCCTCTAGTTAGACTCTGGCCTCTGATTCAACCCTCTGGCCTGTGGCCTCTGGACTCTACCTCTGCTTCTAGCTTTTGCCTGGGGCCTCTACCCTCTGGCCTCAGGCTTCTGCTTCTGGCCTCTAGTCTCTACCTCTGGCTTCAGGCCTCTACCCTCTGGACTTTGCCCTTTGGACTCCTGATTCTGACCTCTGACTTCTCCCCACTGGCTTCTGGCCTCTGCCCTGTTAACTCTGGCCTCTGCCTCTGGACTCTGTCTATGTACTGTGCCTCTGGCCTCTGCCTCTGGCCTCTTTCTTTGCCTCTGGCCTCTGCACTCTGCCCTCTGCCTCTGGCCTCTACCTTTGCCTCTGGCATCTGCCTCTGGCCTCTTGACTCTGGTCCCTGGCTTCTGGCCTCTTTCTCTGCCTCTGAATCTGAATCTGCATCTGCCTCTGGCCTCAGCCTCTTCCTCTGCCCTCTGTTCTCTGCTTCTGCCCCTTGTCCTCTGGCCTCTGCCTCTAGCTTTTGCCTCTGCCCTCGGCCTCTGCCTTTGGCTTTTGCTTTTGGCCTCTGGCCTCTGGCTGCTGCCTCTGGCCTCTTCTTTTGCCTCTGGCTTCTGCCTCTGAACTCTTCCCTCTGCCTCTGGCCTCTCCCTTCTCCTCTGCCTCTGCCCTCTGGCCTCTGGCTCTGCCCTCTGCTTCTAACCTCTGTCTTCTAACCTCTGGTCTCTGGCCTCTGGCCCCTGACCTCTGCCCTCTGTCTCTGAATCTGGCTTCTACCTCTGGCCTCTGTCTCTGGCCTTTGCCTCTTGATGCTGGTACCTGGATTGTGGCCTCTGTCTTCTGGTCTCTGGCCTCTGGTCTCTGCCTCTCACCTCTGCCTCTGCCCTCTGCTCTCTGCCTCTGGCTTCTAAACTCTGGCCTCCGCCCTCTGTACTTTGAACTCCTGACTCTGGTCTCTGGTCTCTGCCTATGGCTTCAGGCCTCTGGACTTTGCCCTCTGGACTCTGGACTTCTGACTCTGGCCTCTGACCCCTCCCCACTGGCTTCTGGTCTCTGCCTCTGCCTCTGGCTTTTGCCTCTGGACCCTGGCTTATGTCCACTGCTTCTGGCCTCTGCCTATTCCTCTGGCCTCTTTCTCTGGCCTCTGGCCTCTGCCTCCAACTTCTTGCCTCTGGACTCTCTCCTCTGTCCTCCTGACTCCTGACTCTGGTCTCTGCCCTCTAGTCTCTGGCCTCTGGCCTCTGCCTTCTGGCCTCTGCCTCTGGATTCTGCATCTGGCCTCTGCCTCAGGCCTCTGCTTCTGGCTTCAGACCTCTGGCCTCTGCCCTCTTCATCTACGCTCTGCCCTCTGCCTCTGGCATCTGCCTCTGGCCTCTTGACTCTGGTCCCTGGCTTCTGGCCTCTTCCTCTGCCTCTGAATCTGCATCTGCCTCTGGATTTTGCCTCTGGCCTCGGCCTCTGCCTCTGACTTTTGCTTCTGGCCTCTTGCCTCTGGCTTCTGCCTCTGGCCTCTGCCTCTGTTTCTGGACTCTTCCTTTGCCTCTGGTTTCTGGCATCTGGCCTCTGCTTCTGCCTCTGAACTCTGCCTTCTGCCTCTGGCTTCTGGCCTCTGCCTCTAACCTCTGGTCTCTGCCTCTGGCTTCTGCCTCTAAACTCTCTCCTCTGCCTCTGGCCTCTGTCCTCTTCCTCTACCCTCTGGCCTCTGACTCTGGCCTCTGGCCTCTGGCCTCTTGACTCTGGTCCCTGGCTTCTGGCCTCTGGTCTCTTCCTTTGTATCTGGTTTCTGGCCTCTGGCCTCTGCTTCTGCCTCTGGCTTCTGCCTCTGAACTCTGCCCTCTGCCTCTTCCTCTGGCCTCTGCCTCTGTCCTCTCCCTTTGAATTCTGGCCTCTTCTTCTGGCTCTGGACTCTGCCTCTGCCTTGTGGTCTCTGCCTCTGCCTCTCTTCCTGTGACCTCTTGCCTCTTTCTCTGGCCTCTGATCTATGCCTCCGCCTCTGCCTTTTGGCCTTTGGCCTCTGATTCTCCTGTCTGACCTCTGGCCTCTTGTCTCTGCCTCTGGTCTCTGCCTCTGCCTCTGGATTCTTCCTCTGGACTCTTGCTTTTGCCATCTGACCTCTGACCTCTGGCTTCTGGCCTCTCTCTCTGGCCTTTGCCTCTGCCTCAGCCTCTGCCCTCTGCCTCTTCCTGTCTCCATAATGCGAGTTAATGGTTCATGGCCCCACTCCTGACTGGAATGTATACTTTAAAAACATGTCTTTATGAGTCTCTGTATTTCCTGAGTAGTTCTTGCAGTGACTCCCTTTCTGTATAATGTTTACAGATCTTCTCTTTTGGTTAGTTTTATGAAAATTTGTCTTGTTAATTTTCAAAGAACCACATCTGTGTCATTGATTCTTTGTACCTTTTTTTATTTAATAAATTTTAGCACTAATATTTCTCAGATTTTCTTACAGAACATATGTACTCTTATGACTGCTTTTATTGTGCCTGTAGATTTAAGTAGTTTGTATTTTCATTTTCATTCTTATTAACTTCTAGGAGTTTTAAAGTTTCTTTCTTGATTTCTCTCTTGGCCCAGTTTCCACTTTCTAGTGTGTTGTTCTGGTTTCCGTGAGTTTAAGCGTCTCTATTCCTGCTGATCGCCAGTTGTATTCCACTGTCTCCTGGTAGAACGCAGGACATTATTTTCATTTCCATAAATTTGTTGAGACTTGTTTTGTGTCCTAATTCATGGCTTAATTTGGAGAAATTTCCACAGACTGCTAAGAAGCAGTTGTTCAGGGTTTAGGTGGAAACCTGTTAGACATAGTTGTTTTTCTTTTCTTTCTTTTTTTCATTCTGTTCTCTCTCTTCCTCCCTTCCCTCCCTGTCCCCTCTCCCTCTTGGTTTTATGAGACAGGGTTTTTTCTATTTACCCCTAAATGTCCTGGAACTTGCTTTGTAGACTAGGCTAGCCTCGAACTCACAGAGCTCTGCCTACGTCTGTTTCCAGAATGCTGGGATTAAAGGCATGACCCACCACCACACTGGACTTGATATAGTTGTTTTCTACCTGGTGGGTATAAATATTTAAAATAATTTGTTGCTTCTTTTGTACTTGGTGTGTTGATTCTGTCTCCTTGTGTACTGATGGAAGAATGCATTATGCAAATGAAGCATTGAAATGTTTTGCTTGTATAGTATGTGCTGACTTTCTGATTCAATCACAGGGAGAATTGCAAGAATGCTGTATCAACATTGGATACCCATTACTGTCGCGTTTGTTGAGTTCCTGCTGCCATCTTGTGGCCAAATGGAGAATGCCATACCATCTTAGACTAATTAAAATTGGTTCTGGTTTCTACAGAATGTGATGATTTTATGCCATTATTCTGTGGCTATATGGATGGTCATGGAGAGCATCTCAGGCTAGGTACTATGAAAGGCAAGGAGAGGCTATTGGGGAAGGTACAACCTCAGTGGCAGTTGAAGGCTCAGGACTAAAGGGGTCATGCAAAGAAGTGGAGGCCTGGCACCATGAAGAGAGCCTACTAGTAAAAGTGTAACCCAGTTGCACCAGAAGACCACAGCATTTTGGAGATATTATTAAAATAAAATGACCACTAAGAACAGCAGAAGCAGTGTAGCGGAACCAGATGGAGCCTGTAAGACAAACTGTGTGCTGCAGAGGACAGAGCTGGGGAAGTGAATCAAGTTCCTTAGGGAAGCCAAGGAATTGCTTTCATTGACGTTGCCTATGGGAAATGTCTGCCATGCATTTTCTTAGTTGCTAATTGATGTAAGTGGACTCAGCTCAGTTTGAGCAGTGTCATGCCTAGGCAGATGTGTACATCCAGCGCAGCTCTAGGCATGGGCCTGACTGCTGCAGTGAGGAAAAGGAAAATGAGAATTTTAATTTCTGAAGTAACAGCAATTTATCCACTGTATATACCATTATATAAATTAACCTTTTGGAAAATTTAGACGCAGAAGGGAACTGACTAGTTCAGTTTTCCCTCTGGAGAGATGCAAAGCTTTTTTGGCTCTGAAGTTTTTGATAAAAGTGGTGCATAGTTTTTTGTATCTATAGTGCCACTAGTTGGACTTCCAAATTTGAGTCTCTAACACTATGTAATCCAGACAGGGTTTAACCCTACACCTTTCATGCCTTCATTAGAGGACTTAAACACATAATCCAGGAATTTCTTACACTAATTTACACATTTCTTTTCTAAGAATGCTATAAGAAGCATTACATAATAAATGGATGCTGTTTTTAAAAAGTTCTGATTAGTTAAAAGTACCAAGCATTAGCAGATACGTAGAAAACAGACTGTTCAGAATGGAGTATGGGCACCAGCCTTTCCACAGAATCTGTAAGGATGGCTAGGGGTTTAAAAAAAAACCCACAAGACTGTTTTAAAAATCAGATTAGATACATATGAACTGTGAACAGTTCTCTCACTCACCAGTGGACAAAAGAGTAATCTTTCTATGCCCACTATACCCAGAGTGCCCAGGGTCTCCACCATATGCCGGACAGAGGAACAGAGGACTCATGGTATGGAGCTGCCTCAAGAGCCCTAACAGAAACAAGTTGGACTCTCTCTCTCTCTCTCTCTCTCTCTGTGTGTGTGTGTGTGTGTGTGTGTGTGTGTGTGCTTGGCAGCTGAATGTTAAAGATCATGTTCTGTTTAGAGGAGGAGGGACACACACTGAAGGCCTAGATGTGTGTTCTTGGTCTGGAAAAGACTCTGCTCTGTGTTCACCAGCCCTTCAACAACTTCACAGTTCTCCTCAGAGGCCTTGGCTGGGTCATTTTGTTAAACTTGATGGGCTCAGGAAATTCACTGTACAGTTCCACTTCTGTTTCCTGCTTAAAGGCATTCTGAGCGATTGTCTGAAAGGTCTGCTCCACACTGATGGACTCTTGGGCTCTGGTCTTGAAGTAGTGAATGTTGTTTTTTCTTTAGCACCAAGTCTGTGCCCTCTTTGTGGTGACTTATCTTGTCTTTGAGGCCAATCTTGTTTCTCAACACAACAAAAGGGAAGTTCTTGGAATCTTAGGGGTTGGCCTGAATAAGAAACTTGTCTTTCTAGCTGTCAGGGGTTTTGAATGTGTTGGAGGCAGTCACATCCAATATCAGAATACAGCAATCTGAAACTTGTAGAAGGCCACACCATGAAACTGGAACAGTTCTTGACCAGCTGTGTCCCAGATCTGCATGGTAACAAATCTTTAATCCACCATCACCTCCTTGGTCAGAAAGTCTGCTCCTATTGTGGTTTTGTACTGGCTGCTGAACTGATCCACACGCTAGTTCGTGAGCTCTGTCTTTTCAACACCACAGTTTCCAAGGATGATGCTCTTCAGCAGCACTTTCTTCTTAGAGGTCACCCTTTAAGTCCACTGAGGAGGAGACACAATAGCAAACAGAGACACAGAAGTCCAACTCAAGTTCAGTGGGCTCTTCGGAGCTGCCCAGCCCCAACCATGATAGCCAACGCCACCCCCATGAGGTTTTATCATCAGTAATCCTTTTAATTCTTTGGGTGTTTAAGAGCACTGGGGACTTCCGGGAAATGGATTAGGGTCCTTAAGAGTAATTGTGACAGATATGGCTGTTAGTGAGTGCTCAGGAATGAAAGAATTCTAGAATTTAGGAAGGAATTTATTTTGGATGGTGTATGGATCTGAACATAGACTATGGGGTGATGCTGTCTGAGGCCCCTGTCAACTCTAGACCATTACAGAATATAGCACTGAAGGACAAGAATTTCATAAGAATCATTGGATTATCTGTGATAATTAAATGGACCTGAACTTTAGCCATGTTATCCCTATCTAGGAGAGAAATGGGGCAACAATGTAGGACAAGAAATGAATGAGTGAAAGGATATTTGTTCATCATATATAAAGTTTTCATAGTTACTCATAAAGTAAGCTTTATGGTTAAGGAACAAAACGAAGTCATGATCCAAGCCATCTTTCAATGCACTTGTGTGAAGATTAGGTAGCTGAATTAAAACAAAGTGGGAAAATTATACATTATAGCTTTCATATGTTATCATATGATATTCTTGGTTTTGAGTTAATAGTACCTAGTGGCCTGGTAGCATGAGTCAAATGGTTTTGTATGATAGTCTCAAGGGCTCTTAGGTGACACAGAGGTGGGAAATGAAGATATTGACACATCTTCAGACTATTGAGTTTCATAATATACAAGGGAAGTTTCTTACACTGACGTGTCAACTTGAATACATTTGGGAAACTTTATATGGCAGAGATGCTATTATGACATGGTAAATATGTCAGCTTTTGGTTTAGACTTGAAATCAGAGGGTGATATGAAAGATTAATGTGCTCTGACATTCATTTTCATATATACTAGGTTTATTAATTATTTTCCTTCACTGACATCAATTAAAACTGAAATTTCATAAGTTCGCTTGACAAGTGGGTAAATTTATTTTAATGAAAGTCCATAATCCCACCAATGAAGTAATAAAACAACTGAAACAGAAAAGCTGATAAAGAGGCATTTGGCCATTTTCTGTCACAGGCCATTTGGGCATTGTTGAGTCCTTGAAAATTTTAGATAGACAGCTCAAAAATCCTTGCTGCAACAACATGGAGCTTTTGATTTTTCAAGGTGAAGTACATTCATTTCAGATATCAGGAAAAACTTGTGTGTTTAAGGGAAAAGTGTAAGAAATGAAAATCACACCACTGCACAAAAACAGGATGGCTGCTAGAAATGCCACTACCATGGCAGCGCCAACTTGTTGAATATGTGGGTAAAGGGGCATATGGTAAGATGGTGGAAAAGCAATCCTCTCCTTGTTTATGATGGAGAAATAATTGCATAATACAGCAAGGAAGACAAAGCTACTGGCAATGATGTTCAGAATCGCTGAAAGGCCAAAGGCATTGTAGGTGACAGTCTGCTCTTGTCTTCCCATGTACACATTTCTTAGAGCAACAACAGTGGCCACTTTTCCAACTAGCCAGAAAACGCTGGTGATCAACATCAGGTGCTGAGAAACACGAATATCCAAAGGAATGAAGGTGTCATGGTACCCATAATGGTAACACATTTTAATATTGCTGAAGTTATCATGGTGGTAGATGCAGGTTTTCCACACTCCCACAAAGGCCACAGTAGGGTAAGAGATCACAGGTTCCTTCGAGTACCACACTCGCCACTGTGGGAGGCCCATGGAGGTGATGCAAAGAATCCATGCTATGGTGGACAAAGCGAAACCTCCTACCTGGCGACGGGAAACTTTGTTGAACAATATCATGATGACAGTGAACAGTGGACAACTGCAAAGAAATATAAGACAAAATAAAGACATGCTCTCCTCTAGCTGGAGACACTGTCAGTTAGGTGACTAGTAACAGGAAGTAATAAGTGTAATAAGTGTTTGAGAAAATGAGCCTTTGTTCTAGAAATTGCTATTGGGAATGTGACCTGAGCAAGTTACAAGAAGCTCCTTCTAGGAATATTTGCTGTGGCTTGACAATGAATTCTAACAGTTCTATTTCTGATGGTTGGTTCAGATAGACAATGAGGTTTGAATACAGATATTCAGTCACAAAGATGATCACCAATTTGTAATACTGGAGATTGTCAAGACCAGCATAATCTATGTTTCAAGTTCCAAGGCAGCTAAGGCTTCATAGTGAGACCCTATATAAAACAAACAAACAAACAATCCTAAAATAGCAAAATCAATAAATGATTAATTAATTAACAAAAAGCAATAGATTTGTTTCTGGTAAACAAATACAGTTTACGGCTCAGTGTACATTACCTTGGAGCAAACCAATTCACTAGAATACTTACCACATGTCAAAAGAGATGAGAATTTAGAAACCTAAGAAAATGTTCACCAGGAAGCAAATCTAAAATCCATAAGAACCAGAACATGGTTGGAGCTCCATCTTCCCTCCTGTCTGTACCTACACATGCAGTGGTGGATCAGCACACTGCACCCACCCCACAGCTCTGCCTGTCTCCTATGAGGCTGACTCTACAAGTGAAACACATAGGCCACCCCAAACCTCCACACCTGCTGTGACCCCAGAGAACCTAGCAGCCCTGAGTTCTGCACTGCCCTGTTGGAGCCCCATCTTCCTTCCATCCTCACCTACACCTGAAACAGTTTTGGATCAGCTAAGTGCACCCCATCCCACAGCTCTGCCTGTCTCCCAGGAGGCTGGCTCTAACCTGACACACACAGTTCTGCCTGACTTCCAGGAGGGCTGCTCAAACCTGAGACACACAACTCTAACTGACTCACAGGAGGGTGGCCCCAACCCAGGATACCCAGGCCAGTCAATACCAGAGACAATCAGAAGGTGAAAGGTAAGTGCAAGAACACAGTCAGTAGAAACCAATACAATATAGTACCATTAAAACCCAACTCTCTTATTACAGCAAGCCCTAGATATACTAACACAGTTGAAGAGCAAGACTTCCAAGGAAATGGCCCCAAGAGCAAGCTGGAGTGGACATTCTAATATCTAATAAAGTAGATTTTCAACCAAAAGTTATCAAAAAAGATAAGGAAGGACACTTTTTCCTCATTACAGGGGAAATTTGTCAGGAGGAACTCTCAATCCTTAACATATATGCTCCAAATACAAAAGCACCGATATTCATAAAAGAAACCCTACTAAAGCTCAAAAAATACATAGCGCCCCACACAATAATAGTGGGAGACCTCAAAACCGCACTCTCACCAGATCAGGGAAACAAAATCTGAACAAGGATACTGTAAAACTAGCAGAGGGTATAAACCAACTAGAATTAATAGATATCTACAGAACGTAGCATCCTAAAAAAAAAAAAAAAAAAAAAAAAGAATACACCTTCTTCTCAGCATCTCATGGCACCTTCTCAAAAATTCACCACATAACTGGCCACAAAACGAGCCTCAATAGATATAAGAAGATTGAAATACTCCCATGCATCCTCTCAGACCACCATGGTCTAAGGCTGTTCTTTAACAACAACAAAGACAACAAAAAGTCCATATACACATGGAAACTAAACAATGCTCTGTTAAATGATAGCAGGGTCAAAGAAGAAATAAAGAAAGAAATTAAGGATTTTCTAGAATTCAACGAAAACGAAAACACAACATACCCAAACCTATGGGATGCAATGAAAGCAGTACTGAGAGGAAAACTCGTAGCTCTGAGTGCTTGCAAAAAGAAAATGGAGAGAGCATACATCAGCAACTTGACAGCACAGTTGAAAGCTCTAGAACATAAGGAAGCAGATACACCCAAGAAGAGTAGACGGCAAGAAATAATCAAAATTAGGGCAGAAATCAACCAAATAGAAACAAAAAGAACCATTGAAAGAATCAACAAAACCAAGAGCTGGTTCTTTGAGAAAATTAACAAGATTGATAAACCCTTAGCCAGACTAACTAGAGGGCAAAGAGAGAGTATACAAATTAATAAAATAAGAAAGGAAAGTGGAGAAATAACTACTGAAACTGAGGAAATTCAAGAAATCATCAGATCATACTACAAAAGCCTATACTCAACAAAGCTGGAAAATCTGGAAGAAATGGATGAATTCCTAGACAGATACAAGGTACTAAAGTTAAATCAGGACCAGGTAAACCATTTAAATAATCCCATAACATCTAAAGAAATAGAGGCAGTCATCAAAAGCATCCCAACCAAAATAAGCCCAGGTCCAGATGGGTTCAGTGCAGAATTTTATCAGACATTTATTGACGACCTAATACCAATACTCTCCAAACTATTCCACAAAATAGAATCAGATGGAACACTACCTAACTCATTTTTTGAGGCTACAATAACCCTCATTTTTAAACTACACAGAAACCCTACAAGTAAAGAGAACTTCAGACCAATCTCACTTATGAACATTGATGCAAAAATACTCAACAAAATCCTTGCAAACCGAATCCAAGAACACATCAAAACGATCATTCACCATGATCAAGTAGGCTTCATCCCTGGCATGCAGGGATGGTTTAACATAGGGAAATCCTTCAATGTAATCTACCCATATAAACAAACTCAAAGAAAAAAAAACACATGGTCATCTCACTAGATGCTGAGAAAGCATTTGACAAAATTCAACACCCCTTCATGTTAAAAGTCTTGGAAAGACCAGGAATCCAAGGACCATACCTAAACATAATAAAAGCAATATACAGCAAACCAACAGCCAACATCAAACTTAATGGTGGAAAACTTGAAGAAATACCACTAAAATCAGGGACTTGACAAGGCTGCCCACTCTCCCCCTACCTATTCAACAACATGGAAGTCCTGGCCGGAGCAATTAGACAGCAAAAGAAAGTCAAAGGGATACAAATTGGAAAGGAAGAAGTAAAAACATCACTATTTGCAGATGACATGATAGTGTACTTAAGCGACCCCACAAATTCCACCAGAGAACTCCTACAGCTGATAAACGAGTTCAGCAAAGTGGCTGGATATAAAATTAACTCACACAAATCAGTAGCCTTCCTATATTCAAAGGAAAAACATATGGAGAAAGAAATTAGGGAAAAGACACCCTTCACAATAGTCACAAAAACTGTGAAATATTTTGGTGTGACTCTAACTAAGCAAGTGAAAGACTTGTATGACAAGAACTTCAAACTTCTAAAGAAGGAAATCGAGGAAGATGTCAGAAAATGGAAAGATCTCCCATGCTCATGGATTGGAAGGATCAACATTTTTTAAATGGCCATCTTACCAAAAGCAATCTACAGATTCAATGCAATCCCCATCAAAGACCTCCACATTAAACCAGGTACACTGAAACTATTAGAAGAGAAAATATGGAAAACCTTAGAACACATAGGCACAGAAGAAAAATTCCTAAACAGAACACCAATAGCTGGAGCTCTAAGGTCAAAGATTGACAAATGGGACTTAATGAGATTGTAAAGTTTCTGTAAGGCTAAAGACACTATCATGAAAACAAAACGGCAGCCAACGGAGTAGGAAAAGATATTTACCAACCCCACATCAGATAGACGCCTAATTATCCAAGGTATACAAAGAACTCAAAAAGGGAGATACCAGAGAATCAAACAACCCTATTAAAAATGGGGTACAGACTTAAACAAAAATTTCTCAGTTGAGGAATATTGAATGGCTGAGAAACATCTAAGAAAGTGCTCAACATCCCTAGTCATCGGGGAAATGAAAATCAAAACAACCCTGAGATTCCACCTCACACCAGTCAGATTGGCCAAGAACCAAAACTCAGATAACAGCAGATGCTGGTGAGGATGTGGAGAAAGAGGAACACTTCTCCACTGTTAGTGGGGTTGTAAACTGATACAACCACTCTGGAAATCTGTTTGGTGATTCCTCCGAAAAATGGACATAGTACTACCTGAAGATCCAGCTATTCCACTTCTGGGCATTTACTCCAGAGATACTCCAACACACAACAAAGTTACATGCATCACAATATTCATTGCAGCTCTATTTATAATAGCCAGAAGCTGGAAAGAACCCAGACGTCCTTCAGTAGATGAATGGATACAGAAATTGTGGTACATTTACACAATGGAGTACTACTCAGCTATCAGAAACAATGACTTAACCAAATTCTTCAGAAAATGGCTGCATCTAGAGAATATCATCCTGAGTGAGATAACCCAGTCACAAAAGAACAGACATAATATGCAGTCACTGATAGTGGGAAGCTAACCCCAGAGGCTCGCACTGCCCCAGAAATGACTCACAAAGTGTATGAAGTCCAAGAATAAAAGAAAACAAAACAAAAAAAAATAGTCATGCTCAATCCTTACCCACAAAGAACACATTGACAAATTCTGGGTTGTACCCTGTACCACATGTACGGTCTGCTCATTGTTAAAAAAAAAAAAAATCTTTATACACCAAGAAAACTTTGACTATTTCCAGGTTGCATCTTGTTTTACATGTACTTTTTGCTCATTGTAACTGGTGGGATCTTGATCACACTATCAAACCTTAAAAAAAAATGTACTGACAAAAATGTATTATATACTTTTATGCAAAAAATGCTTAAAATCTGTACATTTATCTTCGTTCTTTAAAATAAAGTTGTTAAAAAATAAAAAGTAAAATGAAATTTATGTGCAGGTGTGAATAGTGCCCTTTTTGTGCATTTCTCTCGGAGTATAGAGAAGAATGGTGACATAAATTGAGTCTTTGTCTGTAGATCTGTATATCATGTTTTCTCTGTTTCTGTCTCTCTGTAGTTATACCTATCATGTGTGTATTTTACTTAATGCATTTAACACATTTAGATATATATTATACAAAATATACATTATATACCAAATACAAGAATCTGAATTCCATCGTTTTCTTTTACATTAATTTACAGCCAATAAAGTTCTAGTATTTAAAAACAAAAGAGGATCCCAGGAATCAACATAGGTGACCTTAGCCAAGATGCCTAACAGTAGGGACATGAAACCAGAAGAGGCCAACATCCTATAGCCAGTCTGGAACCTTGTCTTTGGATAAGGACACTAACCCATCCTCTAAACTTTTGACCCCAAATTTGTCATTTCTAAAAGAAATGCAGGGATGGAGCAGAGACTAAAGAAACAGCCAACCAATAACCAGCCCAACTCAAAACCCATCCCATGGGCAAGCATCAATCCCTGACTCTTATATTTCCAGACAGGAGCCTATTATAACTGTCTTTTGAGAGGCTCTATCCAGCAGCAGACTAAAACAGATGCAGTTACACACAGTCAAACATTGGATGGAGCTTGGGGACACTTATGGAAGAGTTGGGGAGTGATTAAAGGCCCTGAAGGGGAAGGGAACGCCACAGGAAGACCAACAGAGTCAACTAACCTGGACTACTGGAGCTCTCAGAGACTGAACCACCAACCAAATTACTTACATGGGCTGGAACGAGGCCCCCATCACAATGTAGGAGACGTGCAGCGCAGTCTCTATGGCTGGATTGTCTGGCTTCAGTGGGAATGGGTATACCTAATGTGGCAGAGACTTGATGTGCCAGGGAAGGGAGATACTCAGGGGGATCACCCTCTCAGAGGGGAAGGGGAATTAAGGGAAGGAGTCTGTAAAGGAGGGACTGAGGGTGAGCAGCATTTGAGAGCTAGCGATAGATAGATAGATAGATAGATAGATAGATAGATAGATAGATAGATAGATAGATAGATAGGAAGCCAGTAAGTATATTTTTATGCTTTTATACTACCATATTTTTAAATATTTGTTAGATATTTTGTTGGTTTTTTTTCTTCCTTTTTCTTTTCTTTTTTAAATTTTATTTTGCTTTTCGAGACATAGCCTCACTAGTATACAGGGGTTTTGTTTCAGCTCACTACATGGCCCAGGTTGGTCTCACACTCAAGAAAATTCAGGTGCCTCTGAATTCTGAAGACTTGGATTATAGGCTTGTGCTAATCTGCCTGCATTGTGTAAGGTTTTAGATTGTTGTTTTATGGATGTTTTTTTTTTTTTTTTTTTTGAAACAATGTTGTTAGAACTCAGGAACTTGAGTGTGTGCTAAATAAATGGTTTGCCTCACCATCCCCAAAAGTGTGTTTTCAGGGACTTTATTTTTAGGTACTATCTATAACCGCATTCTTAGTGCTAAAGAAAGAAAATAGAGAAACAAACTGCTTGAAGTCAACCATCTTTTACATAAGAATGTAACTCCTGGGAACAGAGATTGGAATATGTCTCCATTCTCATTGCCTACAAAGGAGCGCTTAGGGTTTGAAGAAATGGCTCAGCAGTTAAGAGCACATACTACTCTTACAAACGACCTGGGTGCAGTACCCAGCACCCACATGTTCATAACTGTAACTCCAGTTCCAGCAGATCTTATGCCTCCTTCTGATTATTTGGACTCCTAGACACACACACACACACACACACACACACACACACACACACACACACTAAATAAATAAATAAATATATATATTAAAAGCCGCATTTAGAGATGGCACTTACTCATAGTTTGGTCCAAAGTTTGCTTTTCTTGCATGACTCCTATGTGTTAACTACCACAAGGACTCTCTGTGGTGAGAGTCCTTGACAAATGCTATTCACCTCATAGAGGACAGTGATCAGAGACAGGAGGGACCAGGCATAAGGTAAAAGTCTTCAAAGGCATGCATGTGGTACCTACTGTGAGCTATGTCCTAACTGTTTAAGTGTCAAGAACCTTACACAACAGTGTCACCATCTAGAGACCAAATATTTAACACATGAGCCTCAGGGGAGGGGACATATCACATCAAAACTATAACATTATCTCAGAAGAGCAAACACTGTGTGATTGCCCTAAGAGGATCCCTGGGGTGCTCAACTTCTCAGAAGCAGACAGTAGAATGGGGGTTACTAGGAGCTGGGGAAATCAGAAATGGAAAGTGACATTCAATGATGACAGCATTTCTGTTAGGAAAGATGAACAGTGGCCACTGCTCCATGGCACTGTGATTATATTTATAGCCACAGATCTGCACACATAGACAAGTCAATGACAAATTGTGGTATGTATATTTAGCCACATTACTTAGTGTATACAACAAAAATGGGTGGAGCTTCTACTAACCAACAATGCTGTCTTCAAGTGAACCAGTGACCAGCTACGTGGCAAAACAAACAGCTATCTGGGCCAGCAGAGATGATGAGGACACAGCTCTTCTAATATGTCCTTTGATGCTTGTTGCTGGCGACACAACCGGCCTGATTTGTGGTTCTGAGAATTCTATGATGTCATCAAATTCCAACCCTTTTGAACCCCCGTTTTCAGATATTAATGTGTGGATATCATAATACTATTTGGGGACACATTGTAGCACTGCCTTTGTTTTCTTTTGTCATATACTTTTCCCCCTCTTTTGCAGGGTAGGCTGTGTTTGCTAGTGGTCCTTCCTGTTCATGGTCAAAACCCATTGGAGTGATTCTGACATCACTTTCTTTATTCCTCCCCTTTAAGGCATAGTTTCTCACCCTTGTCACTGAAGGTAGTGACAACTTAGAAGAGTCATTGCCATATTTAGATTAAGGTGATAGCCGAGATGACATAAACATACTAGGAAAGATCTTGGTTAATTCCTCAAGATGTGCACAAAGTTCCAGGTGTATGGAACAGATAATGAGGTTGTAGCTGGGACAAAATGAAAAAAATCCTTAAATACATCAATCAAGAAAGTGTGGTTACCATTGTATATTCCCACATACTACACAGCCATACCACATTATTGTCAAATTATATAGAAAGAAACTTCTTCAAATTGCTTAAGATTAAAGTGGAATTCAGAAATGTTTAATATAAAGTAGAACTCAGATATGTACCATTTGTCTAATCCTGTTTCTATTTGAAAAAAGAGAAAGAGATGGAAGCTAAAAATTATTTCAGAGAAGGAAGGAAAGAACTGATAGCAATATCGTGTTTTCTGTATCTTCTCCCTTGTGTTTAAGACAGTTTCACTCTGCAGCTCATGGTCAATTTGAACTTCTGATTCTCTAACCTCTGACCCCAGAGACACGGGATTTCGGGCATGTGCCACCAAGCACTTCCTAAGCACCCATGGAAATCTAGTGTAATGACTGTATCTGACTGTATCATTGAAAAATGTCTTATTGTTTCTTTAATGTTTTATAATAGGTCAATCTATATTTCTGTACTAACTAATGGTTGCATTTTGAAACAGAAAAACAACACTGGTATAAATTTTCCTCCAGTATGTAGACCATTATGTGAAGGTTCAGACAGGCACAGACACCCTGAACAGATTCCCCTGAAAATAAGAAGGCCAACTATATGAAGAACTTAGGCAGAGTGTCTTTACAAGGCCAGGTTTTCAAACACATTAACATGTTCTCTCATAACAAAAGAACACATCTGTAATTGTGAGGGTGTGTGCAGTAGGTCAGCAGGGCTGAGCCATACAACTGTGAAGTGAAAGGCACCAGGCTAGTTTCTCAGGGTGTGAATGCTTTTGCAATCAGTCATGTGATTTGCTTCAGCCAATAAAAAGTTGCTAGGTATAAAATGTCGAAATTTATGACAAGTATCTTTACGATTGGGTTTGTGCTCTGTTTCACCTGCTATGAACATTCCTAATTCATACAATTGTTTCTAACAAAATGAGTTCACATGGCACAGAGTACAGCCTGTACCAGCTGCTGGACCTGCGAAATCCTAAGTAAATACCTTATAGTGTGCACTGCTGAGAAATTATAATTGTTACACATCACAGATTTAGAAAATTAACCAATATAATCTGTGCCCCCTCACCATTATTAGACTACAAATTATAAATATATGATTAATAGCAGAAATGGCTTAAACAATCAAAGTCTCTCCCTTATAGTGAGGCTCTTCCCCCTGCTCTTTTCTTTTTTCCCTTTTCCCTTTTTCTTCCTCTGCTCATCCCCATCTTTTACCCCAACCTCTCCACCTCTTTCTATGCTGCATCTTGTTGTATGGCCCAGGCTGGTTCTGAACTCTCATCAATCCTCTTCTAGTATTTCAAATGTGTGCTAATATGCCTGGTTTAGGTTATCCTTTTGGTGGAAAAGAACAGGAGGTAAATAGCTTGGTTTAAAATAAAAATGAAAATTTTCCTCTGCAGGTTTCTGGAAAGTCAGCCTCACCTTTTGTAATGTGACCCATGCTCATAGGAAGGACTGACCACATGGAAGGAAGAGGAGGCTGTGGTAGCAGAGGAAGGACTTTGCAAGGTAAAAGTAGATTCATTTAATAGAAATCAATACTTTTGTAAGGTTCTCATCCAACCAGTATTGGTAGGCTATCAACAGGCCATTCGTGTTCTCCAATGTTGAACCTTGTCAGCTTTGACTCAACTGTTCTGATGGAGGTATCATCACCAGAGCCTCTGGCACCAACTTTGGCTCCTCTGGCTCAGTAAGGAGATGACATAAGACTATGTACCTCACATGAATGTAACTGTGCATATATGTTTTTGGGAAGGCTGCAGTTACTGAAGAAAAAGGAAACTTTTCACCTGGTACAAACTCAGGAGAAAAGGATACATAAACAATCTTCTAATAGACCACTATAGTGAAATATAAAATTCAGGGCTTCTGGGAACTTTCTCGCTGTTTTCAATGTAGTTGGTTGCAGAATCATCTTTTTTGAGGAACTACACAAGATCTATACACATTTAAAAGCAGGTTATAACCAAGCCATTGGTAGTTGGTGTTTTTATGTACTTCCATGAACATATGTATTCTTTCTGGCAAAGTATCTCATAAAATCATCTGTCTACTTTTTAAATTTTTTATTTATTTAATGTATGTGAGTATACTGTTGCTGTCTTCAGACACACCAGAAGAGAGCATCAGATTCCATTACAGATGGCTGTGAGCCACCATGTGGTTGCTGAGAATTGAACTCAAGTCCTTTGAAATACAGTCAGAGTGCTCTTAGCCACTAAACGATCTCTCCAGCCCCCTCTACTTTATAAATTGAGCTGTTTGTTTTCCTAATTGGGTTTTGAGAGTTCTTTATATATCCAAGAAACAAAGTTTTTATTAGATGTGTGGAGCCATGGAGAAGGTGTGGTAGTGCATGTCTGTAATCCCAGCTCTCAAGAGTTGGAAAAAGGAAGATCAGATCAAGACCAAGTTTGGCTACATAGGAAGATTGATGGGAAGCTAGGCTACATGAGACCCTTCTTATTAAAATAAGCAAACAAATCAAACACATGGCTTTCACGTGTTTTTTCCCATTTTCTGTTTTGTCAACTGGAAATTAACAAGATGCCAATGTTTTCCTAATGGGTAAGACTCTAGCATCTTCCATTTTAACTGATTAGAAGGGCATAGAACGTTGAAATTCTATTTCAACTGTAGGTGCTTGTAGGGAGCCGTTTGTGCCCACACCCAAACATGGCGCCGGCTTCCCGCTGAGAACTCAGCAAACAGAGCTGTTGCCCAGCCAAGAGACTTAATGCACATGCGCCACATACGTCATAGCCCGCTCTCGGGGCATACTATTGAGTTACTGGAGGGCGCACCAATCAGGTAGCGACACGAGTCTCCTGGGCATATATAAGCAATGCTTTTCTCTCCCACGTGGAGAAGTCCCCTGCTCAAAGGAGAAGTCCCCTGCTCAGGGAGATCCCCTGCTCAGAGTATTGTACAATAAAGGTTGTTCGCAGAAGAATCTTGTTGTTGCACGCCTTTTCCTGCCGGCGGGAAGTGGGGCGTGCGACAGGTGCTAGTCAATCCCCAGAACCTTTGACAAACTAGTTTGCTGACTTGTTTTTATATCAGCTTGACACTAGCTAGGATCATCTGAAAAGAAGAAACCTCAACTGAGAAAATACCTCCATCTGATTGGCCTGTAGACAAGCCTGGTAATGATTTTACTGGTTAATAATTGATGTGAAAGGGTCCAGCCCATGGAGGAGGGGTGATGCTGCCCCTGGGCTGGTGGCCCTGAGTTGTGTAAGAAAGCAGGCTAAGTAAGACATGAGGAGGAGCAAGCCAGTAAACAACACTCTTCCATGGGCACTGCATTAGTTTCTGCCTCCAGAGTCCTTCCTTGAGTTCCTGCCCTGACTTCCCTAGATGATGAACTACAAGTTGTAAGATAAAATAACCTGCCCCCAAGTTGCTTTTGGTTGTGGTGTTTTATCACAATGACAGAAAAGTATCCAATACATACAAGAAGGGGGTCTTACATGTACTTGTGTGCTACGGTAATAGCAGGGAGGTAAAAGCCATCAACTACGATAAAGGATCACGTACATAAAATAATGTTTCAAGGAAGGTAACTTTAAAATACTCCATTTGACTCAGAAAACCAAGAACTAACACAAACATTATTAATAAGTGAATACACGTTTCCTTCATTTTGTTTTGAGATAGGATCTCAGAGTATACAACTGACTGGCCAAGAACTTACTATGTAGACCAAGCTAGCCTCAAAACTCATGCAGATCCACTGCATCAGCTTCCCAAATACTGGGATTAAAGGCATTCACCATCAGAACTTGCATGGACACACTTTTAACCATTTGGCTGGGAAATATTGTTTAGCCCTTGACAAAGGAAAAAGAACTACTTAATTTGAATGTGTTTCAACATGCACAGGACCTATTTAATAATTGTAACTGAAAGCACTTAACACACTGTACTTAACACATTGGCTGTTCATTAATCACTATAAAATCATTCATGTTTCTCACACATTAATAAGTTACCATCATCACTGAGTTTTGCTTAGAGAACAACTTGGTTGGCACAATGAATGCTCACACAGTTGAATAAACAAGGACAAAACAGCTCATGCCTGGCTGAACACAGGGTGTAGCCAGTGCTAGCTACCTTGTGAGTTTTTATTTCTTCCACCCTTCTCTACCCTTTTGCTACCCTTTCAGCCCCCTAACACTAGAGAGGAGAGAAAAAGGACAGAAAGGAAAAGGGGTAAGGTTATCATTAGACTACGACCTACTGATTAGGGACACTGAGTTCCTTCAGCAAGTTTGATCTTTGCCATCTTGGTATCTAAGTTTTTTCTTTCTTTCTTCTTTTTACACGATTATTTAAGAAAATTGTGACCAGCAATAACCCAGAGCAACCAAACAACAACCCATCCCACCTCTCAGGGCCCTAGCATTTATGTATTCTAAAAAGTTCCCGGAATTCCAAGCATCACACAATCACAGAAAAGATCTGCAGCTGGCAAAATCACAACCCTGCTAGAGCACAAAGAAAATCATAGTCAGCTGCTGTGGACAGTGAAGCAACCCATTACCACACACCTGGGATTAAAACAAAACATAATCTTACAATATTTCTTGGTTCTTTAAAGAAACCAAAATTCTCACTACACAAAGGTCTCCTTTCTTCTGCATCTTAGGGATGTGTTGTGTATCTACACATAGGAAGAATGACAGTCCTACCTTAGCATAGGACTGCTCATGTGCTGTGCTATTATTGGTCCATCCCTCATCCATCCTGGGGATCTTGCCAATCAGCAGAGGCCACAGCTCATATCCTAGGTAGTCACTTGTAATAAGAAACACTGCTCAGCAATCCAACAGAAACACAAAGTTGAACTACCACACACTGACAGGATGTTATCACCCTCCTAGTATTTTCTAGTAATATGAGATGGTGTCTCTCTAGGAAATTAACACATAGGCTGGAGGTCTCTCTAGTACTCCCAGACATACAGCCACTTACCTTTGGGGACCAGCCTTGCCTATTTATTTCTTTTACCCACATTTTTGTTCCGCATGAAAAGCATAATCATTCCAGATTATGATATAAACAAATGCGCTATTTCTGATTGTCCCAAAGAATTTCTGTACAGAGTCTACCTGAGTTGCCTTGGGATTAAAATCACTTTTTAAACGTTTTAAGAGTTATTTACCTTTATTACAACTGTGTAAATGTTTTGCTTACATTTTGTGTACCTTATGAGTGCCTGGTGCCTGCTGATATCATAAAGAGGTTTTGGATCCTGCCCTAGTCAGTTATTGCTGTGAAGAGACACCATGAACAGGCAACTCTCAAAGTATTTAATTGGGGCTTGCTTACAGTTTGAGATATTTAGTCCATCATCATCATGGAGGAAAGCATGGCACCGTGCAGGAAGACATTGTGCTGGAGAAGTAGTTGAGAACTAGCAAGACAGTGCAGAGGTTCCTCCATCTTGTATTCTTGATGAGGCCTTTTCAGGTTTAACTGGAATTTCATCTCCTTGGAAAACTACCCAAGAAACAAAAGATCAGGGTGCCCTAGTTAGTTTATGTTAAGAAATTCCAGTTTGTATGAAGCCCCTCCCCAAATAACCACTTATCTAAGCTTCAAACTGCAAGTCAAAAATGACTTGCTTCAAACTGCTTCCTTCTTCAAAGCCCCACACACAAGTGCCAAACAAGTTGCCAGATTGTGGTTTCTGCCCTTAAAAATCCTGCTTTCTGGACACTCGTGGCTATACCCAGAGAGATCTGAGTGAACATGGTTGGTTCATCTTTCTTCATGGTGCCCTCCATGTTGCTTTAGGAAGACAGGAACAATTATGGGAAAATGAGAATGGAGAGCCATCTCTAACCCAAGAATCTAGTTGAAGCCTTTGTTATCAGAGAAGCAAGCATTCTAGCACAATTAACAACTGCTTCAGACCTTTCTCCTTTTCCAGATACATACCTACCATTTTCTAGGCATCTTACCACAGATCTCATTTATAGGCAAAGGCCATGTGCTCAGACCCCTTGAGAACCCTATTCACTCCTTGCTTTACCTTATCAAGTGATCACACTCTCCAAGGCAGCTCCAGCAGCACCCTGTGTGCTCACACACACTGAGAGGGGGGAGGAGGGAGAGAGAGAGGGTAAGAGGGAGAGATACAAAGACACAGACAGAGACATCAAACCAATAATAATAATAATAACAACAACACCAACAATAATACCTACCTAGTCAGGTTTGTCCCCACAGTAATCCCACTTCTTGGCAGCAAATTCTGTCTTAGTTCATTTCCTGGCTGGGGTGATAAAATCCTTTGATAATAGAAACTTAAGGGTGAAAAGGTTGTTTGGCTCACAATCTCAGTGATGCACTCTGTCACTGTGGGGGAATTTCAGGTGCTTGGCACTTGAAGCAACTAGTCACATTACATCCACTACATTGGAGAAAATGAATTTTCCCTTTGCAAATGCACGTTAATTGATGACAGCTTCATGGTTAGGGATAATAAGAACTTCTTCACCCTCTCAACACTGGGACCCCATCTGGCTTGGACCTCTGCAGGTCTTGCAATGGTTAGATATTCTTGTAATGCAGAACATAAGAGTTTCTACTATTCCCATTCTGCGTATCACTGAGTATTGTCAGTTGAAGCAATCTACCTTGGAAGGGAGAATTTTATCATTATTTTTTATTTCTTCAAAGGCTCCTAAAGTGTAAGTATTTACATGAAACGTGTATGTCTCATCCAATAAAATTTGAACATTGGGTTTTCAAGTATAAGAGATTATTGCCAGCTATGCTGGTGCAGACCTACCTATATAATTCTAGCACTTGAAAGCCTGAGGCAGGATGATCACAAGTCTGTCTCATAAAAAATAAATAAAAAAGAGGTGAGAAGGAAATGAATGGTCAGCCTCTTTGGTATTAAAGTGGCAACATGGCTGTGGAGGAGTAGTACCTTCACACATATAAAATGCATCGTTTCCCTTCTGATGCACCTCTGTGCTATCCTATGGATGCAAGTCTTATACAACAAGGTCAATAGGTAACCAAGAACATCAACAAATTTAGGTGTAATTGCAAGGATAGGTATTTAAACAAACACATAAACTTTGTGGGAAATGTGGTCCTAGATCACTGTGGAAATAGTCAAGTCTTCCAGGATAAATGTGCTCCCAAGGAAAAAAGAGGGGAAACCCATCCCCACTAAAGTAAGTGTCTTTAGCTACATCAATGACTGCTTTAAGGAAATCAATTGCTCTATCCTAACCACAGCCCTAGTAGTAAAGGCTAACCTTAAAGAACAGGTTCTTTCTTGATACACTTAACAACAATAAAGCACTTAGAAACACAGCATGAGCTTAACATTTGACATTATGTGATATATATATATATATATATATATATATATATATATCATATGTACATATATATCATATATATATGATAAAGGGGTATAGTCCATAAAAAAATTGATGAAAATTTAATTGAACCATACCACTTTGACTCAGGAAGCAAACCTAGCTCAGTTTCCTTCACTGTCTGTTGGGTCTTTTTTATATGCCCCCCAAACATTATGTGTTCTCCATGTTTCTTGCCTCAGCACATGTCTTGCCTCAGCATGTGTGTCTGTCTCAGCTGACATCACTCTACCAATTAGACCGAATCCGCAGAAGCAGCAAGAAACTGCAGCACACCTCCAGAAGAGTTTTAGTTGTTTTTCTCTATGAAGTCTCAACAAATGGTGCTCAACTATGTAATGTAAGGTGTGCTGTCGGTTTATGTTAAAGTGATACATGATTAGATATTGGAGAGCTAGGAGGGGAAAGAGTCTGGAGAAGAAGAGGTTGAAGGAGGCAGAGATTGATGGAGGAGTAGATGGAAGCCAAAGTTTATGTTTCTCTAGGAGAGTCCCTAGCTTGATAAGGTTGTTATTATTATTTCTAAGGGTTTCTATGGGTCTTTTTATCTCATATAGATGGGCAGTTTATATCTTTGTCCATTGGTTGTAAGCTTATTGTGTAGAGGGTTTGTGGATTGAGAATTTAAAATATAAACCTATTTGATAAGTTACCAGACTGTGGAGTCATGTTTGTACTGGGCAGTGGAGGAAAGGAACATGCCGAGGCATCATATTCACCCAGGACAGAAGCAGCAGGGGCAGTGAGTGAACTGCATCTGAGTTCTTAGAGGTAGCATAGAGCACCAAGTTAGAGATCCCTGTAATGCCAGATGGCCCCTTTGGAGCCAGCAAAGCATGGGATAAAAGGTTAATTCCCTTTTTAATATTTACTGCTACGGGTGGCACCCAATGTGGGGCAAGAATCCACTAAAAAGTTAAGGCTTCAGCCTAAGAGTTAGAATGTTTTATTTTCTAAGAAGGGGCCAGCACCATGTTGAGTCATGTGATGTCTCAAGCGCAGGAACCTTAAACAAAGGAAACACAGAGGTAGCCTCTGCTGGAAGGTGGTAGGGGTCCTGTTATGAGACCTTAAACACATAGAAGAGATTAAAAGCTGCATGTTGTTATCAAAGAATTCTTTATCATGTATGCTTTCATATGCTTATCTTAGCAGAATATCCTTTCTCCAGTGTCTGCTTCAGGAAAACACTCCTTCTCATGTTTGCCTTAGCAAAACACCATTCAACATAACTGACTTTCCAAAGAACCCTTAAGTTTCCACTTCAGGAAGCAGTACCAGGAAGGAAGGGTTATGCTGAGAAAGTATGGTCTGGGCAAACTAAGGGCAGTATTGACTGGACTGGAGATAATCAGCACATCACTGGCCACAAATATTTGAAAACAATATGGTCACCATACACTATTTTTCATACTGAAAATGAGAGACCACTTTAGGTCTAACAGTTACATAATTTATGCCATAACCACTCCACAGAAATATATACCAGTATTATGGATGTAAGTGGAGTCATGAATTCAAATTGTAATTCGGGGGGGGGGTCACAATGCCTTTCACTTAGCTTTTTAAAAAGATATAATGTGACTGTGTATTCAGGGCTAGCCTAGAACTATGTCCTCAGGCTGACCTTTAATTAGAGGCTTTCTTGCAGCCTTTCCTTCTCTTCCCTTCCCTAGTACTGGCATTAAAGGCATAAGACACATCAAATCATAAGCATTATTTTTCCAAAGTTTACCCATTTTGTATCCCATGTCAGAAGTTTTTTTCTTTTCAGGGTATAGATGAAACAGGCTTTCTCTTCTCACTCACCAAGTTTGAACATCTGGATTAGCTCCAAGTTTTACCTAACATAAATTATGCGATATACATGAGCATACATATATAAAACTTTGTGATGATAGACAATCATGATTCTCTTGAGTCTATCTTCTAAGAGAAGAACTAGAAAAATAACATGGTGTCTAGTTCATACTTTAGAATTTACTGAAGTTTTTCACCAAGTGGCTATACCATTTTATATTCGCAGTAGCAAGATAAGAAGAATCCGTCTTCTTCATACCTCAATACATTGGCTATTTCAAATACAATAACAACAACAAAACAACAATATATCTGTAGCAATAAATTATGAATGATTTAAAAACTGACAATTAATAGAGTATTAACTTTTGATCCATTTAACTTAATACTTAGTACACATTTTCTTTTTTTTTTAGTATTGTAAACTATGACATTTATTCTTTTTAATTGAACAACTTTATTTTAAAAAACAAAGATAAATGTACAGATTTTAAAAGCATTTTTTACATAAAAGTATATGAATATATTTTGTAAGTACTTGATTTTTTTAAAAGGTTTGATAGTATGCATTAAAATCTTATTAGTTACAATGAGCATAAAGTACATGTAAAACAGGATGTAACCTGGAAGTAGTCAGTTTTCTCGGTGTGTAAAGATTAAGTATAATGATTTTTGGTTTTTTTTTGTTTTTGTTTTTCTTGAACTTCATATAGCCTGTGAGTTGTTTCTGGGGTGTTCAGAGCGTTCTGGGACTAGTATCCCATTATCAGTGACTGCATATTATGACTGTTCTTTTGTGACTGGGTTACCTCACTCAGGATGATATTCTCTAGATGCAGCCATTTTCTTAAGAATTTGGTTAAGTCATTGTTTCTGATAGCTGAGTAGTATTCCATTGTGTAAATGTACCACAATTTTTGTATCCATTCATCTACTGAAGGACATCTGGGTTCTTTCCAGCTTCTGGCTATTATAAGTAGAGCCGCTATGAACATTGTGGTGCATGTATCTTTGTTGTATATTGGTATGTCTCTGGGGTATATGGCCAGAAGTGGAATAGCTGGGCCTTCAGGTAGTACTATGTCCAATTTTCTGAGGAACCTCCAGACTGATTTCCAGAGTGGTTGTACCAAGTACACATTTTCTTAAAGCAGCACGTTCATTGGACTACCTAACACATGTCAAATGTAAGACAATCTAGGAGCAGAGCTGTTGCTTTTGATCATGGTGTTTCGTCATAGTAATAGTAACCCAGATCTGCATTCCAGTAGTGGAGACTGAAGCTAGGACACCATGCATATTAGGCAAGCACTCCACAACTGAATCATTTCCCAGAACTCTTTACATTTATGTTTTGAGACAAGTCTTGAATGGTGCCCAGGCTGGCCCCGACATACTGAGCAGCCTGGAAGATCTCTTCGCTGTGCTTTGCTTGTTTGATCTAAATGTGGGCTCATCATGCAGATCAGGCTGGCCGCATCCTGGAGCTCAGACTGGATTTCAAGCCCTATTCCCTTTTTCTTTGCTTTTCTGTACCTGGTGACTATGGTGCAGTTGTGGTAACAGTATTTAGAAGAAAATGAATACAAGTGCTTAAATTTAATTTACAGACTGTATCTGCCACCCAGGGGCAGGTGAAAGAGGCAGTGCAGACTGTTCCTGGGGCAGAAGCTCCTGTTGGAGAGCTCATTCTGTGCTGACCTGGCATCAGCAGATTCAACAAGACTACACTTTGTTTCAGGCTTGGCCCTACTTCTAAAACCTCTAACAGAACCAGAGGTTCCTGGGATCAATTTGCCTCTCAGAAAAGGGGAGCAGGGAAGGTTAGGTAAATTACAAGGAAGCAAAAGAAAGTCCTCCACTGTATGTAAATGGGACAAGAAGAACCTATATGGATCCTCAGAACATAATAGCATAAAGGATGATGACAAAAAAGCAAATAGTATAATCGTGGGTGAATTTTTAATGCAGCTACATAAATTCTTTCTGGAAAGAGGTCTGACCTAAGAGCTTTGAAGCTAGAAACAACAGCCTAAGCAGGTAGTCCATAGAGGAACACCATTTATTGAGACAAAAGTAGAACAGTTAAGTATCTAAACTCAAAATTCAAGTGTGGTTTCTACTGAATATATTAACTCTTTCAGATAATGTTGTTTCTCAACAAAACAACAAAGTTAAAGCTTCTCTGTTGGCTAGCTTCTATGACTGTTGCCAAAATATCCCAGAGAATGACTTACTGGTCTCCACAGTTATCATCTTTGGTTCAGTTACAGAAATTGGAAACCATAGTCCTTGGCTGTTTGGATTCAGAATATGCAGTAGGACAGACCATGGCTGTGGTGGGGTCAGGTGACAAAGACAACTCAAGTCATAGTAATTCAGAGACTGAGAAAGGAACATGGATAAGGAGGTTATATCTTCAAAGGCATATGCCCTGGGATCTATTTCCTTCTCAAACATACTAGCACCAACAACTTGGGACCAAAGCTTTAATACAAGAGTCCTGTGCAAGGATAGGCCACTTCCAGACTATACCACCAAGTTAAACTGGAGGCTAACTGTACAGGGATAGAATATTATTCCAGCTTATAGATTTGGTAAGGAAAACATTTTTCACATAGGTATCACATAGCTGAAGTTTGAGGACAAGTGTAACACACTGGTCAGAAAAGGTCAAATACCATGTAATCCCACTAAGGAGCTTCTGTGTCAAATCAGCTCTGCCAAGACAGAAAGCAGAATGGTGGTTATTAGAAACCAGGTCATGGGGAAGTAGGAGAACAATGAGAACAGTGTTTCAATTAGAGAAGATGGGCAGTGGGAACAGTTCCACATCACTGTGAATGTAGTCATAGCCGTGGAACTTTTCACTAAGAAACGTAAGTGGTAAACGGTGGTAATGTATATTTAGTCACATTAATCAGAGTGTACAACAAAGATGGATCTACTAACTAGTGACAGTGTCCCCATTCAAACCAGTGACAAGTGATGTAAAAGAGTGTGCCACTAGCTGGGCCAGGAGGACTGATGAGGACTCAGCTCTCTTCCAGTGTCCTTGGAGTCTCATTACTGCCTTCACACTGTGAAGCCCTTGAGCTGCTTCACTGTTCTGAGGATTCTATTGTGTCATCAAATTCCAATTCTTACTGAGCTTATCTTCCCATTTTCAGCCATTAGTGTATACGTGTTGTGATGTTTTGAGGGGCTAACTATGCCAGCTCCTTGGGTCTTCATGTCACATGATTTTTTACTTAGCTTTTTCAGGGTGAAGCATTTTTGCTAGCAGGCTGGCCTGCTCATGCTCAGGATCCACTTGACTGGTTCAAACCTGTCTGCCATCCCTTTCTTTATGCCTCCATCTCAAGGCACAATTTCTAACACCTGTCACTGGAGGGGAGGACCTGTTAGAAACGTCACTGCCATGTACACAGGTGCAGTGACTTGGAATGAGATTCGTTAATTAATTTGAGACAATGTAGCACATTTTATTATGCATGTCCCAGTTGAGGGGCATTGAAGTTGTTTCCATTTCCTACTCATGATGAATAGAGCAGCAGCATACATGCATGGCTGAGCAAGTATCTTGTAGGATGTCAAGTCCTTTGGACATATGCCAAGAAGTTGTACCTCTGCATCACATGGCAGACTTTCCTATAGCTTGTTAGAATTCATACTGATTTCAACAGTGGCTATACCAGTTTTCAATCTCACCAACAGTGAGTGAGTGTTTCCCCTCCTGCCCAGCCCCTCCAGTACTTGTTTTCATTTCTTTTCTTGATCTTAATCACTCTGGGTAAAATGAAATCTCAAAATAGCTTTAATTTGCATATCTCTAATTGCTAAGGATGAAGAACACTTTTAAAAAATATTTCTTGGCCATATTAGTTTCATTTGGGAATTCTCTGTTCAGATCCACATCCCATCTTTTCATTGTGTCATTTGTTTTCTTGGCTCTCTTGTTTCTGAGGCTTTTGAATATTTGGATATGAATCTTCAACCAGATCTATAGCTAGAAAATATTCTTTCCCATTCTGTGAGCTTCCTCATTATTCAGCTGATTTTTTTATTATTTTTTAGTGGTGAAGAAGAGTCTTAGTTTTATGAAGTCCTATTTGTCAATTATTGGCCTTAATTATTAGGCAAATGCAGTCCTATTTAGAAAGTCCTTTCCTACACAGATCATGGAGGATGCTGCCTGTATTTTCTTCTAGCAGTCCGAGGATTTCAGGTTTTAGATTTCAGGTTTGGGTCTTTGATCCATTTGGAGTTAATTTTAGTGTAAGGTAATAAATATGGGTCTATTTTCATTGTTCTTCATGTGGACATCCAGTTTTTCCAGAACAATTTATTGAAGATACTTTCTTTTCTCCAGTTTAAGTTTTGGGGCATCATTGTCAAATTTTTAAGTGGCTGAAGTTAGGTGTACTTGTATTTCAGTCTTTAATTTTATTCCATTGGTCTGAATCCCTGTTTCTGTGTCAGAACACATTGTCTTTATGACCATAACTCTAATATATCTTAAGATCTGAAATTTTAAATTCTCCAGAACCGTTTTTTCTTTTATCTTTTAATCTTCTATTTAACAATAAACTGTCATTTTTTCAATAATTTATTTATTTATGTTACATCTCAATATCAGCCCTCCCTTTCCTCTTTGCTTAGGATAGTTTTGGCTATCTAAGGAATTTTGAAGATAGCCTTTTCTAGTTTATATAGGCTTAAATAAGAATTTTGATTGGAATGGCATTGAATCGGTAAACTGTTTTCTAAAGTGATCATTGTCGCAATAATAATTCTACCAATCCGTAAGCATGACATGTCTTTCAATTTTCTAGCCTTTCTCTTTTTCTTCAGAACTTTAAAGTATTTATTGTAGAAGCCCTTTACTTCCTTGTTGTGGTACTTTGAATAAGAATGCTCCCCAGTTCTCCCAGGGACTAAAACACCAACCAATGAATACACATGGCAAGACCCATGGCTCCAGTTGCATATGCAGCAGAGGACGGCATTGTCTGACATCAATGTGAAAGAGGCCCTTGGTCCAGTGAAGGCGCATTTTCCCAGTGTAGGGGAATGCCAAGGTGCTGAGGTGGGAGAGGGTGGTTGGAAGAGGGAGCACCTTGATGTAAGCAAGGGGAAGGGGAAGGGATAACAGTTGAAATGTAAACATAGAGAATATCCAAAAAATGATATAAAAAAAAGAATGCCCCCCATAGGCTCATATATTTGAATGCTTAGTCACAGGGAGTGGAACCCTTAAATAGAATTAGAAAGATTAAGAGGTGTGGCCTTGTTGGAGAACACATGTCACTGGGGGGTGGGCTTTCTAATAATAGCCATTGTCACACTGATTATGCATAACCTAAATTTTCTAGTACAATGAATATAAACAGCATGGTATAAAATAGTTTGTATAATAAAATCATAGATGTAAACTGAACAGCTACTCTCAATGTCATTAAGATAAATTTTAACAGGGATGGAGACATTTTTAGTTTCTTTTTAAAACATATTAGTGCTGTGATATATTTCATACACTGGATACACACAAAATCTAGGAATAAAGCTAAATCAATGATCATGGAGCAAACATCCACATTGCCAAGATTCTTAAAACATACAATACTTAGGTTAAGATGTTTTTGCTACTGACTCTGATATAGAAAATCTTAGGGAACAATTTGAAGTTCAAAAGGCACACTCTTCTTAGTTAAACTAGGGACATATTATGGTCAGGGAACAAGAACAATGGCAGCACTGGGTAACTCTCCCTGAGGCTGGACCAGTGATGGTTGGTTTCTTATATGCATTTTTGCCATCAGTGAGCTTCCTGATATGACTTAAGAAGAGTTGCTGATGAGTAGATTTGCATTCTGAGGGTTTAAAGTAAATATGACTGAATTTTATATAAAACTTTAGATTCTGATTCTTTTAAGAATCTTATAAGATTACTTTTAAAGATAGATAATAAAATAATTAACCCTTTCTTTGTAACCAGAAATTGCTGCCTGCCAGTAAGAGGAACTGGCTGCGAAAAACTATCTTTTTTTTTCTGTTTTCCATTTTTTTTTATTTTACAAAACAAAGATAAATGTACAGATTTTAAGCATTTTTGCATAAAATTATACATTTTTGTCAGTACTTGTTTTTTTTTTTAAAGGTTTGATAGTGTGATAAAGATCCCACCAGTAACAATGAGCATAAAGTACAAGTAAAACAAGATGCAACCTGGAACTAGTCAAAGTTTTCTCGGTGTGTAAAGATTTTTTTTTTTTTTTTTACAATGAGCAGACAGTACATGTAATACAGGGTACAACCCGGAATTTGTCAATGTGTTCTTGGTGGGTAAGGATTGAGCATGACTACTTTTTTTTGTTTTGTTTTGTTTTCTTTATTTCTTGGGAGAAAAACTATCTTGCTCGCTTACACTTTTCAAATCTATAACAATTTACCTAGCTATGAATGTACATAGGTTCTTGGGAATAATTTGTTTTCTTTATCTATACTATGTAATGTTATTTATTGTAAAGGTACTTGGGAACATACTGTTTTTTCATACCTATTCACTAGAAGAAAACTAAAAAGTAATCACATTGTAATTTCATGCTGCTTGAAAGACTTTGTTGGGCTGTATAAGACATAGGAGAAAGAATAAAGTTGTTGGAACACTGTTCCTTCCATCGACTATATGTGTGCATGGTTTGTGTGAGAGTATTTTGGAGAATACCTTCCTATACCAAAGACACTAGAACATCAGGGTAAAGGTTCTATCTAGGCATCAGCTCAGACCTATCCATGTTCACACAATGAGTTGTGGAGGTTTTGTCCTAAGTTTTGGGGCCTTGCTGTCAGTTTATGGAGAGCAATCAACTATCTTGGCAACAGCCTGGGTTGTTTGGGGATTTCCATGGGACCCCCTTGAATAACAACTCAACTGGTTGTAACCCAGTCCTGGTACTGTAGCCCCCATTATTTGAAGACTTCATTAGAATCCCAATTGTATATTGTAGGAAGGTTCCACTATCCTTCAAATTACCTTCAATTCTAGCTGCTACTCTTCTGAATACCCAGGACCCTCACTTGATCCTTCTATTCCCCCCAAACCCCTAGTCTACCCATAAAAGCTATTGTTTTTTATTTCAATTAGATATTCTCTGTATTTACATATCAGATGTTACCCTCTTTACCCCAAATCCCATCCTCCCTCCCATTTCCATCTCCTAGGAAGATCCATGTACTGCTTCCCACTCCCAGGCCTTTTCTCCACACCTGACTCCCTAGGTCTTTGGACTGGTAATTTGTTTACTATTTACTCCATCGCTAATATTCACATATAAGCAAATGAATTCCATATTTATCTTTCTGGGTCTGGGTTACCTCACCCAGGATGATTTTAAGGTATGATGTTGTGGATTGCTGTCTGTATTTTCTGCCCCCTCAAAAGTGGAGCCTGTATGCAGTTGAGGTCAGGTGAAATTTTATGAGTCAGATAAGACTAGAGCCTATGGTTGGACAGTGGGAAAAAAAGATAGAGCTAAATGTTCTAGAGAGAGGACACACACACATACAAACACACAACACACAACACAGACACACAACATACAACACACACACACACAGAAAGAGAGAGAGAGAGAGATGGGGAAGGGAGCAGAGAGAGAGAGAGAGAGAGAGAGAGAGAGAGAGAGAGAGAGAGAGAGAGAGAGAGAGAGAGAGAGAGAGAGGAAGAAGACGAACCAGAACCACGTGCCTGAACGAGCCACAGGTAGCTCTGGCCATCATGGAAGGCCATAGAGTAATGTAGGGAGCCGTTGTCCAGTCTACGTGCGAAGCTTAAGTCTATATCACTTGAGTTTTGAGTTCTTTGTGTGGGCATTTGGGGGTTGATGACTTATTGTTATAAATGTGGCTGATGAATTACGAGCCTCTGGAGTTCTCATTTAAGGGGTTCCAGGGACTTGTGCAAGCAGCAGCCTGCTTAACTACAGGTGGTGGTTGGCCTGGGAAGATCAAGGTGGCTCAGCAGCCAGCTAGCCACAGGAACCATGGGGACAGGGAGACCCCCACTGCTGGTGTGTAGCTACTCTTAGCGTGGATTTTTAATAATTATGCTGTACAGTACGATTGGTTCATTCTACAGCTGCTTGTCCTGTGGGATTGTGTGGCATACCAGGAACATGTTTTATATTGTAATATGCAAAGAATTGTTGCATCATATTGGATACACATGCGGGAGCGTTTTCAGTCTTAATTTGGGCAGGTATTCCCATAACTGCCATTATTTCCAGGAAGTGTATAATTACACACCGAGCCTTTTCAGAACTGAAAGCAGTTGCCCATAGAAACCCTGAGTACATGTCAATGGTGTGGTGGACATGCGTTGTTTCCAAATTCTGAAAAATGGAGGATATGCATCTGTCAGGTGTCATTTCTTTTGGTACCTCTATGGTTATGACAGCGGATAATGGAATTGGAGTGTATAGAGAACATGTGGGACGGTTTCCCCCCTTTGGCTTGTTGCCAAGCAATGGAAGTCTTTTTCTTTAAACCTCTCTCATTAACATGAAGTGGCCAATCTGGATCCCAGACTTTGTAAAGTACACTTGCATCAGCTCCCATATCTACCAACCCTTCCATGTCCACACCATTCATCTGAGCCATTCATTTGGGTCTCTGGTCAGTGACGGTTGTTTGCCAGAACACACATTTCCCAGTGCTCCTGAAAGCCCTGGTCCTTCAACAGGAGCAGCATTGCCTGTGATGTCAGGAAATGATTGAGAAATCCTATCCCCTGCTCCAATCTGGATCTCCTCTTTCATGTTTGCCACAATTTTTATTTCTTACTTGCTGTCCCCATCTACTATACCTAGAGAGACAATAATCTTGCTAGATTAATCCACTTCTTCCCAAGATTATTCCCACTGCCCCTGGATGTAAGAGACCATACACACCATTGGTTAACTACTAAAATTCACCTTTTGGGGATAATGTAAGAGAGGTATCTGTGGCCAGATCCAAAGCTGCAAGTCCTTCTGTAGCATGTAGAAGATCAGAAATACCTAATTTCCTTGCCTCCTGGGTACCTCCTGACTGAGCAAAGAAAAACAGCTTGTTTTGTTTGCTGTGGGGCCTCAAGATGACAGGCCCCAGGGTTAGTTTTATAATGGCAAGAGGTCACCTTTTAGGTCTCTCTTGCATCAGCAACCCTTTGACCATTGTTTGCCCTTTCCACTGGGGCTGTAACAGCCTGGAAGCCTCTGTGGCTCTTAGTAACCAGAGCCTGCTTGGTCTCCCCTGCGATTACCGTATTCTCTAGAATCAATGTACCTGCTTCTTTGAACTCTGGACCTTTTAGCTTTACAGTTTCTTTGGAAATGACAAAGGTGACCACACTTGAAACATTGAGCATCTGGATTTCTGATATTTCTAGCCACAGTTTGCCCTATAACATTTGCAGTTTGGTGCTGAGAACCAAGACCAGTTGTCTCCCGTATCCCTGTGTCTACACCTGCCTCACATGCTTTCAGTGGTCTGATTACTCTCTTACATGTGGAGTTTGCATTCTCAAAGGCCAATATTTCTCTGTCTATGACTGTCTGGCTTCAGGGTCTGATATGGCTCTATTCATAGCTCAACTCAACCTCTGTAAGAATCCTGTAAAGCTTTTCCAGAGTCCAGTATTATTTTGGTAAAGGAGATAGATCAACCGCCTTCCCCCACCAAGATTCCTCAACCAATTCCAAACTCTTAATGCAGCAAAACGACATTGCTCAATTACACCCTCATCAGACCTGGCTGATTCCTGTAAGGCCGCATAACGCCCTTCCCCAAGCAGCTGGTTTTAGTAACATTTATTCCCCTTGCTAAATTGTGTTGTGCTAGCTTGTAGCTTTCTGCCCCCACAGCAACAGCCACTACAATTGTTGACTGGCTTCTAGAACAGCTGACCCCGATCCCTTCCTGTCTTGTGAGGTCACCCTATGCTCTGTAGCCCAGTTCTCTAGTGTCTCTTTGACACAGGAAGAATAAGAATGTAAGCCAGAAAAATCAATAGAATCTTTAAAATGGTTTAAATTTAGCATTTCTATTGTCACCAGGTCAATTCATTTTAGGCAGGAATAACATCATTCCCAGGCATATGCTGCCAGAGGGAGGCCATCAAGCACTGACCCCAGGATGTGAATCAAGTATGCACCACTTACATTTTGTGTAATCAACTCATTGTTGCCATGACCACCAGGTAGGTGTGCGTGACTCTGACATTGATCATTGTTACTCAATCACTCTAAGGCTCAGTTACTACATTTCCTTTTCTCCCTTTCCTTGTAAAAGGACAGTGCTAGAATCAGACCCAGGGTCTACACCTGCCAACCCAGTCTTCTACCACACACTTACATCACAGCAGTAGAAAAGCCAATTGGTCTTAATCTGTGAATGCTACTTGGATGGACATTTACCTGGCTAGCCTCTGTGAGGCCCAGGGCTCACGCACTAGCACAAAGAGTTACACCATTGTAATATTTAGGATGGTGATGATATTCAAGGATAATATTTAGTTTTAACGTCTCTATTTAGACCAGGAGGACACTAGCTTTGCAAAAATATAAGGAGTTATACATGAGTTAGTTACTCCCAGGGGAAATAGAGATGTTGGATTGGAGATGCCCCTCAATTGGTAGAGCACCTACCTAATCAGAACCAGGCCCTAGGTTCATTCCTTAGCAATGATTAATACTGGAATGGTGAGGACAGCTGGAATCCTAGAAGTCTGATGTTGGAAGCAGGAGGATCAGAAGTTGAGGTCACCTTTGAGTTTATATCAAGTCTGAGGCCACCCCACAGTGTTTGTAAGACTATGTGAAATAAAACAGCAAGAAAGGTCCCTGTGTCTGCTGGGGACAGGAATGAAATCCATAGCTCATCATCCTTTAGTGTGATTTAGAATGTGCATTCCACCTGCTTCCCTGAATGAAGTCTTGGTAAGGAAGCCATTCACACTACTCCTTTCAGGTAAATGGTGGCCATAAAGGATCACACTTCATCAGGTAGCTTGGGTTAAGGGTGCTGTGAATAAAAATACCTGGAAAGAAGCAGTGTCAACAAAAGCTGGCTGGCCAACTAAACCTTCAAGGACTGTGGAGAGTTTGGAATATTACAGGGTCAGGTCCTGAAAAAACTTTTCTAATTCTATCTTTAGACCCTAAAGAGACATTGTTCTCATTTTTCTTTGGGATTTAGCGTACATATAAAGAGAAAAATACCCCTTTGAAACTATTAACAACACCTCTTTCTGAGCCTGCCAAGGGACTAAGGAAGAATGTGGTTACATAGCATCTGAGGTCTGGGGCTGGTTTCCTCCACATTTCCATCAGTGTAATTTAAACATGGTTCATGCTCAAATTATTTGTCTTGGTACTCTAAAATCCTTCATGAAACTGATGGCACATTGGAAAGTGGAACTTGCAGCAACCCAAATCCCTCTTCCAGGACCAGGATCACATGCATTTCACTTCAGAACAATCTAACTCACTTTGTAGTGAGAGCTGTGTTTTGAGCACACCCTCCCTTGTTATGATCTGCAAAGGCCTGGATGACAGGCCCTCCTACTCCTGTCCTTTTCTCTTTTGGATGATCTGCTCAGGTGGCAAGTTTGTGCCATAAACTACCTGAGAACAGTTCCTGCTCAGGAAGTTAAGAGTTCCCTTGAATCCATGCCTACCCCCTATGCCACTACAGCTGACCTTTCCCATATGAAACTAAAAAGCAAACAGGAAATCCACCAGACACTGGATCCCACTCCTGGCAGGCTTAGTGAAAGTAGCATACTTCTTCGGTTTTTATTTTCTGGTGAGCTCCTGCTCTCTCACAAAGACAACCAGGAAATCCAAAGAACAGACTCCTCGTTACCTGCCCTCTGTGCACCCTAACTGGCTGGCAACATCCTGAGACCTCTCCTAGACTCCCTGGAGCCCCCCCATGTGAAGTCACCTCCTCTGCCAGTAAGATTTCCCCCTGACTGCAGGAAGCATCCCAGGGTGCTGTTGTCTCTGGGGGCTGGGGCTGTGCCCAGTGAGGAGGGTGACTCCATAGGGACCACTGCTTTCAGGGCTGGAGCTGGACAGTATGTGCCAAGACCTGTATGAGACCACTCCTGGGGAGAAAATCGCTGCAGTCTCCCCTGAGTTTCAGGCTGCAGCACAGGCCGCTAGCTCCCTTCCAGTTGAAGCCTGACTTTTCAAGGAGGTAACAGCCTGGCCAGGTGGTTTGCCTGCTGTGATGTAGCCTCTCTAGCCTCTGGAGGACAGCTCCTCTTGATGATCTTAACTCTTCTTGTCTAGGAGACAAGCTGCATTTCCAGGGTTGAGGAAAAAAAAAAAAAAAACCATGATCCTCTGCCAAGCATACTGCAGGACCTGTTTAAAGAAGAAACATCCATGAACCAAGCAGAGAGACACAGAGAGTGAAAGAGAATCAGAAAGAGAACACTAGGTTTCTGAGAAGATGGAAGGAAGGAACTGTGAGAATGTAAGTTGGTGCCACAGGGGAAAAATGGAAGGCAGGGGCAAGAAGAGCATGGAAGCTCCCCAGCTGGGATGAGCCAAGGAAAAGAGAGGGTAATGCAGAGAGACATGCCTAGCACAGACCTAGTGTGCATTTGGGTTTGGACCAGGGTCCCACCTTTAACAGCCAGGATGGTGATTTCTTAGAAGAATTATTGGTTTTGTCCGAGGGTCCAAAACTTCAGTGTCAGACTCATGGATCAACTATACATATGATACATTTCTCTTCATTTACCTGGGGATGGCAATTTACATGAAATGGGGGAACTGCCGTTTCAGGTAGTTACCATCAGGTATCTGGGGTGTGATTCTGGGCTCAAATCTGTTCTTGCTCATATAGGACTTGTATCCTTGGCCTGGCCAGCCTCCCACTGTCCCACGCAACCGTCTCGCCAGCAAGAACGACGCGGCACACGAAATAGGATTCTTCTGCGGTAAACTTTAATGCTCTCGAGAGGCAGAGCATAAGCTTGCAACACGTGAAGACGAAGACCCCGAACTATCTTGCCCATCCCCTTATATAGGAATCAGTCCTTGCCTTGGACGTGGAGCCCCCTGATTGGTTGAAATTCATCAGGCCATATGACACCACGGGAGAGGCAGAGCTCAAGGAGTGGAAAGTTACCCAGCGCGTGCGCACATGACTTGTTTACTGCTAACTCCAGCCAGATGTCAGCCCCATCTTGTAATGGAGAATGTGCAGGCAGCGCCCCACATCCCACCCCAACTGCCACGATACAATGTGAGACAGAGTCACTGAAGAGTTATTGTTTTCAATGGAGACAGCATCTGTCCAATAGAAACACCAGTTTTATTCCTGTGATTTACTGTGAAAATTGCATGGGATGAGAAGGAGAAACTTAAGTGAACACAGTGGGAGGAGTCAACTCAGTATGAGGGTTGGAAGTAAATCAAGGTATTTGTTCAAGAATGGGATGGGCACCCCATTGCGTATTTCAAGGGTTAGCTGCCTTGTCAAGTGGAAGTCCTTTGCTAAACAGAATCTGTGTCAGACATTTATCTGATGTTCAGAAATGAAAGTTAGTCATTATATCTGCAAACATACGATGGCGGATACAAAGTAAAGTCGGTAGGTGGCAATAGTAAGAAGATATATTGTGTGGCTGATACAGTGCAGAGTCTGAAAAGAAGAGGTCACCATCAAAAACTGGCAGCTTGACATCAGTGAATGACTGAGCCTCTCTGATCCATCTACATCAGTCTCAGGGAGGGTAACAACACTTTTGAGTGCCTCTAACCAGAACCTGCCCAATAGAAATGCTCCGGATTGTGAAACTTTCCCACAACCAGTGTGAAACAACAGGAGATATCACAGCTGATGTCCTTCTGCAGTTTCTTAAAATGCAGGTGAGGCTGATGGTGTATTTATCTATGTGGGGCCCTGTGTTCAATTTGAATGTACTCACACAGTATCAGAAACACACACACAAGAGTAAAAGGAACACACACACACAGAGATACACACACATATAGACACAGAGAAAGAGAGAGATAGTGACATTGGTACATTCCCTAGGATAAGAATCCATTGGCTGTTGTTGATGGAACCATGGTGTCCTAGAGAAAACACGTTAGGAAAATGTGTTCTAGACATTCTTGTGAGTCGCACACAGGCCATGGGTGTCAGGATCTATGATATTGTTCTGTAGGTGAGACTTGCAAGTTGCACATAGGCCATGGGTGTCAGGATCTATGATGTGGACAGTCTGATGGTATTGTTCTGTAGGTGAGACTTGTGAGTCACACACAGGCCATGGGTGTCAGGATCTATGATGTGGATAGTCTGATGATATTGTTCTGTAGGTGAGACTTGTAAGTTGCACATAGGACATGGGTTTCAGGATCTATGATCCAAACCCAGAAATTAGTGCCGGATGAGCAGGGGTCTTTTCACTGGTACAAAATTACTGTCTTCCTTCTGTTGCTCTGCCCCTCTCCATTGCCATTCCCTGTCCCCTTCATTATCAGCTCCCAGTGTACTTTCATTTCTCATGTCTGCATCTCCTTTTTATTTTTTCCTTTTCTTTAATTGGATATTTCATTTATTTACATTTCAAATGTTGTCCCCTCTCCAGGTTTCCCCTCCTGAAACTGCCTGTCCCGTCCTTCCTACCCTTGCTTTAATGAGAATGCTCCCCCCCCCCACCTACCCACTCCCACCTCCCTGAATTGGCATTTCCCACTGGGTCATCGATCCTTCCCAGGACAAAGGACCTCTCCTGTCAATGATGTCTGACAAGGAGATCCTCTGCAACATATGCAACAAGAACAATGGGTCCCTCCATGTGGACTCTTGGGTTGGTGCTTTATTCTCTGGGAGCTCTTAGGAGTCTGGTTGGTTGATAATGTTGTTCTTCCTATGGGGTTGCAAAGCTCTTCAGGTCCTTTAGTCCTTTGTCTAACTCCTCCATTGGGGTACCCTGTGCTCAGTTCAGTGTTTTTCTGTGAGCATCCACTTCTGTATTTGTCAGGCTGTGGCAGAGCCTCTCAGAAGACACCTACATCAGGCTCCTGTCAGCAAATACTTCTTGACATCTGCTCTAAGATCAAAAGTTGACACATGGGACCTCAAAAAATTTCAAATCTTCTGTAAGGCAAAGGACACTCACTGTCATTAGGACAGTCCTCAACCAATAGACTTGGAAAATGTCTTTACAAAACCTACATTCGATAGAGGTTAATATTCAATATGTACAAAGAACCCAAGAAATTAGACTCCAGAGAACCAAATAACTCTATTAAAATGGTGTACAGAGCTAAATATAGAATTCTGAACTGTGGAATACAGAATGGCTGAGAAGTACCTAAAGAAATGTTCAACATCCTTGGTCATCAGGGAAATGCAAATCAAAACAACACTGAGATTCCACCTCACACCAGTCAGAATGGCTAAGATCAAAACCTCAGAACACAGCAGAGCTGAAGAGGATGTGGAGAAATGGAAACATACCTGAGAACACAGCTAAACCTCTCCTTGGCATATACCGATACATGTTCCACTTTGTTCTTTTATTTTACTACAAGGTTTCTCTATGTAGTACTTATTATCCAATACTCACTCTGCCAAACATACTGGCCTCAATCTCAGAGATCTGCCAGCCTCTGCCTCCCAATCCTAGTATTAAAGGCATGTGTCACCACCACCCAGCAAGTGTGTATCCTTCAGTCTCAAATCCAGGACTTCCTAAGTGTAATGACAATGTTTCATTGTTTCTTTGTTGTGGCCTTCATGTTCATAACTGGGTATATTGGGTGCTTATTGAGTTGATGTTCTTTGCTAGGGACACTGCTTAGATGAGTATCTCTTCTAAGCCTGCTACAACAGTATATGTCCCGGTAGGTGCCATAAATGGAGAAGCATGTCAGTCAGGGCCTGGAAAACCTTGCCTATCTGCATGCTGTTCCATGGCTGGAATTTAAGTTTCTTTCCTGATGCCCTAGTACTTGCTAGGTAACCAATCCTTTCATTGCTTTTCACAGATGGAAGATTTTGCCATTCTTGGCAAAGCGTCCAAATATTAATCTACTAGAATTAGTAAATGAATTCTGTTACTTTCAGTGGACTTTAAATTCATTTTCTGATCATATACTAAAAGGAAAGGTGGAGAGACAACATTTCCCATGTTAATTTTCAAAACAAACAAAAAGTCAATTTGTAGTATTTGTCCCCTGCACATGCAAGCATTTGCTTCTTTGGCTACTTATGTCCTCCTCATCCTCACTGGGGTATGATCCAAGGAGAGCAGGAAGCAGGCCCTGTTTGTTCAGACTGCATGGATGGGCAATGTTGGCTTGGCTGCACACCAGGAACTGAATTTGCCGCATGGCCTGAATAAAGGATGGAAAGGATTTGCCACATCAGTTCCATGATCTGGGTACCCGGCCTCACCTCCAGGCCTTTCTCATTTGAACTCTCTGCCTAAAGATTATTTCCTAACTCAGACTTCTGAGGAGACAGAGAATCTTGAGAGGTATTATTCAACCACCATACGAACATGTATTTGAGGTGGGACAGTCCTGGGCTGGAATTCCAGTTCTTGTGGTTGTGTGATCTCAGGGACATTATCCAGGCTCTCAGGATAGGGCCTCAAACACATTGCAATGTGGGAAAATATGGATTCTTGTATTAGTGAGAATTTCATTGCTGTGAAGCACACCATGGCCTAGGCAACTCTTATAAATGACAACATGTGATTCTGGCTGGCTTACACTTTCAGAAGTTCAGCCCACTATCATCACAGAAGCATGACAGTATCCAGGCTGACATGGTGCTGAAGTTTCTAAACCTTCTACATCTTGATGCATACACTGCAGAGAGGTGATTGTGTTCTACTCTGAGCATCTCCTGAGCACTGAAGTCCAATAAGGCCAACCTACTCCAGCTGAAGGCATCAAAAACAACTACCAAAATTACACAGTTTCTTCAGCAAAGCTACACCACCTAATAGTAGTACTCCCTATGAGTCAGTCATTCAGTCTCATGAGTCTATGGAAACCATACTTAATCTAAACACCACAGATCTGAAAGGCTGAAATACTGATATATTTGTAAAAGGGCCCTGAGTTCTCCATACTTTTTAACTAAGGTTTTGTGATGGATGAAGCAGAGAAACCCACTGTCCTCTTGTTTCAATCTCAGTCTAGTAAATTTACATTTATAGATAACCATCACTGGAGAGCAGCATAGGCCCATGTCCATGGTAGGAAACTGTGTGAACCTTAGGAAGGGCCCCAGTCCAGTTGGTGAGAAGGAAACCAGCAATGGCTCTCTGAAAGTTTTCCTGCCTCAGCTGAGGCCTAAGGGACTCATAAGAGATGAAAATCTTACTTATACTTACCCATGGCAAACCTTTCATCAAAGGCTGCTACCATATCTAATCTCCTGCCTCTCAGTCTGCACAGGAAAGAAGAATGACCAGAATGGACCTACATGAATGGAATAGAACATCTGTTGGTGGCTTTGTGGATATCTGCTCTCAGGAGAGACACAGGAATGGACAGAGCCTGACTACACATGGCTCATGACATCTGTGATGTAAGAAGGTGACTGGTGGTTCTTGATGGCGTGAGTAGGTCAGAGATTATACCTGAGCTGCTCCTAACATACTTTCCTTACTAGGCAGTGAAATGGAGAATTGCTGTTCTTAGTAGTCCTTAGTGAGAAAGCTTTCCCCTACAGTGGCCATGAACACACTTTCTTACATGGTGAGCATTGAGCATCTGTGGGATTCCCTGTCTGAGAGGGCAATACATATGGGAGTTCAGGACACTATCCCTGACTCTAGACAAACTTCTTGTAGCCTAGATCTGGCCTGTGCTTTTATGTAATCCTGAGAGTGTTAGTACTTTTGTCAGAGAAATTACTTTGTTATTAAGAAGAACAGTATTACTAGATATGCTGGTGCAACTCTAATCCAAATACCCAAGAGGATTAAGGAGGAGGGTGGACTTGAATTTGAGGATATTCTGGGCTAAAAATAAGAACCCCTTCTCAATAGAAAGTCTAAGAAAAGAGGAGGGAAAGAATCAGCAAAGCCATGTCAGAGGGTTCCCTCTGAGGTAGGTCATGTGAAGATAGGAGACAGTAGAAAGGAATAGGGTCCATTTCCTCCCATTACTTCCACTGATGCTACTGTGGGGAGTTTCATAGATGGATGGACTTCCTGTGACTCTTCATGGCCTTCAGCACAGAACACGGGAGTTACACTAGACTTCTCAGGTGGGCTCAGACCCGTTCTTCCTCAGCCCTTTATTCTTTGTTTCAAGGATGATCCTTCATCAGAATTCTGTATTCCCTTGTGATTTCCTCATCTATTAACCACACACAGACATCTCACACAGTGTGCTGAGTCTGGTTAGTTTCTTCTGGAATCCATCTTGTACTATTCCATGGGCAGCAGAGGTTGGCCTGGTGATGGGGTTAATTCAGAGCAACCAAATCTTTCACCATGTATCCATATTAAGACTAACAGCATGAGCGTGCAGATTCCTTTCTATATGACAGAACACAAACCCTGCCAACTTCTCCCAATTCTGGAGCCCAAGAAGATCAACACAGAAGGAGCTGTCTTATTGTGCCTAGTGAGGGACTTATTGGCATGCCCTCATATGTCAGGAGCAGAAAGCAGAAAGCAGTAGAAATGAATTGTGTCCTTACCTGGGCTTATGGCCAATGTACTAAAAAAACCTTTCGTTTTGCCTTGTTTCCCTTTATGTGTGTGGTACTAGTGCATGGCCAGAGGTTGGCACTAGATGCCTTTCTTGACGGCACTACAAATTAATAACTGAGTCATATTCTCTCTTTGAACACGGGCCTATCAATGTCTGCCCCCAGGGATACTCTGCCTCTGCCTCTAGAGGGCAGGGATTACAGGAAGTCCACCACACCCCCCTGGTTTTAATGAGGATGATGGATCATAACTGTGGTCCTCATAGTTGCATGGCCAGACCTTTACCCATTCACTCCCTACTTTAGAATCCTGTCTATTCTTTTTGTGGTCCCAGTTCCCATTCACTGGCTCAGGCCCTCACCACTTAAATGTAAGCTTAGATTTTTTCAAAGCGTATTTTCCTTTAGGGTTCTCACACAGTTCTACCTCCCTTCTAACCCATGGACCAGAGGAGGCAGGAAGAAGATGAATAGTAAAAGGGAATTGTGCACCTGTTTAGAAGTATTTTCTTGGGTGATTCTACTATTTGTTGTCAGGACTGTACTAGTCCAGTTCAATAGCAAACACCAAACTCAAATCAGTAGAGGCAGTACGATTCACCAGAAATAGAAAGGGTCCTCCAAATAGGCAGGGACTGTGCAAGTGGTGACCATCAGCAGGAAGAATACAAGAAATTCTTTGGCACGTTTCCTCTATGAAGTGAAGACTAGTGAAGCTTTGAAGTCCTCTCATTGTGGTGTTCCTTTTATATTTTTTCTAAATATCAAGCACCCTCTCAAGTGTCTATCTTAAGCAAAACATCACATGCCCCATCACAAGACAGCTTCCAGAAAAAGATTTAAAACTGAGTTGTTAAAGAAACCAGAAAGTTCCCATTCATCTAAATACATCCTTCCATTAAACGCCATGTTCCCAAGCTGGCACATTCTGGCTTTTCAATGTCAGGTGTTTTTGTGTTTGTCTTGTTTAGTGTTGTTTTATTTGGTTTGCTTTGGTTTTGTTTTGTTTGTTTTGTTTTGGTTTGGTTTTAGACACTCTGTCTATTAGGTAGCTTTGGCTGTCTTAGGACTCCCAAGGTTAATAAGGCTACTCTTGACTTCTCAGACACACACCTGCCTCTTCCTCTACCTCTGCCCCTGGAGTGCTGAGATCAAAGGCACACACCACTAAATGAAGCTACAGTCTGTTTTCAGAGAGAATCAACATGGTCAAACCAGAGCAGGTGTCTTCCTAGGGTTGTGTAGTACTCTGAAGAGAAGCCATGACCATGGAATTTAATTAGGGATGGCTTGCAGTTCAGAGGTTTGGTCCATTATCAGCATGGAAGGCTATACAACACCCCTAATCCTTCTAAGTAATGGTCCCACTCCCTGATGACTAAGCACTCAAATATGTGTTTCTGGGGGTCATACTTATTCAGATCACTACATTCCACTCCCCCATAGGGTTGAAGCCATATTATATTGAACATGAATTGAGTCAGAGTTCAAAAGTCTTCATAGTCTATAACAGTGTCAAACTATTTAATAGTCTAAAGTTTAAAATGGCATCTGATATTCATTGCAATCTCTTACCTGTAACCTTCTGCAAAATGAAAATAAAAAAGCAGATACAATGCTATAGAACATATGTTACCACCTCAAAAAGAAGGGAAGGAAGCCTAGTGAAGAAATCGTGGACCAAAGCAAGCTTGAAACCCCAGGGTAAACCCCAAATTCTGCATCTTCATGTTTGAGGTCAAAGCGCTCTTCAGCCCTCCACCTTTTTTCATCTTTGTTGACTACAACACCCTTCTCTCTCTTGCGCTCCTTCCAATCACTGTTAACAGGAATCCCAAGATTATGTCATCCCCAACATCTGGAGTCTCCACAGAATCCAGGCTTTTCTTTTGCAGCTTCATGAAGGACCTCTCCGGTGACCATTCAGAGACACCCCTGAAACACAGCACACATCAACTTCTTTCCTAACTGAGGGAGGGAGAGGTCCCCACCTTCTTGTATTCATAACTCCAAAGCCAGATCCACATGGCCATAGCTTCCCAGTTCTGCTGCTTGCAGGGGCTCAACCTGGGCCCTCCTTCACATATTTTCATCAGATTTCTGTTTCCAGTGCTTTCCTTCACAATTTAATAGTTTCTTTAATTGTCCCCCCCTTTTTTTTACAAGTTAGAAGCTTAGCTTGGTGGGGTCTTTCCCTGAGGCCACCACTCCCTTTATTGTACTCAGCATCAGGCTTTTCTTACATCCTTTGATCTCCTTGAGAGGGTCACCTAGCTCCATCATACATCTAGGCACTCCTTTTCTCTTCAAACTGTACAATACTTCTCCATGCTCCTTTTCTCCTCAAACTGTACATTTGGTATTTTCTTCCTCAGCTTTCTCCTTGTCATTAAAGAAGTGCATAAGTGTGACCACTAATAACCACACAGCAGAGTCAATATTAGGCTGTCTTTAAATCTACTTTGCCAATGCTATTATTCCAAAACTTCATTTTAGCTGCAGGCATTTTTTGGACAAGGGCAAAAGCAGCTACATTCTTTGCCAAAATATTACAGGAACAGTCTCTAGGCCACTTACCAATACAATATTCCTCTCCTCTGAGACCTCTTCATTTGGGTCTTCCAAATTTATATTGCTCTCAGCACCACTGTCTTCTACACCTCTCATTCTAAGTTCCATGAAGTCCCACGTAAAGTGAGCCTTTCATGTGCTTTCCAAATCCAACGTCCCAGAGACCCAATGTTCATATTCTGTGAAGAAATGGCTTGGTCAGGCCTATCACAGGGATATCCTGCTCCCTGGTACCACCTTCTGTCATTGTTCTATCACTGTGGAGATACCCATGGACATGACAACTCTTGTGCATGAATGCATGTATTTGGGGTTTGTTTACAGATTCAGATGTTTGGTCCATTATCATCATGGTGGAGGACACAGGGACAGGCATGGTGCTGGAGAAGTGGTAGAGAGCTCCACATCCAGATCTGTAGACAGCAGGAAGAATGAGAGCCACTGGGCTCGGCTTGGGCTTCTACAACCTCAAAGCCCACCTCCAGAGACCTGCTTCCTCCAACAAGGTCACACCTATTCCAAGAAGACCACAACTCCTAATCAATCCCTGATGACCAAGCATTCAAATATATAATTCTAGGCATGGGGACAGGGGCACACATTCTTATTCAAACTACTACACCCATCACAACTAGCACACATTGACCAGGACTTCCTCTGCCGAATACCTTCAGTTCAGCACTTGGTGGCTCAAAGAGTCTGTTGGGCAGATAGCTCAAAATTGAAATGATCAACACTCAACAGTTTATGGGCTGAGGACAATGACTAAGGCTTGAGAAGCAAATGTATTTTGACGCTCAGGCAGTAAGCCAATGAGACTCTGTTGTACCAGAGGCTAGGACAATATTTCAGTGCCTGAACAAAGCTACTGCAACCTTTTCAAAAATCATGCATGGGTCAACTAATCCTTAAGTAGGCCACACAAGTAGGCAAAGAACACTTTGATTTTTTGTTGTTGTTGATTGATTTTTGAAACGGGTATTGTGTGTGCAGCTGTGCCTTTCCTGGAATTCCTTCTGTAGAACAGGGTGGCCTAGGACACACAGAGATCTGCCAGCCTCTGCCTCAAAGTTATGGGGTTAAAGCAGTGTGCCACTACTGCTCAGCTAAATAACAATTAGAAGGAGACTTTCTGCATCTAATCTTAGAGATGTTATTTAAAGTATTTGCCTTTGACAAAGCTAATGGAGCATGTTGCTAGATTTATATGACATTAGTGCCAAACAAAATCATCCTATGGGTCTTCTATTCTGAACTTCTTTTCCTACTAGGATTCCAAGTGACTGACAAATGATAACTGTAGATCTAAATGATTGTTGTGTCCCTCATCCCCTTAACATCACAAGACTGTGAAAGGCTTGCCTTTGCCATGCCAAGATTCACCATGATTTCCCTGCCAAAGTATTCAGTGGAAAGTGCTATCTCAAGGCATGTTAAACAGCATGGTTATATGCCAGGCATAGGTAGGCTCGGCTTTGGCTCCTGTCAAAAATCTAGTCCCTCGGGTATATATTATCCTTCATATAGGTGATACTTGATTCCTGTCCCTGAGGCACTGTGTTTAGAGCATCTCAGACAATAGAGGATCTTCATTTTCTCAATAATGCTTCACTTGAGCTACTAAATGAGGATTACTGGAATTAATGTCTGCCTGCAGCAGAAATAGATCATTGCATTCAAGTCAATTTCATTTCAGTCTCAATTTGATATTCTACCAACAAACATGCACAGGCACACACACACACACACACACACACACACACACACACACACACACACACACACACACACACTTCTGCTAGCAGAGCCTGAAGTTAGTTGTGCCCAGTTGGTGGGAACCCCAGGAGACTGCCAGAATTTGCAATACTGAGGTAAAAACAAAGAGAGTCTTTATTATACTCTGGACTCAGAAGTCAGCCCTTCCTGCTTCAAAGGTTAGGAATGTGAGCCTCTAGGGCTTTGGGATATAAATAGATGAGTGCATAAGCTGGGGTTCTCTAGCCTCCATGATTGTGTATGGGGTAAAGGAGTGCAGTTCTTAAAACCTGGTAATATTTGTTGAGACCGTGAGTCGGAATCTCGCAGCTGGAGAAGGCCCTTTTTGACCTGGGAAGAAGAAACTCATTCAGTTATCCAGGTCTGTGTGTTTTTACACACAGGTCACAGCTGTCACTTAATTGCCTCTTCCCATAGCTCCAGAGTGCTCTTATCACTTCAAGGATACTAACTCCTGCCTCCTTCAAAGGAGAGAGCCATTTGCACTGGGAAACTGCTGGCAGTTCCATTTATCATGAAAGGGGGTGCAAGGTTTGCTGGAGGCTAGGATGATAGACTTTTGTCTGCCCTTTTAAGGGCAGGAAGCATCTGCACTGGTGGCTGGGGAAAGGGGGTGCTGGCCATTTTGGCTCTGAGCAGGGAGAAGAGAGTTCAGGATTCTAGGCCAAAGATTAATGGGGCAGGTTACCTCAAGGCAGTGGAGGTACTTAGAACTACATCTCACATTGTAACCTGGTATCTTTAATGGTTACAGAATCTTATGGTTTACCTGAAATGAAAGCCACAGGCTGTGTCATTGATCTGAATATTCCTGTGCGAAGAGAGGTGTGTTCAGCCACAGAAATGTTAGTAGTAATGTACCATAACAGATTCACCTGAATCACAGAGATAAAAGCAACTAAATGATATGCTGGCTCTCAAGCTCAGTCCCACTTCCAAGGCAGTTGGTTTACTGACAAAACTTGATTTGATTTGTTGAAATGGAACAATTTCTCATGAGTGTTGGTTTTGTTTGTGTGTTTGTTTGGCCAAAGTACTATTGTCCAAAGTTACCATCAAAATTACTAACAGCTCATATTTGGTCAGGCAGATTTCTGGTAACTAGGTATTATTCTCCATCAATAAGGACCTCCCTCCCCATTTTTTCACATTTATTCCATTAAAACAAAGATCCTTATGAGTCTATAATAAAAAAGCCACTGTTTAGGAAATACCACTCAATTTTTCATTCATTCAATAATTTTTCTTCAGAGATTTTTACACATGAAATCTGTTTGCCTAATAAGAAAATAAATTACAGTTTGAGTGCATGTGTGGGTTTGTTGTTGGTTTTTTTTTAATTTTCTTCTGTCTTAGAGCCTGAGCTAAAGTCATTTACAGAGACACAGCCTTTTGTCCTGTTCAGTTTGTTTTCTATAGGCTCTCCTGGGGCCCTGTGAAGACACTTGCTTTACCTAAGCCTGGTTTTTGTATTTGTCTGTTGTAATGCTTTTGGGGATATGCCTTACATGAGGAAGATACAGCTGGCTTTTTGCTTGTAAGTTGGAGGCTTAGAAAAGAGTGTAGTGGACCAAGCCTTTATGACTAATTTTGTTCTCGACATTGTTATTGAAGCTCTGAAACGTATTTTATCATATTCTCTTTTTATCTCCTTAAACTAGGGCCCAAACCATTTCCAAAATAGGGGACTTCATATGTATTCCTTATAAGTGCTGCTAATTCTACAAAAAAAATTTGTAAAAGTCTGTAAATTTGGGGTTCTGTTTCATTTGATTTCTGAGGCAGAAATCTATATAACCTAGGCATTTTAATAATAGAACCCAAACAATGCCTTTTGTTAATTTAAAAATAAGTGCTGATCATCCCATTCTGGGAAGTTGTTTCTGTTATGTGATGTGTTACACTAAGGTTGCTCTTCTCACTCAGGTTGAAAATAATGTGTATTGAATATTTATGTATTTAAAAATAAAATTGCCAATACTGAAGACAATTTTGGTGTTTTTTACACAGAAACAAGATTATTAACAGATTGCACTATCTGTCTCCTTAGGGTGTCTTATTTGTCTCTTCTTTCAAATCTGCTATTTGGATAGTTTCCAACGTTGTTCTCACTTTCTTCATTTTCGCAGTTCCTGCCTACTTCACTGTTGGTATAATCTCAGACAGTGAGCCTATGCTGGATCATTCTGGATGATTTTCCAAACAACCTTGTCATTTTCTTCAAAACAACAAAATGACCTACGTGCTGTGTACATATTCCTATGGGATGTTTCTACCTCACTTAGTATTTGACTGATTCTTAATATGCTACAGTTTTGCTACGACTTTCAGAAACAGCTAACATTATAGAAATGGAAATGAGTCCTTTCTGTTTAATATGTCTTCAGCTTCAACATTTCATAGGACAATGAATCTACTCTGTATATGTTACTCATATCAGATCTCATTCTGGGCTTCTGGGTCCCCTGGTAAAGAGAAATAATCAGTTGGATAGTTTGGTGGTCCTTACAGTCATCAAAGATCTCCAATGGTGCCATGCAATCAAACATGCTCAGGTTTCTTTCATGCAAAAATGCTTTTCTCCTAGATCTCAACCACTACATATCATAACTTCCTGTCCCTCCTTTGCCATTTCAAATACTTTTTCTTTCACAGTTGTGACCCAATGAGCTCTTGCAGATGATTGGTACTCATATTCAATTCTCTGGCTCTTTCTCCTTTGTTTATGTGGTTGACACTTACTAGGGTAACACATGAGCTATAGTGCTACCCAGATAAAAAGCTGTTTATGTTGTTCCATGTATATTAAATATGGTTGCTATTTTAGCTCCACCTACTACAATTAAAACTGCTAATGAACCCGCACATGCCAGCACTCACTTTGTGTGTTCTGAGCTGACTGGCACATTAGACATATAACATATATCCCTGAGAACCTGCCGGGCCAAGCCATAGTTAAACACAAACATCATATCATCAAAATGTTTTCTGAGAAACATATAGGGATAAATCTCACCTCCCTCTTAGAGATTTATTATCTCTTACTTTATTTTGTATAAATTTAAGACTTTTGGATAAGCACAGGAGTTCCAAAGAACGGTAGTGTTGGGCTGAGCCAATTCTGCCAGAGGACCACAGACAATGTGATAGAAAGACTAAGTTGACAGTGTTTGGAAGCCTGGCCTTGCTACGGTGAGGGGGTCAGAGATGTGCAGTGGTTCCACAGACAGCAAAAAGGAAGCTTAGGTCAAAGCATCATCATGAAACAGCATAATTTCAACGATGAAGACATCCTGAAATGTCATTCAAATGGACACACATCACCGTCCCCCAAAAGAAAATTATTTGTCACACACAGCAAGCATTACCACCTACTTGGGGACAATTTAAAAAACTCACTTAGTAGTCTGAACTCTGATCTGAAGAACAAGAAAAACTGTCACCCCTACAAACAGGCTCCTCATGATGTTTGTTTTCATTCATAATTGCACGAAGATTTGTCAACTATGTGTTTCCATTGTGGGTTTAGCAGTGATTTGTTCTCCACTGTTGATAAACTCTACTTTCATATGTAATCAGCTATCGTTGGCCCTATTAGGTGGTTCAAGTTTGGGTTAGAGCTATTTAGATAAAATTACATGAGAGGTTCTTAGAAAAATATCACTGGCCAGACTAAAAAAAAGAATGTAAATTCTGATATTCTCAAAGTCCCTACCTTTATATCTGATACAGTGAGTTATACTCATTCAAAATAAAAAAGGGAAATCTAAATACTTTTTGTGCTAATGGAACTCTAGGGATAGTTTGCTTATTTGAATCCATTGTTACTTAGAACAGTTGTTTCACAGAATGTGCTGCCATTGTTTGCGTACTGCTAGCCTATCATCAGTTTCCTGGTATGTATTGCTTCAATATGACAGATAATTCTCTCCTGGTCAAACAACAGTCCTCAGACTGCTGGAGGAGATTTATAAAATCATACCGTTCTCCTGGTGGGACTGGCCAAATTGGTTCTCTTGGCTTCATCCCCTTCGGGGATCACTGGCAGTGAATCTAACTTTGATTTATCCTACATTTTTCAATGCCTTGTGAACCCCATATGTTGTATTACTGAATCATATGAACTTCTTATCACTTTAATGAGCTCACAGAAAGGAATCTGGGACTAGCATACAGGTAACAGACTCTCCCCACACTCCCCTGCTTCATGCACTCCTTGTCCATAGAACTTTGTTACTCCCTAGGGAGGACCTCCACCTGTCCAAGGACAGACTGTCAAGATGTTTTCTCTCCTCTTCTTAGCCTTGCAGCTTAGAGCTTTCAAGGATATTATGCAAACAGCCTTCTGTCTCCTGAACAACCTGCAGGTAGTGATGAGAAATACTTGATATGTTTTTCACTGTTTCTCTGTTCCATCTTTGAGCTCTGAGTTCTCCAAATAAAAGCTGCACAGGATGCCAGGGAAGGCACCTTTGAGCAGCATGGCCTTGAGTCCTCGGGTTTTGTTAAATCTCAAATAGGATTTTGGTTCCTCTGCACCTGATCAGGATATTCAACTGCATGCATTTAACTGATTTGGTGTTCTTTAGAAATATTCTGTTTCTGTTTTTCCTGCCCTCAAATTTTTTTGGTTCCTTTCCCTTTTTTCTTAGATCATTGAAACATTCTTGTCAACTGCTATTCATTCTTGTTTTCTCCTTCTTAACCTTAGAAGTTCTCCATCTTCCTCGTTCTCTGCCTACTCCTGGCCATTCATCATTTTCACTTTTAGTGCAGAAACTTTTAAAACTCTTGTTCATATTATTTTTCTATTTTTTGGTCATGGATTTGTGTGCTGATTTTAAGTCTGTTTCTGTATCTTGTATGTTTTGATTTTAAGTTAGAAGTTTGTTTTCCAGATGCAGAAACCCATGGACAAACAGTAGGCAGAACTTGGAGAATCCGCAGAAGAGGGTGAGGAAGGACTATAGGAACCAGAGAGGTCAAGGTCACCACAAGAAAACCCATAGAATCCAGTAACCTAGGCTCTGGGGGCTCAGAGAGACTGAACCTGCATGGAACTGACCTAGGCCTTCTGCATGTGTGTTATAGTTGTGTAAGTGCTTCCTTGGCCTCCATGCAATGATAGATTGTAACCTGGAACTGTAATCTAGATAAGCCTGTTCTACCTTAATTTGCTTCTCTTAGGGTACCTTAGCACAGCATCCAGGAACCGAGGATGTGGAGTGGAGAAAGCTGGGGGGGGGGTAGTGGAGAAAGCTGATAGCATTGCAAAGACACACATGTAGACTGACAGAATATTATAAGGGACCCAGAAACAAACCATATAGATACATTACCCAATTTTCACCAAAAATATAAGGTTCTGAGAAAACTAGATATTCACCTATGGAATAATGAAACTCAATCTATGTCTCTCCCACGATGAAGATATAAATTCAAAAAGGATTTTCACATAAGTCATAAAAGCTTGAAACTGCTAGAGAAAACTATAAACTGTTCAAGATACAGGTAGGGTTTTCTGAAGGATGATCAAGTGGCACAAGAGACAGCACCATGGACTGAATATTGCTATGATGTGAATATGAGGTGCTTCTGCACAGCAATGGGAATGCTCACCACAGTGAGAGGGAAAAAACTCTTTAGCAGCTGTACACCAGGTAGGGGATAGATATCTTGAGCACATGAAGAAGTACAGGAATCAAACACGTAAATTTTCCTCAGATCAGCCATTCAATAATTGGGCAGATGACCAGGATAGTCAGTTATCAGAATAAGACATAGACATGGCCAGTACACTGTAAACCTTTGAAAAAGTGCCTGTCATCATTACTGTTCTCCAGGCAAATAAAATTAAAAGTGATCTGAAGGTGTATTTCAACTTAGAACAGCAGCCATCGTGGAAAAATGTGTGTGGGGGAGGACATCCTCTTGGAGATGGGAGGGTGAAGGAAGGAGGAATGGGATGGAGAGCAGTCAGAAGGATGGGGTGCTGACTGGGAGGGGGATGAAGACTGGACTGTAAGATATTATTAAAGAATAAAAAATAAATAAATAAAAATGATAGCAAGTACTGCTGCTGCCAATATAAAACAGGTGAAGCCACTGTGGAACTCAGTGTGGAGGCTTTTTAAGAAAACTAAAGGTACACCTATCATGTGACCCAACTCTGAGAGTCTTAAATATACACTTGAAATATTTAAACTCAGCATAGCACAAAGATACACTTGTGCATTAGTAGTTATTGATTCTATGTTCACCATCACCATGACAAGGAACCAACCTAGATGTCCATCAGCAGATGAACAGTTAAAGAAATGTGCTACACATGGTCATCGCACTAGATGGTGAGAAAGCATTTGACAAAATTCAACACCCCTTCATGTTAAAAGTCTTGGAAAGACCAGGAATCCAAGGCCCATAGCTAAACATAGTAAAAGCAATATACAGCAAACCAATAGGCAACATCAAACTAAATAGTGAGAAACTTGAAGCAATCCCACTAAAATCAGGGACTCTACAAGGCTGCCCACTCTCCCCCTACCTATTCAACATAGTACCGGAAGTCCTGGCCAGAGCAATTAGAAAGCAAAAGGAAATTAAAGGGATACAAATTGGAAAGGAAGAAGTAAAAATATCACTATTTGTAGATGATATGATAGTATACTTAAGTGACCCCAAAAATTCCACTAGAGAACTTTTACAGTTGATAAACAACTTCAGCAAAGTGGCTGGATAGGAAATTAACTCAAACAAATCAGTAGCCTTCCTCTACTCAAAAGACAAGCATGCAGAGAAAAAAGTTAGGGAAAAGATACCCTTCAGAATAGTCACAAACAATATGAAATATCTTGGTGTGACTCTAACTAGGCAAGTGAAAGACCTGTATGACAAGAACTTCATATCTCTGAAGAAGGATATTGAAGATCTTAGAAGATAGAAAGACTTTCCATGCTCGTGGATTGGAAGGATAAACATTGTAAAAATGGCTATCTTACCAAAAGCAATCTACAGATTCAATGCAATCCCCATCAAAATTCCAACTCAATTCTTCATAGAGTTGGAAAGAGCAATGTGCAAATTCATCTGGAATAACAAAAGACCTAGAATAGTGAAATCCATCCTCAACAACAAGAAAACTTCTGTGGGAATCACCATCCTTGACCTCAAGCTACATTACAAAGTAATTGTGATAAAAAACCACATGTTATTGGTATAGAGATAAGTAGGTAGATCAATGGAACAGAATTGAAGACCCAGAAATGAACCCCCAAATCTATGGTCACTTGATCTTTTACAAAGGAGCTAAAAACATTCATTGGAAAAAGAGCAGCCTCGTCAGCAAATGGTGTTGGTTCAATTGGCAGTCAGCATGCAGAAGAATGAAAATAGACCCTTTCTTATCTCCTTTGATAAAGTTTAGTCCAAGTGGAACAAAGATCTCCACATAAAACCAGGTACACTGGAACTATTAGAAGAGAAAGTGGAGAAAAGATTAGAACACATATACACAGGGGAAATTTCCTGAACAGAGTACCAATGGCCTATGCTCTAAGATCAAGAATTGACAAATGGGACCTCATGAAATTTCAAAGTTTCTGTAAGGCTAAGGACACTGTCAAGAAAACAAAATGAGAGCCAACAGACTGAGAAAAGATCTTTATCAATCCCACATCTGATAGAAGGTTAGTATCCTGTATATACAAAGAACTCAACAAATTAGACTCCAGAGAATCAAATAATCCTATTAAAGTGGGGTTCATATTTAAACAAAGAATCCTCAACTGATGAATACTGAATGGCTGAGAAGCACCTAAAAAAAATGCTCAGCATCCCTAGTCATCAGGGAAATGCAAATCAAAACAACCCTGAGATTCTACCTCACACCAGTCAGAATGGCTAAGATCAAAAACTCAGATGACAGCAGATGCTGGCAAGGATGCAGAGAAAGAAGAACACTCCTCCACTGTTGGTGGGATTGCAGGCTGGTACAACCACTCTGGAAATCAATCTGGTGGTTCCTCAGGAAACTAGACATAGTACTACCTGAAGACCCAGCTATTCCACTCCTGGGCATATACCCCAAAGATGCTCCAACATATAATTAGGACACATGCTCTACCATGTTCATAGCAGCCTTACTTATAATAGCCAGAAGCTTGAATGAACCTAGATATCATTCAGCAGATGAATGGATACAGAAATTGTGGTACATTTACATAATGGAGTACTACTCAGCTATTAGAAACAATGACTTTACTAAATTCATGGGCAAATGGATGTAACTAGAGAATATCATCCTAAGTAAGGTAACACAGTCACAAAAGAACATACATGATATGTAGTCACTGATAATTGGATACTAGCTTCAGAAGGCTCTGAATACCCAAGAAACAACTCACAGCCCTTATGAAGCTCAAAAAGAAGGAAGGCCAAAATGTGGAAGCCCCAGTCCCTATTAGAAAGGAGAACAAAACACTCACAGATGAAGGTACAGGATCAAGTGGAAGAGCAGGGATTGAAGAGGGGATCGTTCAGGGGCTGCCTCCCCGGGGGACCCACCCCATGTGTAGCCACCAAACCCAAGTATTATAGCTGATGCTGGGAGGTGCTTGCTGGCAGGAATCAGATAGGGGTGCCTCCTTGGGGACTCTGCTAGAGTCATGCAGCTGAGCATGCTTGCAGCTAACCATCAGACTGAGCACGGGGACCCCCGGTGAGGGAGCTGGTGGGGGAGGGAAATGAAGGAGCTGAAGGGGGTTACAGCCTCATGGGAAGAGTAACATTGTCGACCAACCAAATCCTCCACATCTCCCATGGACTAGAACACCAACCATTGAGCACTCATTGAGAGACCTATGGCTCCAGGTGCATATGTAGCAGAGAATAGCAGTGTCTGGCATCAATGTGAGAAGAGGCCTTTGATTCAGGGAGGGCACGTTTTCCCAATGTAGGGGAAGCCAAGGCACTGAGGTGGAGAGGGTGATTGGGAGGGAGTGCGCCTTTGTGAAGATGAGTAGTGGGTAGGGGAAGAGGGTGGGGTAGGCAAAGGGGATAACATTTCAAATGTAAATACAGAGAGTATCTAATAAAAAATTTAAAAAGAAAAAAAAGGTAAAAAAGAAAAGAAAAAGAAATGTGCTACAAATGCACCATGCAAGTTTATTTGGCCACAAAAGAAAATAGAAATGCAACATTCAAAGGGAAATACGTTTAACTGGAGATTACTATGCTAAACAAAATTAGCCAGACTCAAACAAATACATCTGTTTTCTTTCATATGTGGACTCTGTATTTAAATACATAGACATTTATGTGTGGGGAGGCGTTGTGAATGTGGTTATGGAACCATACAAGAAGAGCAGAGACTTTAAGGGATGAGAAATGGAGAGGGGATGGAGTAATGGAATGTATGTGCCATGAAAACAGAAGGTGGCATCTATTTGGGGACAGGATAGGGAGATGAGGAGGAGCTGACAGATAGTGCCAGAGGAGGATCAATAAGAACAAAGAATGATGACATAAATGTATGAGAAAGCGACAATGGAACTTTGTGTGCTGGCTTAAATTTTAAAACAAGAAAATAAATACTAGTTAACATGGAAATAACAGGAGAGAAAGAAAAATATTACTGGTTATTTTATAGACCCTTCGGGAATGTTCAAGACGAGGGAATGTTTTCCAATACATTCTCTATGTTATAGTGTTGTTTTACCTCTATAGTCAAGCCGAGCCACCACAAGGACTCCCACAGACCAATGTCAATCATGAATATCTATGAAAAAGTCCTCAAGAAAAGATTGACAAATCAAATCCAGCAAAACCATGCAAAAGGTATGACATAGTTTTATTGTGCACACTTGTTTTGGAACAGGGCTTCACTGTGTAAGTCTGTCTGGTCAGGAAATCACTATGTAGCCCTGCCCTGGCTCAAACTTGCAGTCTTCCTGACTCAGCCTCCACATGCTGTGACTCCACCCCCTTATTGGCATGCCCGGCAGATTAGGCTACACTTCCAAGTCAGCTTTCTCCCAAGTAGGTATAGCATTCAAATTTCAGTTAATGTATCGCACCATGTTAATGCAATCAAGAACAAAAACTGATCATTTTGGCATTTCACGTAGTCAGGATTAAAAAGCAGTCAAGAGAGAAATGTTGCTGAAGAAAAATAATTTTCCTCCTGGAAAGGAGAGAATGAGGATTAAATATGATAGACATGTATGACATTCTCAAAACCCAAAACATACTCAACAGGCCAGAAGCGGTGGCACCTGCAGGCAGAGATAAGTGGATCTCTGAGTTCCAGGCCAGGATGATCTGAATCCCTGTGTCATAAAACAAAATGAAGTAAAGTCAACAACTTTGGAATCGCATATATATATATATATATATATATATATATATATATATATATATATATATATAGTATAATTTTAAAGCACTTTTTATGCATTGTGGTAAAAGAAGAGGTTCTTTCTCCCCTAAGACTGAGGCCAAGACACATAACTATATACTTAGATGTGTTATGGCTCATCTTCTCCAAAAATTGCATGAATTTAATCCTTGTATGAGAGATTAAGAAGTATGAGACTGTGAAAGGTAGCCTAGTTCCCGGTTGAACTAAGGCTAGAAAAAACCCCGGAGACCTTGAAGGGACAGTAGGAGTTTTGCCTAACTCCCAGGCAACATGTCACTAGCCACAGCCCTCCATAGAATTATGGCCATCAGTCACATAAGGGCAATGCTCCAAGCCCCTCCACAGGTAGAGGATGAGACCTGTGGTCAAGTAGGCTCAAGACAGATCTTCATTTTAATGAGGTACCTAAAGGCCTGGAGAGCTTAGCCAATAAGTTTTCTTTCCCAGACACTCCTCCCTGCAATAGGTATTTACTCGCCCACCCTGAGAAGAGGGGTGTGGTTTTACCCATTAGCTTTCTGCCATGACAATAAATGCCTTAAAAGCATGGACTGCCTCTTTTCTTTGGGATCCACCGTGGGGAGCCATGGAGAAGGCCTTGCCTACAGAGCTGCTGTCTAATCTGCCATAGAAGGTTTCTCTGGGCTCCCAGCCACAGCTGCCACCAAGCCCAAGCCTCAAGCTGTCAAACTTAGTACTCACGCCCGCAGGACCAGCCAGAGCTTTCCTTCCCCACCCCACCCCGTTACATCCAGCCCGCGGCCCCCAATCTGTTCTCAGCTCTTCTGCGGCATCCACCAGTGCCCGGGTGTCCAAGAGCCTGAGAACCAGAACCTGGCTTCGCTGCAGTTCTCCACCCCTGGAGTGGCTTCCCTATGGCCCTGGAGACTTCCTGGGGTAAGCGCTGTCAACTTCCCACGTCCTGCCTCCCTGGGTGGCCCTGTGGTGGAGCAGACGCAGGACCCCATAATCCTACAAAGTGGGGCTAGGAGTGATGTTTAGAGATTGATTGTTCGATAATGAAAGATTTAGTACTTCATGCAATTATTGAAAGAATGGGGGTCAGGGACATAACTCAGTGATAGATACATATTTTTTAGCATGTAGAAGGCCTTGGATTCAATGCCTAGTACTGGAAAAAAATGAAGAATGGGGAGGGGGTAAAGAGGAAGAAGGAGAGGAGGAAAGAAAGAGGAGGAAGAAAAGGAAGGAAGAAGAAACAAATAAGGAAAGGGAAGAAATGCAGGTTGGGGGAGGAGGCTGGAGAGATGGCTCAGGGGTTAAAACCAGTAACTACTCTTCCAGAGGTCCTGAGCTCCATCTGATCTGATATCCTTTTCAGTGCTTCTGAATACAGCTAGTGTACTCAAACAATAAATAAATAAATAAATCTTAAAAATCGAAATGCAGATGGATGAGTAAGTGGGTTAAAACGTTGTCTGGGGTGTAGGTCTATGCTGTATGGTTTGTCCTTGGGTGGCATTAGTAAGCATTTATTTACTATATATGGCGCAGCAATGGCAGTCTAATGAAATGCCTACAGCTACACATTAGCTTGGTGCACTGAGGAGTTTAACTGGGGTTGTTATTCACTAAACCATGGGCAACTTTCTGGCAGTTATACCATACTCTGCGGAACTCTCCCCACCTGCGGTCATCAACTGTTAAACCTCTTACATATTCCTGGAGAGGGAACTCATGACCTCACTCCCACAAGTGGGTTTTTGTGGGCTTGATCTTATGAGAATTTCATGCAGTATTGCCATTCCTATAGATGTAGCTCCACACCAGTTTTCTTCAAAAACCAGTTGCAATGACATTCCCATGTTTCATGTATCCTTGCCATGTAATGGCTTCCTCTTTGTCCAACTGAGATCCCTGCTAGCAGGAAGCCCCTTAACCTTGGATGAGGATCATAAACCAAAACAAATTTGTATACCTTATCCAATTTGTGTTTGTGGTTCCATGTTCTTAGAAACAGTGAGCAAAGACAGCAAGCATGGATTCATGATGGGCCTGAAGTGGAAATGAACAATATACCAGTTGGTGAAGGGATAAAGAAAGGTGGCATATTGATGAAGTAGAATATTATTGAACAATGAACATAGACAATTTTGATGTTGATACTATAACATGCATGAATCTCAAAAACTTAATATTGCATTTGTTTTTTTTTCATGTTGGGGAGTACTGTATATGCCCAAGCATGTGTGTTGATATTAGAGGACAATTTTAAGAGTCGGTTCTCTCCTTTCACTCCTAAGGCTCTTGGAGACCGAACTCAGTTCATCAGACTTAGCACCAAGGGCCTTATCTACTGAGCCATGTCACTGGCCAAAAGCCTTCTTGGTAAGTGTTAAAAGGCTACTTACTATGTGAGTCACTTTAAAGAAGAAGATCAGAAAGGGCATTATACAGAGATAGGACATAGATTATAGCTTGCCTGGCCTGGAGGGAATCAGAAATTGCTTGCTATATGAATAGTAAGGATTTTTTTTGAATTATAGAAGGGTTATAAAATGGGATTGTGGTGACAGGTACTCAACTGTGTAAATTTCCTACAAGTGCTGTGCTCATAGTTGATCATGGGTACACATAGCAGAGATTAGTGTGTCAATCATGTCTCATTAAAGCTGTTTAAAAATGTAATACATATGTGAAAGTGCAGGAACAGAGGAAAAGGTATGTAATTTTGTTGCCAGTGTCCCCAGACAGTAAAGAAAAGCCCACTCTCTCTTTCCTCGTTATGAGCCTGCCTACTCATTTTGTCTCATTGCCTACTGTATTGCCTTCTGTTGCTCTAGGTAGATAGAGTCACTGTGCACATACGAGTAGAGAGTTTCCTAGTGAATTTACACTGTGTATGTGCTTGTTTGCATATGCACACCCATCCAGAACAAGTACTCTCCATGTGAATGTAACTATTCAACATGTAATTCCAATATCTATAGTATGTTCTTATAATCCACCCTGTGCACTAAATTTCATGTCTGTAATTTTTTATTCATGAAGCTCAGATACCTGGCTTTGATCTCCCTGGAAACCAACCTCAGCTCTCAAGTTCAACCTCTTTTCCCAGGAAGAAATCAGAACAGGGAGGGCTATTGTCTCACACTAGGGCTTTCAAACTGAGCTAGTGACCCTTTGGGGTTGAGAATCAGAGTGGTTTCCAAGACAACAGTATTCAGATGCCTTCCCACCTGTAAGGCCTTTTCTTTCTGCCTGCCTGACTAGGAAGTGGGAAGAGGGACACCATAGAATGAACACACTGAATCCTGGAGATTATTTTAAATGTGGCTGTAAAGAGAAAGAACATTATCATTAAATAGAAAAACAAACTGGCAGCAACAACAAAAAATAAACCAAAGGAAGCTGTGTTGGTTAGTTTTTGTCAGCTTGACACAAACCTAGATTTAACTGAGAAGAAAGAAATCTCAGTTGAGGAATTGTGTCCATCATATTGTGGTATGGGAATGGGTCTCAACCTTTCTAATACTGCATCCCTTTAATATAGTCCACATGGTGTGGCAACTCCCATACAAGAAATTCTTTTCTTTTCTTTTCTTCGATATTTTCTTTACATTTCAGATGTCATTCCCTTTCCTGTTTTTCTCTCTAGAACCAGCCTATCTCAAACCCCCTCCCTCTGCTTCTATGAGGGTACTCCCCATACCTACCTATCCACCCACTCCTGCCTTTCCACCCTGGCATTCCTTTACAGTGAGGCATCAAGCCTTCACAGGACCAAGAGCCTCTCCTCCTATTGATGCCAGACAATGCCATCCTCTGCTACATATGCATCTGGAGCCATGAGTACTCTTTGGTTGGTGGTTTGGTCCCTGGGAGCTCTGGGGGTCTGGTTGGTTGATGATGTTCTTCCTATGGTGTTGTAAATCCCTTCACCTCCTTCAATCCTTTCTCTAACTCCTCCATTGAGGACCCCATTCTCAGTCCATGGTTGGCTGTGAGCATCTGCCTCTGTATTTCTCAGGCTCTGGCAGAGCCTCTCAGGAGACAGCTATATCAGGCTCCTGTCAGCAAATACTTCTTGGCATCCACAATAGTGTCTGGGTTTGGTGACAGTATATGGGATGGATCCCCAGGTCAGGCAGTCTCTGGATGGCCTTTTCATCAGTCTCTGCTCCATACTTTGTCTTCATATTTCCTCCTGTGGTTCATGAAATTATTTTCATTGCTACTTCATAACTATAATCTTATACAGTTATCTTAATATAAATATCTGATGTCTAGCACTAAAGAAGCTGTAACCTACAGGTTGAAAATCACTGTCCTATAGACATATCTGTGAGGCATTTTCTTGATCATGATTGATGTGGGAGGACCCAGTCCACTGTGGGTGGTACCACCTCTGAGTAGGTGCTTCTGAGTTCTACAAGGAAGTAAGCTTAAAAAGCCATGAGGAGCATGGCACTAAGTAACATTCCTCCATGCTCTCTGCTTCAGTTCCTTGCTCCTGGATCCTTTCTTGCCCACCGGTGGTGGTATCCCTCAGCGATGAGCTGTGGTGGGGATATGTACACCAAATAAACCCTTTCCTTTCCAGCTTGCTTCTGGTCAGAATATTCTACTTCAACAACAGATACAAACTAATCAAAGTAATCTAGTGCAGGAAATACAAAGTCCAAGATTGCATTTGGAAAGAAGACAGGTAAATGGAGTGTATGCTTATGTTTCTAAACCTCACTCGTGTATAACAACAGATCTCTCAGAAACTATTTTTAGGAACTCTATGTACAGTGATCCTGATTTAGTCAGCATGGAATAGGACTGCAAATTGAATATTACCTCACATTCCACTTAGGTAAAGCCTAGACTGCAGCTAGTAGATATGGATCTGTGTTTATAGACAGAAAACACAAATTAGACATGGGAAGCCCTTCTTTAAAAGTAAAGGGCTTCTTTATTCACTGCTACACTGGGCAGACTTCTTAGGAAAAAGAAAAAGAAAAAAATCAAGGTAGGTGTTTTTTTTTTCCCCAAAGGTGTTTTCAAAACATATACTTGCTATACTCTCTGGTGTTTTCAAACATATACTTGCTATACTCTCTGGTGTTTTCAAACATACACTTGCTATACTCTCTGGTGTTTTCAAACATATACTTGCTATGCTCTCTGGTGTTTTCAAACATATACTTGCTATACTCTCTGGTGTTTTCAAACATACACTTGCTATACTCTCTGGTGTTTTCAAACATATACTTGCTATGCTCTCGGGCTGTTCTTGCTATTCTCTACATTGTTGAAATCACAGTTTTGATGTTAAAACCCTGCATTTGTGAATAAACATATGGCTTTGTATTTATTAGTACAACTTTTTCTTGTACTTTGTCTTAAAAGTCAGTACGATAGTGAGCAGATACCTTCATGAAACACAAAACAGGGATTCTTTGGAAATCGAAGATGACTCAGATTTGTATCAGTTGCCCTGCAGGGCTCAGCTGTTAGGCATTTTGACCCTGTGCCAATATGATGCCGAATTAATTCATGTGCTTTTTATAAAAGGCCAAATAGTACTAGAGTTTTTATAATGAAAAATAAAATCATGAAATCCATTATCTCATGCATAGCTATGGAGATGCGCCTTCCCATATTTTCTCTTTGGAGTGGTAATCTCTGCATTTCCAAATATCTGGCTTTTTAAGAAGGGCTTCCCATGTTGTGTTCTGCTGTATCTTGTTACACATCACCTGTTGAGAATTTTTATTTATTTGTTTTTTCATTTTTAAATGGTGCCAGTCTTTAAGCCCAAAGCCTTCTACGGGCTTTACCACTGAGCCCCCAGCCAGAGCTCTGTTGAGTTCCCATTGCACCCCAGAAGCATTCCAACCACTCAGATATATTATTACAGGCCCAATGTCTTCTGTGTGGTTATCATGCTGGGAGCTACCCAAATTCCTGCTTAGGTTGTAGTCAAGAGTCTCAGGCAAAAATAAAACCCTCCCAAGAGAACTTTCTGCATCTATGTCAACATGGAGTTCATGAATGGCGTTTTCCAGAGCCTTCCAGGAAAATAATATGATAAAAAATAAAGAGAAAATTCTAGATAAGATGGCAGGTGGAGTGCTGCCTCTATGTGAGCTGGTAAAGGAGAGAACTAGAATAAGAATAATACACCTTTTATCAATGAGAAATAGAGGAGAAACTTTGGAAATCAGAAAGGAGGTAATGGGCTGTCAGAAAAGAGCTTAGAAAAAGCTGTTATGAGCCAGCAAGGGAAGTAAGCTGGTAGGGAAATGGAAAATAGCAGACATTTACAAAAGACAGACAGAATCCAGGCAGTCCTGCCCTCAGGATAAGCCTACCACCCTTACAAACCCCAAGTATACTAGGAGGCTTTGTTAGGAGAGGCTTATCTGGCAGATGGGTCACTGGTAGAAGGAAACACAATTTTGTCATGCTATATGATTTGGAGAGCATTGGCCAAGAACTATCTTGAGAAAGAACATATTGTTCAAAACCTGAGCTACATCAGGGTGGGGCTGGTGACTGAGATGAGGGGACATCCAATAGTGAAGGAGCCTCAAGTTGGCCTGGCACAGACCCTGGGTGAGGGAAGCCTCAGAGAGGTAGTAAAGAGCAGGATGGCTGAAAACCTACAAGCCAAGGGTGCAGGTAGCAGGAAGCTGCCTCTAGCTAGGAAATGCACTTCCATTGGTGGTTGGGAGCAGATCTCATCAACTGCAACTAATTCTGGAGTTAGCTCTGAGACTAAGGCCATTGGGTGGATCAAAATCTAGAGCCACCCATGTGCCCTTCACTAATTTAATGCTCAAGAGGTCTGGGAAGTAAAAGGACAGGTCCTCTGCCTCTGCCCATCTTGGTGTTTGGTTGTTTCCCACACTCCAAATACACTTTAGCTGGAGACACACTCCAGCTTGAACACTGCCCACTCTAGGGAGTACAGTTTGGGGAATCACAGGGAGGAGAGGATCTTCCCAATCTGCAGAATGAAAAGCTAGGTGTGGTTAAAAAAGCAGGCTACTCTACTATGTAAGGGAGAAAAACAATTAAGGAAAACAGTGGACATCAGACACTCATGCAATGCACACTCTACAACAGCAGAAACATACAGGAAAAACAAGAGTGCACAAGTTTAACTGACCCTCCCCAACCCCCATGAACAACTGGTAGCATCCAATCATCAAAGACACAGAAAGAAGCTTCTCACCTCACCTTTTTTTTGGTTCCCTTGTGATTCCTTTTTCCTCCTTAGATGTTTAGCAAGCCTTTTTACTTTATTGCGTGTTCATACATTTTTCATGTTTTTATTTCTTATGTCCCTTTACACAGTTTATGCTTTTGCCATTTGCTTATGCAATGTCGTGGTTAGCTTCAGTTTTGATTGCAGGAATGCCGAAATTAGATTGACCTGTGGCCACACCAGCAAAAGACAGTTTTGATTAATATTGAAGTGGCAGGGCCTGGCTCACTGTGGGTGGCACCATCCCTAGGCAGGTGCACTTGGGTATAGGATAAAGCTACCTGAGTAAGTGAGACAGCAAGCCAGTACGCAGTGTTCCTCCATGCTCTCTGCTTCAGTTCCTGACCTGACTTCCCTCAGTGATGGATTGAAACTCCAAATTGTAAGCTGAAATAAAGCTTCCCCCACCCCAACTTATTTATTTTTTGTGTTCTATACTTACATATTTTTGAATTAAACAACTTTATTTTTAAAAACAGAGATACATGTACAGATTTTAAAAGCATTTTGCATAAAACTATATGAATATATTTTTGTCAGTACTTGATTTTTTTTAAAGGTTTGATAGTATGCATTGAAAACTTACTAGTTTACAATGAGCATAAAGTACATATAAAACAAAACATAACATGGAAATAATCAAAGTTTTCTTGGTGTATAAAGATTAAACATAATGATTTTTAAATACCAAGGATTGCCACGAGGCTGCATTCTTAGCTCTTGAATTATTAATGATTTAAGGTCTAGGTGTACCACACTCTGAGAGGGTGCTATACACTTATTTTTTTTCTAAGAAAGACTGAGGCTTCCACATTTTGGCCTTCATTCTTTTTGAGCTTCATATGGCCTGTGAGTTGTTTCTGGGGTATTCAGAGCTTTCTGGGGTTAGTATCCCATTATCAGTGACTGCATATTATGTCTGTTCTTTTCTGGTTGGGTTATCTTGCTCAGGATGATATTCTCTAGATGCATCCAGTTTCTTAAGAATTTCATAAGGTCATTTTTTTTTCTGATAGCTGAGTAGTACTCCATTGTTTAAATTTACCACAATTTTTGTATCCATTCATCTACTGAAGGACATCTGGGTTCTTTCCAGCTTCTGGCTGTTATAAATAAGGCTGTTATAAACATGGAGGAACATGTGTCCTTGTTGTATGTTGGGGCATTTTTGCACCCCGACTAATTTTTAGACATTTATCACAACAACATGATACTACATACAACAACATGAAACTATCGAATGCACTTTTTTCATGGGGGGGGACAATATATTTTTATTTTCTTCTTTTTTGCCCCTTATATTTTCCAGTAGTATTTTGAGTTGACTGTGCTTGGTAATAGCTCCTAATCATAAGGAATTGAGTCAGGCTATACTGAGCAATAGTCCTTAGCCATAAAGAGTTGCTTGCCTTCTGGTCTGACCTGTGCCCTGAGCAGACTTGGGGTGCTGGCTCCACACCCATTCCCACAACACCCAGAGGGAGCCCACCTCCTGTAGAGTTAGTGGTGGTGGTAGTGGTGTCCACGAATCTGCTCTGACACAGGGCATGAATGTGAAAAGTTTGATTGCACTTACTCCATGCCATCGCTAGTTGTTGGGCAAAGGGCAGCCACAGGGAACCCACTCTGGGGATGAGAAAGTCCATGCCATTGCTGGTTGTTGGGCAAAGGGCAGCCACAAGGTAACCGCTCTGGGGGTGAGAAAGCACAGTCTGAGGCACAGGGATGGACAGCCAGAGCTCGATTGTCAGTCCCCAGGCCTTCAACAAGGTCGGGGTAGCATGGTTCTTCGGCTTTTGGACACCCAGGTGCCACTGGGTGCTGCTGAAGAAGACAGAGATCAGGATTCATAGATGCAAGCATCACCAACAGAATACAAAGGATGGAAGAAAGAATCTCAGGGGCAAAAGATAGCATAGAAAACAATAATACAACAGTCAAAGAAAGTGCAAAATGCAAGAAGCTCCTAACTCATAATATCCAGGAAATCCAGGACAAAATGAGATCAAACCTGAGGATGATAAGTATAGAAGAGAGCAAAGATTCCCAACTTAAATGGTCAGTAAATATCTTCAACAAAATTATAGAAGAAAAGTTCCCTAACCTAAAGAAAGTTATGCCCATAAGCATATAAGAAGTCTATAGAACTCCAAATAGATTGGACCAGAAAAGAAATTCCTCTTGTCACATAATAGTCAAAATAACAAATACAAAAAACAAAGAAAGAATATGAAAAGCAGTAATGGAAAAAAGGTCAAGTAACATATAAAGGCAGACCTATCAGAATTACACCAGACTTCTCACCAGAGACTCTAAATGCCAGAAGATCCTGGGCAGATGTCATACAGACCCTAAGAGAACACAAATGCCAGCCCAGGCTACTATAGCTAGCAAAACTCTCATTTAACTTAGATGGAGAAACAAAGATATTCCATAATAAAAACAAATTTACACAATATCTTTCTACAAATCCACCCCTACAAAGGGTAATAGATGGAAAACTCCAACACAAGGAGGGAAACTACACCCTAGGAAAAGCAAGACATTAATCTTTCAACAACTCCAAAAGAAGACAGCCACACAAATATAATTTTACCTCTACCAACAAAAATAACAGTAAACAACAATCACTGGTCCCTAATATCTCACAACATCAATGGACTCAATTCCCTAATAAAAATACATAGACTAACAGACTGAATACACAAGGAGGACTCAGCATTTTGCTGCATACAGGAAACGCACCCCACAAAGACAGATGCTATCTTAGAGTAAAAGTAAAATTTCCAAGCAAATAGTCCAAAGAAACAAGCTGGCATAACCATTCTAATATCCAATAAAATAGACTGTCAACCAAAAGTTATATTTAAAAAAAAAAAAGATAAGGAAGGACACTTCATACACATCAAAGGAAAAATGTACCACCAAGATGAAGTCTCAATTCTGACCATCTATGTTCCAAATTCAAGGGCATACACATTCATTAAAAAGAAAAACTTTACTGAAGCTCAAAGCACACATTGAACCTCACACAATAAGAGTGGGAGACTTCAACACCACACTCTCATCAATGGACAGATCATGGAAGCAGAAACTGAACAGAGACACAGTGAAACTAGCACAGGTTATGAACCAAATGAATTTAACAGTTATATATAGAATATTTTATCCTAAAACAAAAAATATACCTTCTTCTCAGCACCTCATGGCACCTTCTCCAAAATTGACCATATAATTGGTCACAAAACAGGCCTCAACAGATACAAGAAGATAGAAATAATCCCATGCATCCTATCAGATCACCATGGACTAAGGCCGGTCTTTAATAACAACAAAAATAACAAAAATCCCACATACACATGGAAGCTGAACAATACTCAAAGATAACTTGGTCAAGGAAGAAATAAATAAAGAAATTAAAGGCATTATAGAATTTAATGAAAATGAAGGAACAACATACCAAAACTTATGGGGCACAATGAAAGTGGTGCTAAGAGGAAAACTCATAGTTCTGAGTGCCTCTAAAAAGAAACTGGAGAGAGCATACAATAGCAGCTTGACAGCACACCTGAAAGCTCTAGAACAAAAAGAAGCAGATATGCCAGCTCTCTCTACTTCAAGCCTGCTTCCTCTGACTGAGATAGGGTGGTCGTCTTGTTCTTAGGACTTTACCTTATGCCTTTGGTCTGCCCTTGTTTCTGTTCCACTGACCATGTAGCCTCTTGTTATTTTTACTTTTCAGTTACTTTTTGTCTTTTCAGGCTGTCTGCCTTCATCTGCATTCACACACACACACACACACACACACACACACACACACACACACACACTAGTTCTAGATATGTTGATCACTGGGTTCAGTCTTACAGAGACTCAAAAGTCTTTTGGGTATGCATAATATTGAAAAAATTGTCTCAGGATGTTTTACTTTACTGAAAAGCTGGCTCTGGAGATAGGCCCACCTGCTTCAGCCTCAAATAGGTTCATCTCAATAGGGCCTCCATAGCTTCTGTCTTGGGTCAGGGTGGCCTCCTAACTCTGTGTCAGAGAAAAAGAGAAAAATGGAACAACTCAGGAAAAAAAGACATTATGTGCTTGAGAGTAGCTAAAAGATAAAGTATTTCCAATACAGGTTATTATTGTTTAATGTCATGCTATAAAGGTATTTATTAAAAAGTCAGCTAACAAGATGATTTAACACAGAAAGAATAAAAAGGACCTTCTGTGTAAAATTTCTCAGTAGTGACTCTCGCATCATAGTTTTAACTGGGATCCATCAGCTACATTCTTAGATGATATAAACATAAATTTAATGATAATGATTTTTAAAACTCTATATGCTGCATAAGTTATAAATACTGTCTTATGTTTTCTATAAGGCTTGCCTAAAAAGGTAAAGGCCTAATGGTTTAACAAAATGTATCTATGTAATATTAATTCATTGTGTTACTCTATGTGTTGTAACTTGGATTCAACCTTCTTTTATTAAGCTGATGTTCCACAATATCTTCTAAGCTGAACAATTATTATCTTCAGAACTCCAGCTGAGCCTGCTTAAAATAATTACAGCTAAACTCATTAAGCATATTCCTTCAAATAAAGAGGATATAGACACAATCATTGAACCTTCACCCAAGTATCCATCCACTACTCCCAGATGCTTGCATGCAAATGAACCCTAATTATATGAGACTTCAAGATTTTTTAAGTGTACAAGATATAAACTACAAATGAGGAGGAAGTTCACCAGCATGAAAAAAGCTATTATATGGACAGCGTAAGGGAACCAATTAGTGTCTAACACTTCCCTTTAGAAACATTTCTTAGAACAAATGAATTAGTTACTATTATAACTCATGATATTTAAATTTTTTAATCAAAAGAGATTTGTATATAAAAGTTAAAATGTGTAAAATCTCTCTCTCTGAAATCCCCCATCCCCACCACCTCATCCTTCTTGGTTCTTGATTACAAAAAAAAAAAAATATTCCCCATTTAAGATCATGGATATCTTTGAAGTTCTTGCTGAAATGTAAATTTTCTCTCAAGATCTGTAAGACTATTATGTGGTAGTTTAAAAAGGCTTTAAAATCCCAATAAAAGTTAACTTAAAACTTACAACAAAAAGAAAAAAGAGGAGTTGTCCAAACATAGAGAAAGCAAGACAGGAATGGAGACAACCTGAGTAGGCCATCCAGAAATGATGCAGACAACAGAAGGGATGCTTTCAATAACAAAGAATCCCCCAGGAATATGCAGGGCATCAGCTAAAATGTCAGGACCATGCACATAGGATTTTACAGTTAGACACTGGTTATTTTATGTGATGTGTTTACCAAAAGGAGGAGCACTAGACAGCAGATTGCCATGGCAGCAGAACAAAAGTAACCCAGACCCGGATCCTGACCCAGACCCAGGCCTCATCCCCGACTCAGACCCTGACCCTGACCCTAAACCTGGTTCTGGAGCTTCTGCTACATACTTGATCCCAACTTGCTTTATTATTGCTCCAAAAACTACACTTCTTACCCTATTTCTTTCTCTTTACTCTTTTCTCCCTTTCTTTCTTTTATCTTAATTGAACAACTTTATTTTTTAAAAAAAACAGAGATCAGATCATCCACCACCAGGAACAGCAGAGATCCAGGGAGACAGCTTGGTGAAAAGGCGTTCTGACTAGTCAGGTTGTACAGAGGCCTCAGCAGAGAGATTTCTGCCGAGCGTGTGGAAAGTGTGCCCCCTCCCGCCCCAGCTTGGTTCTGGGAACCAGTAACCCGGCATTGTGCTATGCCCAGCCGGAGGACATTGAGTGCAGAACGGCACTCAGACCATCCGCCACCAGGAACAGCATCAAACTTAATGATGAGAAACTTGAAGCAATCCCACTAAAATCAGGGACTCAACAAGGCTGCCCACTCTCCCCCTACCTATTCAACATAGTATTGGAAGTCCTGGCTGGAGCAATTAGACAGCAAAAGGAAATCAAAGGGATACAAATTGGAAAGGAAGAAGTAAAAATATCACTATTTGCAGATGACATGATAGTGTCCTTAAGCGACCCCACAAATTCCACCAGAGAACTTCTACAGCTGATAAACAAGTTCAGCAAAGTGGCTGGATATAAAATTAACTCAAACAAATCAGTAGCCTTCTTCTACTCAAAGGACAAACATGTGAAGAAAGAAATTAGGGAAAAGATCTCCCATGCTCATGGATTGGAAGGATCAACATTTTAAAAATGGCCATCTTACCAAAAGCAATCCACAGATTCAATGCAATCCCCATCAAAATACCAACCCAATTCTTCATTGAGTTGGAAATAGTAATGTGTAATTTCATCTGGAATAACAAAAGACCTAGAATAGCAAAATCCATCCTCAACAACAAAAAAAATCTGCGGGAATCACTATCCCTGACCTCAAGCTATATTACAAGGCAATTGTGCTAAAAACTGCATGGTACTGGTACAGAAATAGGCATGTGAATCAATGGAATAGAATAGAAGATCCAGAAATGATCCCTCTCGTATATGGTCACCTGATTTTTGACAAAGGAGCTATAAACATTCAATGGAAAAAGGACAGCCTATTCAACAAATGGTGTTGGCCCAGCTGGCACTCAGCATGCAGAAGAATGAAAATAGACCCTTTCTTATCTCCTTGTACAAAGCTCAAGTGCAAATGGATCAAAGATCTCCACATTAAACCAGATACACTGAAACTATTAGATGAGAAAGTAGGGAAAACCTTAGAACATATAGGCACAGGAGAAAATTTCCTGAACAAAACACCAATGGCTCGAGCTCTAAGGCCAAATATTAAGAAATGGGACTTAATGAGATTGCAAAGTTTCTGTAAGGCTAAAGACACTGTCAAGAAAACAAAACGGCAACCAACAGAGTGGGAGAAAATCTTTACCAACCCCACATCAGATAGAGGCCTAATATCCAAGATATACAAAGAGCTCAAGAAGCTAGACACCAGAGAATCAAACAACCCTATTTAAAAAAATGGGGTGCAGAGCTAAGCAAAACGTTCTCAATTGAGGAATATCAAATGGCTGAGAAACATCTAAGGAAGTGCTCTACATCATTAGCCATTAGGGAAATGCAAATCAAAACAACCCTGAGATTCCACCTCACACCAATCAGATTGGCCAAGACCAAAACTGAGATGACAGCAGATGTGGCGAGGTTGCGGAGAAAGAGGAACACTTCTCCACTGTTGGTGGGGTTGTAAACTGGTACAGCCACTCTGGAAATCAGTCTGGCGGTTCCTCATAAAATTGGACATAGTACTACCTGAAGACCCACTTATTCCACTTCTGGGTATATACCCCAGAGACTCTCCAACATACAATAAAGACACAGGCACCACAATGTTCATAGCAGCTCTATTTATAATAGCCAGAAGCTGGAAAGAACCCAGATGTCCTTCAGTAGATGAATGGATACAAAAATTGTGGTAAATTTAAACAATGGAGTACTACTCAGCTATCAGAAAAAAAATGACCTTATGAAATTCTTAAGAAACTGGATGCATCTAGAGAATATCATCCTGAGCAAGATAACCCAACCAGAAAAGAACAGACATAATATGCAGTCACTGATAATTGGATACTAACCCCAGAATGCTCTGAACGCCCCAGAAACAACTCACAGACTGTGTGAAGTTCAAGAAAAAAAAGAAAGAAAATAAAACCATTATGTTTACTCCTTACACACCAAGAAAACCTTGATTAATTCCAGGTTACATCCTGTTTTACATGTACTTTATGTTCATTGTAACTAGTTAGATCTTAATGCACACTATCAAACTTTATTTTAAAAAAAGCCATGCAATGACAAAAATGTATTCGTTATACTTTTATGCAAAAATACTTAAAATTTGTACATTTATCTTTGTTTTTTAAAATAAAGTTCTTCAATTAAAAAAGAGTAGAAAAATAAAAAAACAGAGATAAATGTACAGATTTTAAAAGCATTTTTGCATAAAAGTGTATATATGTACATATATATGTATTGCCTATCTCCCTTCCTTCTTTCCTCCATTTCCTTCATCCCCCCCCCCATTTATTCTTTGTCCTTTCCTTCCTCTCTCTCTCTTTCACTCTTCCTTTCCTTCTCTTTTTCCTCCCTTCTTCCCTCCCTTCTTCCTTCCCTCCCTCTCTTTCCTCTTTGTACAGAGGACTGAATGCAGGGCATTATGTACACCAGACAAGCACTGAACCACTGCACTCTGTGGCCAGCCTCTACTGTGTCTTACAAATTCTGCTAACCCCAGTATTTCTTGTAAACACACAGAAAATATATTAATTTTGGCTATTTTTAAATTATGTACTCTTACCTTAACTTTGGGGCATCCTCCAGGTTTTTAACTATTCATTCTATATTGGTTTTAATATTTCATCATATAGGAGAAAAAGTTAACAGATAATTCAAGTCCATCTTATTACTCAGCATCAGTTTCTAGATTTTCTGTCACTTCAGCAAATTCCTCCGTTGAGAGTTTGAGCACCCTGTTTTCCAAAGAAGTATGGAGGTTATCCTTTTTGATCTTCCCCACTTAGAAAAAAAGATAGCAAAGCAACATTGGGGGGGAAAGTCACATGGTAGTACAATAAGAAAAAAATTTTATCCATATTAAACTTAAATAATTATATTTCTAAAACAAAATAAGAGATTTAAAAATTCTAAAATTTTACGGTTTTGTAACATTAGATTTTAATAATACTGAGGCCCCAAGTAGATCTGTCCATTCAAATGTCTTAACAGAACATGGAAGCCAGATGTACTGATTTTAATTATTCTCACTGAGAAATGGAAGTGTTTAAATGTGGTTAAAGGGTATAGGAAAGTGGGGCATTGATACCAACTTTATTCTACTGAACAGAGAGCCATTTGTATTTGTGGATTCTTAGTTATCTCTGTGGCTCCATGGTGCATGTCAATCATGGATAACCCTTTGTTTCATCCTTTTTATTTAGAGAAAAAGTGGAATAAATATAAAAATATAATAGGCTGTATGTCACCAAAATATATTACAACAGTAGATAAAGTGTATCCTCAAAAAAAACTTACAACAAAAGAGGTTAATAGTTTTTTTATCTATTTACAGGTGACCTTAATTTGCTACAGCATGCTGTGTATAAATTCTAAGGTTACAATGTCTGACTTAAAGATATATATCTAATCACTATGTCTTTGCTAACTTTGTTAAGATCTAGCTATTTGAAGAAATTAAATTATGTAAAAACAAAACAAAACAAAAAACTGTGATATTTGGTAAAGTGCATTATAAAAGGATGGGGAAAATGGCATTCCAAGTCTCTTCATGGACAATAGCTATGGTCTGAAATCTATTTTGATAGCAAAAGAGCTTCAATTCAAAATTATTGTAATTTTAAGACTCAAAATATCGTATAGATTTTATTTATTTACTTATATGATTTTATCATTTATTTATTTTAAATTCAACATAATAATTTTTATTTTGGGGGCATTTCACACAATAAACACCGTCACACTCACCTCCCAGTCCCTCCATATCTGTCCTCCTAACCTTGTGACCTTCTGCTTCCCAAAAAACAGCAAACAACAACAACAAAAAATCCCTAATCCAATTTGTATTATCTGTATACTCACTGGAACAGGGTCAACCTCTGTGTGACCTGCTCCTTAAATAGAACGGAGTCCTTCCGTTCTTACAACCCCTCCCCCCCACCAAAAGCCATCAATTTCAGAGAGCTACATACACATCAGCACCCTTATACTTTTTTAAGAGTTCTCTTCAATGGCTTCCTAAGGCTACTATTTCGGGGATGGGATGGAGAGTAGGAGTTTTCACAGAAGCCTTCTGTAGTCCTCTTTCTTACCTGTGCATCTGTAGTCATAGATATCACTACCAAGGTAGCGTTTTTGCTTTTTACATAATATCCACAGTGTCTTTACAGACATTAACACAGAGCCTGGTTGCAGTAGGACCATGGACTCTGACATGGCTCTTGGTGACAGCATGGGCCAGGACATCACCATGGCCTCAGCTGACAGCACTGTGCATAGCTCATGGTTCCATAAGGTTTCTGGTGACAGCACAGACTATGAACATAGCCCCAAGGTGCAGTAGGACCACAAACCAAGGCCCTTAGGGGCATCCCAGACCACAGACACATGGCCTCAGTCTAAAACACAGACCACAGTGGCAGCACTGGCCATGAACATTAACACAGACCCTGGTTGCAGTAAGACTAAGGACCCTGACATGGTCCTTGGAGGCAATGTGAGCCAGGACATCACTATGGCCTCAGGTGGCAGCACATGCCACCCAGATTAATATGACCCTGGCAGCAGACACAGCCCATGGACATAGACATGGCTCAGGCAGCAGCACAGATCACAGACATGGCCTTCAGTGGCAATTTGGACCACAGACATCAACACAGACCCTAGTTACAGCAGGACCTCGGACCCACTCATGGCCTTTGGTGCAGCTCAAAATCTTAACAAAAAGGAAATTATTAAATCCTAATCTTACGAGGGTTATTCATTATAAACTGTTTTGTTTGCTTGCTTGCTTGCTTGCTTTTTGAGACAGTGCAGTCTTGGCTGGCCTGAAACTTATTTTGTAAACCAGGCTAGCCTAGAACTCACAAAGATCCACTTGTCTCTGCCTCACAAGGACTAGGATTAAAGGTGTGTGTCACCACGCCGAGCATGAAATGTGAAAGATAACTAAGACATAAAAGTTAATAGTCAGTCACCTTATAAATAGTCAAATTTTTTAATGCACTCAAATTTGTGATTTTAAACTGATTTGTGTCTCCCATTGTGTAGTCTTCTGTATATATTATCAAAGTAAGGCCTAAGGAAAGTACCTCAAAATAAGTTTAAAGTAAGCTTAAAGCTTGTTTAATACAAAATAATATTCAAAATAAGATATATAGACCAGGGCTACACAAAGAAGCCCTGTCTTGAAAAACCAATATATGTATATGTGTATGTATATGTGTTTATACATATACATAATTAAATGCCTGAGTAAAATGCATTAAATTTAAAACACACTTGCATGGCATGACATCCCTAGACTCTACTCTTTCTCTTGGATGGGACTCAGCCTCACCAGAATAAATTATATGCTAGCCTCATTACAGGATAATGATGCATGGAAATAAGACCTGCCAAAAGTCTGCTGCTTTTCCCTCCAGTTGTGTACCAGCTTTGGCTGTGTAGGCCAAATTAGAAAACAAACCAAAAATCCCCCCTTATCTCTATGGAGGATGGGTTAACTCCTTGTGTCTCATATGACACAAGGTAGATTCTCCTGCCCGGTTGATGGTCTTAGAATCTATAGTTGTTACATCCTCAATGTCTAAACAACAGAGAGGAATTACAATTAATAATTACTCTGCCCTCAATGTCTCCTGAACTGATATATAAGGACACTGTGAACAGGGAACCTTGTACCTAAGCTTACCATCCGACTAGAATGGGACCTTCATGCGAGTTTGGTTGGCCATGCCTACTACCCTGGCTTTCAGTTCTTCCTCTTAAGAAAAACAAATTCCAGGGTCCACACCATAACCACCCACGTACCATAATTAAAGGAGGCTGCCAGACACAGCCATCAATCTCACAGCTTTGGGTAATTATTCAGACTATCCACATGTCTTTGGAAATTTTGCTATTCATTCCTATTAAAAATGACTCAATAAGATTCCATTTCTTTTTTAAATTGCCGATTAGATGCTGACTTTCACTGCCTACTTTTGCAAAGCTTCTGGGTGCTGTTCCTTGTGCAGGAGTCTGTTGTAAGGAACAGATAATTACAATTACCTCAGCCTTCTACTGAGTTTTACATGGTAAGCCTAGTCAGTTGTACAATTGTATTTAACCTTACTAAACAAAATATGCTAATTTTATTTCTTAATCTTTCACACAGATTGTACCGTTATTGCTTCCTGACTTTTGTTCCAGATTTTTTTCCCATCTGTTAAGCTTTATTGTGATTCCCTAGATGGACCTCTTCTGAAGCACTCTAATTGTTGTCCTTTCTATATTGACTCCCTTTGTCAGCTGGAAGAAATGTGTGCATCCCATACCTTTATAAAGCAGTTCAGGTAACCGCCATCCAACTCATCCCTCTTTTTGCCACCCTTGGCATTGTTTTCTGGACTTTGCATGAAACTAACTGGACTAAAGCCTTTTCTACAGCAATTAACTCCTCTGTTTCATCAGCTCTGAAAAACCTCAGAGTTTCCAGATCAGCTTAATCTCTGTTTTATTCAGAGTTCTCTAGAGTAGCAGAACATATAGAATATATCAATAGATAGATAGATGATAGATAGATAGATAGATAGATAGATAGATAGATAGATAGATAGATAAAGGGAATTTATTAATATCACTTTCAGGCTATGATTCAACTAATCAACAATGCTGGCTATGAACTGAAAGTCCAAGAAACCAAAAGTCGCTCAGTCCACAAGTCTAGATGTCTCAGCTGGTTTTCAGTAGACTTGGAACACTAAAGAAGTAGGCTTTCATGCCATTAAAGAAATGGACTTGCTAGCAAGGTGAGAGCAAGAAAGCAAAGAGCAAAAGCTTCCTTCTTCCTATATATGTCCTTATATAGACTTCCAGCATACAGTGTGGCCAAGATTAAAGATGGGTCTTCCTGCCTCAAGATCTGAATTAAAGCCATGCATCTCCTGCCTCTAGTTCACCAGGTTGGCACTGAGCCAGCACACCAGGCCATGCTTGTCCCTCACTGAGGGTCATTTTGATGTTTATGACCCATGTCACTACTCAGGATCTGTGGATGTCTGAGGTCTGTGTTGCAACCAGAAGCCATGTTGAGAGGGAGGGACATGAAAGGTTTCTGTGAGAACCCTGTATCTTCCCCAACCACCCCTCAAAGTAACAACCAAGATAGGAAGCCATCAATGAGAACTCTTAAGGGTTCTGGGGATGCTGAAGTGTGGCTGGTGTAAGGAAGGAGAACTCAGCTCTACTTAAGGAAAAGGTTACTTTAAAAGTTTGTCTCTGTTCCAGTGAGTCCATGGATAATACAAATTGGACTTAATTTTACTTTTTCTTGGGGGTGTTAAAGGAGTGGGAAGCAGACATGGAAGAGCTGGGAAGTGAGTATGATCGGGATGTATAATGTGAAATTTCCAGAGAATCAATCACAATATTATGTTAAAAAATAAAATCCTCCCCTAAAAAAAAATCAAACAACAAAAGAATTGTAACTTCATGGTAGCTGCACACACACACACACACACACACACACACACACACAAAATGTCCTTCAGCCCCTCTATTAAATGTGCTCAACCTTCATCCTGCAAAATGTATATGCACACATGTATATGTAACCCACTTAATTTATTTTGCATTGTGTGCATGTGTTCAGGACTGACCACTTGGGAATGAATGATCTCTATTTGGGAGTTCTTACTTGGAGAAAACTGACTCACCCTCTCTCAGCAGTCATTAACCTTCTGTAGCTTTTCTTCCAGGCACAGGGCCATGTGGCATTTCCCCTGTCCACATTGACATGTGAACAGGTGTCATTATGCTAGTCTTGTTCAGGCAATTTCATTGTTAAAATTTCATGGATACATTTTTCTTTTCATGTCTAGGGGATATGTGTAGGGGGCTAGCTATCCACCAGTGTACTGGGCCTGAGCCTTAGACTTAGGGTTTGTGTTACAGATATATCAGCTGGGATTGGACATCCCATAGTTATTTATTCTTTGCATTTTGACCAGCTGTGTATTTTGGTAATAGTCTCCATCGGTTGCATAAAGAAACTTCTCCCATGAAGAGTGAGCCCTGTACTTGTCTGTCAATATAAAAATAGGTATTTAGGAAACAGAAATTATATTGGTTTATGAAACTGGCAGTAGTAGTGTTCTCCTCATGGGTTTATAACCTTTCCGACAACCATAGGCTATTAGCTAGGTTTACAGTACCAGGCATGAATTCTCTTCTGTTGATCATGTCTTACACCCGATTAGACAGCTTTTGGTTGTGCTGGGATAAGCGCCATTATTGCACCATTGTAACTATCTCGCTAGTCTGGTCAGTGCTGTGATTCAGGCTTTAGAGCGAACTAGGACTACTAATTTCTTCTCTCCCTTTGCAGCTTGCATAGCACCTTCCAATACTATGAAAGCTACCTTGTGACCAACATATGTAACTCAGACCCAGGCAGACCACCACATTCACCATTCTGTCCTCTGTTCAGGTCCCCTGTAGTTTTACCACCTACCTCAGAAAACCCTTTCTTTCAGCCCGTCTCTCTTCCTTTGAGACTCTTTTAAAGTATTATGTTGTGTGTTTTACTCTTCTCACATTTATCTAATTTTGGCTTGTAATTTTTGTTATGAAAAAAAAACCCTTTTTTGTTTTTATTTTCAAATCCTTTTTTCCTTTTTCCTATATAACATTCTTCACCATTTCCTTTCTTCTTGCTCCTTTTGTGAATTTAGCTTTGTTTCTCTCCTATTTCTCCTCTTTACTGGACTCCTTCCTTTACCCCATGTATTTCCTGTCCTAGTTACCATACATAATTTTGTCATAATGATCCAGGATTTTTTTTCTTTTTTAAAAAAATGTATTTATTCTTCTATGTATGTGAGCACACTGTAGCTGTCTTCAGACACACCAGAAGAGGGCATCAGATCTCATTACAGATGGTTGTGAGCCACCATGTGGTTGCTTGGAATTGAACTCAGGTCCTCTGGAAGAGCAGTCAGTGCTCTTGACCGCTGAGCCATCTCTCCAGCCCTGCTCCCAGGAATTTTTTCTTTAATGGCATTGGTAATCATTTCTCTCTTCTGGAGCTCTGCCTTCCAGATTATTCAGTCTTGTCTTCATCAGATCCAGGATAAGCTCCTAGTCACATGTGGCATGATAAGCCAAGACTTCAAAAGAGGTCACCTATGTGTTGGAACTTGAACAAGCTACACTTTGGTGTTGCTAGTTCAACCATGAATATAGTTGAGAGTTTAAAATGTTAGAAATTCAAAGCCTAAATTATCTTGAGTAATTTAGCCTGTTTAATAGCCAGGCTTTCCACTGTGGGTGACTTAACATTCTGTGATGGGAGCCCTAAAACTACTTAATAAAATTAACTTTAGTGACTTCTATAACAAATCCAAAATTTACTAAAACATATTACCCACAACCCCCCCTAACCTAATACCAAAACCTCTTCTGTTATTAAGTCCTCTATTTACCTCACCCTCTCTTCTAATCAAATTCAATTCAAAACTCTTAATAGAAGTCAAGATGTATACCAGATTATTTATTTTTATTGGATATTCTCTGTATTTACATTTCAAATGTCATCCCCTTCCCCCCCCCCTCAATCCCATCTCTCCTCCTCCTCCCCTTGCTTTCATGAAGATGCTCCTTCTCCCAACCACCCTCTACACTGGGAATATGTGCCTTCACTGGACCAAAGTCTCTTCTCCCATTGATGGCAGACAATGCTATGCTCTGCTACATAGGCAACTGGAGCCGTGAGTCTCTCCAAGTGTACTCACTGGTTGGTGCTTTAATCCCTGGGAGTTCTGGAGGGATTGGTTAGTTGATAATGTTGTTTTTCCCATGGGGTTGCAAACCCTTTCAACTCCTTCAGTCCTTTCTTTAGCTCTTTCATTGGGGTCCCCGTGTTCAGTCTGATGGTTAGCTGCAAGCATCCTCCTCTGTATCTGCATGACTCTGACAGAGCCTCTGGGGGGACATCCATATCTGTCTCCTGCCAGTAAGTACTTCATGGCATCCACAATAGTGCTTAAGTTTGGTGGTTGCATATGGGGTGGATCTCCAGGTGAGGCAGTCTCTGAGTGATCTTTTCTTCAATCCCTGCTCCACTATTTGTCCCTTTATTTCTTCCCATGAGTGTTTTGTTCTCCCTTTTAAGAAGGACTGAAGAATCCATATTCTGGCCTTCCTACTTTTTAAGCTTCATAAGATTTGTGAATTATTTCTTGGGTATTTCAAGCTTTGGGGGCTAGTATCTGCTGATCAGTGAGTACATACCATGAGTGTTTTGGGGTTTTCTGTTTTGTTTTGTTTTGTTTTGTTTGTGACTGGGTTACTTCACTCAGGATGATAGCCTCTAGTTCCATCCATTTTCCTAGAAATTTCATGAAGTTATTGTTTCTAATAGCTGAGTAGTATTCCATTGTGTAATGTACTACGATTCCTGTATCCATTCATCTGTTGAAGGACATCTGGGTTCTTTCCAGCTACTGGCTATTATAAGTAAGGCTGCTATAAACATGGTGGAGCATATGTCCTTATTATATGCTTAAGTGTCTTTTGGGTATATGCCCAAGAGTGGTATAACTGGGTGCTCAGGTAGTACTATGTCCAATTTTCAGAGGAACCTCCAAACTGATTTCCAGAATGGTTGTACCAGCCTACAATGGAGGAGTGTTCCTCTTTCTCCACATCCTTGACAACATATCCTATCCCCTGAGTTTTTTATCTTAGTCATTCTGACTGGTATGAGGTGGAATCTCAGGGTTGTTTTGATTTGCATTTCCCTGATGACTAGGGATGCTGAACATTTCTTTAGGTGCTTCTCAGCTATTCTGTATTTCTCAGTTGAGAATTCTGTGTTTAGCTTTATTCCCCATTTTTAACAGGATTTTTGATTCTCCTGAGTCTAACTTCTTGTGTTCTTTGGATATAGTGGATATTAGCCCTCTATCAGATGTAGGATTGGTAAAGATCCTTTCCCAATCTGTTAGTTGCAATTTTGTCCTCTTGACAGTGTCCTTGGCCCTACAGAAGCTTTACAATTTCCTGAGGTCCCATTTATTGATTTTGATCTTAGAGCATAAGCCATTGGTGTTCTGTTCAGGAAAATTCCCCATGTGCCTATATTTTCTAAGCTCTTCCCTGCTTTCTCTTCTATCAGTTTTAGTGTACCTGGTTTTATGTGGAAGTCTTTGATCCACTTGGACTTGAGCTTTATCAAAGGAGATAAGAATGAATAGATTTGCAATTCTTCTGCATGCTGACTGCCAGTTGAACCAACATTTGTTGAAGATGCTGTCCTTTTTCCATTGACTGACTCTTTTTAGTTCCTCTGTCAAAGATCAAGTGACCACAGGTGTGTAGGATCATTGCTGGGTCTTCAATTCTGTTCCATTGATCTACCTGCCTTTCTCTGTACCAATACCATGCGGTTTTTTATCACGATTGCTCTGTAATACAGCTTGAGGTCAGGGATGATGATTTCCCCCCAGAAGTTCTTTTATTTTTGAGGATAGTTTTTGCTATCCTGGATTTTTTGTTATTGCAAATGAATTTGCAAATTGATCTTTCTAACTCTATGAAAAATTGAGTTGGAATTTTGATTGGGATTGCATTGAATCTGCAGATTGCTTTTGGCAAGATGGACATTTTTACAATGTTGATCCTTACAGTCCATGAACATGGAAGATCTTGCCATCTTCTGAGACCTCTTCAATTTCCTTCTTCAGAGACTTGAAGTTCTTGTCATACAGATCTTGACACCCTTCACAATAGTCATAAATAATATAAAATACCCTTCACAATAGTCATAAATAATATAGTCACACCAAGGTATTTTATATTTTTTATGACTATTGTGAAGGGTGTCCACTCCCTAATTTCTTTCTCAGCCTGTTTATCCTTTGAATAGAGGAAGGCTACTGATTTGTTTGAGTTAATTTTATATTCAGTCACTTTGCTGAAGTTGTTTATCATCTGTAGGAGTTCTTTGGTTGAGTTTTGGGTGTCACTTAAGTACACTATCATATCATCTGCAAATAGTGATATTTTGACTTCTTTCTTTCCAATGTGAATCCCTTTGACTTCTTTTTGTTGTCTAATTGTTCTGGCTAGGACTTCCAGTACTATATTGAATAGGTAGGGAGAGAGAGGGCAACCTTGTCTAGTCCCTGATTTTAGTGTGATTGCTTCAAGTTTCTCCCCATTTAGTTTGATGTTGGCTACTGGTTTGCTGTATATTGCTTTTCCTATGTTAAGGTATGAGCCTTGGATTCCTGATCTTTCTAAGACTTTTACCATGAAGGGCTGCTGAATCTTGTCAAATGATTTCTCAGCATCTAATGAGATGATCATGTGTTTTTTTTCTTTGAGTTTTTTTTTTATATAGTGCATTACGTTGATGGATTTTTATATATGAACCATCCCTGTGTCCCTGGAATGAAACCTACTTAGCCATAATGAATGATTACTTTGATGTGTTCTTGGACTCAGTTTGCAAGCATTTTATTGAGTATTTTTGCATTCATGTTCATGAGGGAAATTGGTCTAAAGTTCTCTTTCTTTGTAGGGTCTTTGTGTGCTTTAGGGATGAGCATAATTGCGGCTTCGAAGAATGAGTTGGGTAGTGTTCCTTTTGTTTCTATTTTGTAGAATAGTTTGGTGAGTATTGGTATTAAGTCTTCTATAAAGGTCTGATAGAGTTCTGCACTGAACCAATTTGCTCCTGGGCTTTTTTGTTGGCAGGCTTTTGATGACTGCTTCTATTTCTTTAGAGGTTATGGGACTGTTTACATGGTTTATCTGATCCTGATTTAACTTTGGTACCTGGTATCTGTCTAGAAATTTGCTCATTTTCTCTAGATTTTTCAGTTTTGTTGAGTACAGGTTTTGTAGTAGGATCTGATAATTTTTTAAAATTTCCTCAGATTCTGTTGTGATGTCTCCCCTTTCATTTCTGATTTTGTTAATTTGGATACTCTATCTGCACCCTCTAGTTAGTCTGGCTAAGGGTTTATCAATCTTGTTGATTTTCTCAAAGAACTAGCTTCTGGTTTTGTTGATTCTTTGTGTAGTTCTTTTTGTTTCTATTTGGTTGATTTCAGATCTGAGTTTGATTATTTCCTGCTGTCTACTCCTCTTGGATGTATCTGCTTTTTTTTTTTTTTTTTTTTTTGTTGTTGTTCTAGAGCTTTCAGGTGTGCTGTCAAGCTGTTAGTGTATGCTTTCTCTAGTTTCTTTTTGGAGGTACTCAGGGCTATGAGTTTTTTTTCTTAGCACTGCTTTCATTGTATCCCATAAGTTGGGTATGTTGTGCCTTCATTTTTGTTAAATTCTACAGTCTTTAATTTCTTTCCTTATTTCTTCTTTGACCAAGCTATCATTGAATAGAGCATTGTTCAGCTTCCGTGTATATGTGGGCTTTTTGTTGTTTTTGGTTGTTATTGAAGATCAGCCTTAGTCCATGGTGATCTGATAGGGTGCATGGGATTATCTCGATGTTCTTGTATCTATTGAGGCCCGTTTTGTGACTGACTATATGGTCTATTTTGGAGAAGGTACTGTGAGTTGCTGAAAAGAAGGTATATCCTTTTGTTTTAGGATTAAATATTACATATATGTGTGTGTGTATATATATATATATCTGTTATATCCATTTGCTTCATAACTTCTGTTAGTTTCACTATGTGTCTGTTCAGTTTCTGTTTCCATGATCTGCCCATGGACGAGAGTGGGGTGTTGAAGTCTCCCACTATTATTGTGTGTGATGCAATGTATGTTTTGAGCTTTAGTAGAGCTTCTTTTATGAATGTGGGTGCCCTTGTATTTGGAGCATATACGTTTAGGATTGAGATTTCATCTTGATCAGATCATTTCTTAAGCAACTGATTTGATCCTTTATCTGTATGTCCTTCTTTAGCCTACTGACTCACTTTCTCTAGGGTACTGTTCAACATCCTACATAGACTTGAATGGTTGATGCCCTTCCGATATGCAAATCTAGACGATAGCCTCTGTCCCAGAGACCAATTTTGACTACCTACTCCAGAAGATAAGCTGCTGCCCTGATCCTGCGTCCCCACTCAGCTCTAGGAAGCCAGATTCTCTACTTCAATGTTCATTATCCTTCTGGGTCTCTTTCTCTACTTGCCTTTTTCAGAAAATCTTTCTTCTATTTCTTTTTATACAATAAAACAAACAAAAAAAAACTGAAAATGTTAAATTGTGAACATTCAGGGCTGGAGTGATGGCTCAGTGGTTAAGAGTCCTGACTGTTCTTGCAAAGAACTCTGGTTCAATTCCCAGCACCCACATGGCAGCTCACAACCGTCTGTAAGTCCAAGATCTGACAACTTCTCACACAGACGTACATGCAGGCAAAAACATACTAATGTGCATAAAATAAAAATAAATTCTTTTTAAAAACTATGTGCATTCATTTAATACTTGGGTCACTTTAGTGGCCAGATCTCACAGTTTGCAGAAATCAGGCCATGCTCCCTTCTAGAGTTCACTGACCCCTGCTAGAAAGATTAAAACATACAAGTCTGCAAGGAAGAAACCAAACCTAAGACAAAAGAGACTTAATCATGCCTCCTTTGTGAGTTCCCTGCCTGCAGAAATGGCAGAACAGGACAAAAAAAAAAAAAAAAAAAAAAAAAACATTTCTCCATATCTCTGTAGTCCGTGAACTTAAGTTGTGGTCAATCCAATAATACCCTTCAATCACATAGTCCGAATATCTAAGCCATATATTATCCTAGAGTGCTTGACCCATGAGTCAATGTTTTAAAATGTTAGCTCTTTTCTTTGTTTTCTGGACATCAAAATGTACATCTTCTTACCAACTTACCCCACAGCCTGCAATAGGAGTGCACAGGTAAATAATGAATCGACCTCAGTGCTAACCTGTTGAACCAACTCATTGTTGCCTGGACACTGCCATGATCACTGTCTTTTCTCTTAAGATAGAGCACCTCTCCTGACAGGGGATTATGACCCTAAATAATTTTTAACTTCATAGCACACTTTGTGCCAGTTTTGTCGGTTCTCATTTTATGGTCATTGGTGATGCATAAATACCAATAAATGACGTATGGTAGTCAGAATGTTAAAAATACAAAGCAAAGAAAATTAAAAGTTATAAGGCAAAATTGCCAACTAACTTTCAAAGTCAAAAGTGTCACAATAGTGTCAAATCTCTCATCATAACTCAAAGCCAGGACATCATGGAACAATATATTTCAAGCCCTAAAGGCAAATAACTGTCAGCCAAGATTGTTATATCCAGCGATGCTATTTTTAAACTTGACAGAAAATAAGGACATTTCAAGGCCAGCATAAACTAAGTCAGTTCATGGGCCACCAAACTAGCATAGAAAAAATACTTTAAAACTACTTATACTGTACACGTAATAGGAATAAAGGCAGTCTGAATTACAAAATAACAGGAAAGGATACATTTCTTGAGAGGAGTAGCTAAACAAAAGAGAGCTATGAAGAAACCCAGCATGTCCCACACAGTGTACGAATAATAAGGGAGAAAATGGAGAACAAATAATAATCTTACCAACCAGAAAACCCCACAAATGTAAAAAGAATCATTAAACATTTCTCAGTAATATCCACAGAGAAGTTCTCCTCTAGTAACTGTTCTAAATGCCTCTTATGCTTGAATGCCTCTTTGTCAAGACTTGAATTTTTTTCTGTTCTAATTTCATTGAATGCTTTTCTATGTGTGCCTTAGTTTCTCCTATCCTATGGATTCTTTTGTTTGATTTTTTTTGTTATATACCAGAGGGCTTAGGCCAGGGGCTGAATTGATACCAGAAACACAAGTAAAATTAAAGATAGAATGGGACTGGACAGATGGCTCAGTGGTTCACAGCACTTGTTGCTCTTCCCGAAGACCCAAGCTCAATTCCCAGCACCTGTAATGGCAGTGAAAAACTGTAACTCCACTTCCAAGGAATCAATACTCTTTTCTGGCCTCCATGTTAACTACATTTGGTAAGCATATATACATACAGGTAAAACACCCATATACATAAAATAAAATAAATTAATTAAAAAAGATGTATTTGGGAGCACATGCTTATAATCTCATCACTGAAGAGACAAAGACAGACAGATTCCCTGAGTTCTGTACCTAGCACTCACACTAGGAAATTCACAACTGCCTATAACTTTTCCATGGATATTTGCATGTGTATACACACACACATACACACACACACACACACACACACACACACACACACACACACACACACACGACAACATATACATCAAACAGTCTCCCATACACAATAATATACATGTCAAAGAATTGAAACCAAAATAAATATTTTTAAAAGAGTAAATGGAACTTAAGGAATGAGACCCATATGTACGTACATGCATATGCATATGCACACACATTCATCCTACACACACACATAAACACACACACACACACAAATTCTTAAGTTTGCTTTTTTAAAGATTGACTGATTTTTGTTTTTTATGTGTTTGACTGTAGTGCCTGCATGGATGGATAGATGTGTACTATGTGTGTGCCTGGTGCTCTTGGAGGTCATATGAGGGCTTCAGATCCCCTGACAATCAAGTTACAGGAAGTCGTGAGCCTCTTGTGTGTTCTGGGAACTGAAACCTGGTCCTTTGCAAAAACAACATGTGGTTCTAAGTGCTGAGCCATCCCTCTAGCCCACAAAACATAAATTTAAGTTGGCTCAAGTCATCAACAAGATGATAGAGATTGGCTGGCCAAATTGAAAAACGATCCAAAAGCCACCGCATATTAGCTAAGACATCCACAGACTGAGAGTTAAAGAATGGACGACAATCTATCATTCAAACAAAAACCAAGAACAAGCTGATACAGCTATTTTGATGCTGAAGTATATTTCCAACTGAAATTAGAAGAGCTAAAGAAGGAATGATTTAGCAAGAAGATATAGTAATTGTAATTATACATGCACCAAAAGCTGTAGTTTTGAATCTCATAAAACAAACACTAAAAGAACTATCAGGTGGTTCCTGATATGGTAATAATGTGAATGCTTAGTATGCCACTCTCAGCTGACAATAAATCATCTAAGCAAAAATTTAACAAAGAAACTCAAGAGTAAACCTTTGTCCCTTTTTTCTTCTTATGCAATTCTAAATCCCCTGTCTAAAGAGTGGTCCCACCCACTGAAAGAAGCACGGATGTGTTTATGGCTCACAGTTTAAGGGAAGGAAATCATGCCAGTGAGAGTAACACATAGCTGGTCACGTGGTATCAGGAAGCAGAGTAGGATAAGTATTTGTACTCAGCTTGCTCTATCCTATTCATACAGTCTAAAATCCTGGCCCATGGGTTGGTGGTGATCAGATTTAGGGTGGGTCTTACCACATCAATTAACTTAGTCTAGATATATCATTCTCGTGCTTAGAGGTCTCTTTGGTGGTTCTAGATCCTGTCAAGTTGGCAATAGGTCGTAAGTACCATAGAGGGACGTTTACATTGAGAAACCTGTTTGTATTGGTTACCTTCGTGTTGCTGTGATAAAACATTGTCACCAACAGCAACGTAAGGAAAAGAGGGTTTATTTGGCATGTGGCTCTGGAGGCTAAGAGCCATGAAGGCAGAGTAGAGGCACAGCATCAAGTACCAGGCATGGAGGCAGGAACGGAGAGTCAAAGCTCACACCTTGAACCACAAGCACAAGGCAGAGAGTGTAACCTGGAAATGGCAAGGCTTTTAATCTCAAAGCTTCCCCAGTGACATAGTTACTCCAACCAGAACACACCACGTAAACTTCCCTAAACAGTGCCACTAACGGGGAACCAAGTGTCCAAATGCCTGAGACTATGGCATCATCTCTCACTCAGACCACCACAGTACCCTTAAAGGCCCCATTTCCTGGCAGCACTCAATAAAGAGAAAACAAGTTTCTCTCTTCTTTCAACATAGAAAATTTCCAATTAATAAAAACTTTCAAAAAAATTACATTTGTGGAGATTAGGCAATTGTAACTTATATTACATAAATATGCATCTCATATATATTAATATTATATGACTATATACTTTATGATCAAGCTTGTAACTTCTCATTCATCGAGAAAAAAACAAAAACTGTAGAAGAAAGGTCTTTGGAAAGGATCCAAACTTTGATCATGACTCAGCCATTTTTCAAATTCTCCTTTCATATTGGCATTTATTTTGGCTCACAAATTGGAAGTTCTGATAGACTGTCCCTACAGAGTCAATAATGAGGCAGCACAATAAGGTGATGGAGCCAAATCACCAACAACAGGATACGAGGTTCAAAAGGAAAAACAATGTTCTAGAGTCCCAGGATATCACTTAGAGTCATCTTCCAATGACCTGAGGCCCTCTATTGCAATTAGTATTAATTGTCAACTTGAAAGGCTCTGAAATCACCTAGATGACAGGCTGTAGGGACATCTGTGATTATTTAGGATGTAAGCAGGCTTCTGAAGGAAAATGGTGACTTAATTAACTGAAGTAAAAGACACAGCCTAGAAGTGAATGGCACTGTAGCCAAGGCTTGGGTTCTAGGCTGCATGAAATGAAGAAATTATCTGAGTACTATCTTTCATTCCTCTCTTCATCATAACTGGATACAATGTGATCACACTCTTCAAGGTTCTACTCTCAGATCTCCATTATATTGTACACTTTCTAAGTGCCTGACTCTTTTCCATATTATATATATTTATAAGACATGTATATATATATTTATTATATATTATAATATATATATTAACATCCTGACTTAACTTTTCCCTTTCTCCTCTCCACACAGTGCCTCAAGCCACCTCCTCTCTATCTCTCCCATACATTTCTACTCCATTTCTCTACAAAAAGGGCAGGCTTCCCATGCATATCAACCAAACATGACATATAATGTTGCAGTAAGACTAGGTACCTCCCCTGATATTGAGGCTGAAGACAAAGCAACCCAGTAGGAGGACATGGACCCAAAAAGCAACCAAAAGAGTCAGAACCCTTGATTCTATTGTTAAGAGTCCCTTAAGAACACTAACCTACACAACTAGAGCATAAGCTTAGGTCAGTTCCATGCAGGTTCAGTCTCTGTGAGCCCCCAGAGCCTAGGTTACTGGATTCTATGGGTTTTCTTGTGGTGACCTTGACCTCTCTGGTTCCTATAGTCCTTCCTCACCCTCTTCTGCGGATTCTCCAAGTTCTGCCTACTGTTTGCCCATGGGTCTTTACATCTGGAAAACAAACTTCTAACTTAAAACCAAAACATACAAGATACAGAAACAGACTTAAAATCAGCACACAAATCCATGACCAAAAAATAGAAAAATAATATGAACAGGAGTTTAAAAAGTTTCTGCACTAAAAGTGAAAATGATGAATGGCCAGGAGTAGGCAGAGAACGAGGAAGATGGAGAACTTCCAAGGTTAAGAAGGAGAAAACAAGAATGAATAGCAGTTGACAAGAATGTTTCAATGACCCAAGAAAAAAGGGAAAGGGACCAAAACATTGTTGAGGGCAGGAAAAACAGAAACAGAATATTTCTAAAGAACACCAAATCAGTTAAATGCATGCAGTTGAATATCCTGATCAGGTGCAGAGGAACCAAAATCCTATTTGAGATTTAACAAAACCCGAGGACTCAAGGCCATGCTGCTCAAAGGTGCCTTCCCTGGCATCCTGTGCAGCTTTTATTTGGAGAACTCAGAGCTCAAAGATGGAACAGAGAAACAGTGAAAAACATATCAAGTATTTCTCATCACTACCTGCAGGTTGTTCAGGAGACAGAAGGCTGTTTGCATAATATCCTTGAAAGCTCTAAGCTGCAAGGCTAAGAAGAGGACAGAAAACATCTTGACAGTCTGTCCTTGGACAGGTGGAGGTCCTCCCTAGGGAGTAACAAAGTTCTATGGACAAGGAGTGCATGAAGCAGGGGAGTGTGGGAGAGTCTGTTACCTGTATGCAAACTCAAGCCCCCTCCTTCCCTCCATCCCTCCCTTCCTTCCTTTCTTGTGGAAAATGTTTTTATTTGATATTTTATTTACTTACATTTTAAATGTTATCCTCTTTCCCAGATTCCACTCCAGAAACCCCTATACCATTCACCCTCCCCCTGTTTCTATGAGGGTGCTCACCCCCACCCACACACTCCCTCCTGCCTCCCCGCCCTGGTATTTCCCTACACTAGGGCATCAAGCCTTCACAGGAACAAGGTTCCTCTCCTCCAATTAATGCCTGACAAGGCCATGGGCCCCTTCATGTGGACTCTGTGGTTGTGCTTTACTCCCTGGGAGCTCTGGGGGGTCTGGTGGTTGATGTTGTTGTTCTTCCTGTGGGGATGTAAACCCTTTCAGCTCCTTCAGTCTTTGCTCTAACTCCTCCATTGGGGTCCCTGTGTTCAGTCTGATGACTGGCTGAGCATGAGCTTCTTTGTTATGATCTGGCAGAGCCTCTCAGGGGACAGCTATATCAGGGTCCTGTCAGCATGCATTTCTTGGCATCAGCAATATTGTCTGGGATCTGCAGGTGGGGCAGTCGCTGGATGACCTTTTCATCAGTCTTGGCTCTACATTTGTCTCCATATTTTCTCCTATGAGTATTTTGTACCCCCTTCTAAGAAGGACTGAAGAACCCACACTTTGGTCTTCCTTTTTGAGCTTCATGTGGTTTGTTCATTGTTTCTTGGGTATTCTGAGCTTTTGGGCTAATATCCACTTACCAGTGAGTGCATACCAAGTGTGCTCTTTTGTGACTGGGTTACCTCACTCAGGATACTATTGTCTAGATCCACCATTTGCCTAAGAATTTCATAAAGTCATTGTTTTTAATAGCTGGGTAGTACCCCATTGTGTAAATGGACCATATTCTCTGTATCCATTCCTCTACTGAAGGACATCTGGGTTCTTTCCAGCTTCTGGCTATTATGAATAAAGCAGCTATGAACATAGTGGAACGTGTGTCCTTGTTGTATGTTGGAGCATCTTTTGCGTATATGCCCAGGAGTGGTATAGTTAGGTCCTCAGGTAGTACTATGTTTAATTTTCTGAGAAACCGCCAGTCTGATTCCCACAGTAGTTGTAACAGCTTGCAATCCCACCAACAATGGAGGAGTGTTCCTCTTTCTCTACATCCTTGCCAGCATCTGCTGTCCCCTGAGTTTTTGATCTTAGCCATTCTGACTGGTGTGAGGTGGAATCTCAGGGTTGTTTTGATTTGCATTTCCCTAATGAGTAAGGATGTTGAATATTTCTTTAGGTGCATTTTCTGCCATTTAATATTGCTCAGTGGAGAACTTTTTGTTTAGTTTTGCACCCCATTTCTAATAGGGTTATTTGATTCTCTAAAGTTTAACATCTTGAGTTCTTTGTTTGTATTGAATATTAGCTCTCTATCAGATGTAGGATTGATAAAGATCTTTTCCCAATCTGTTGGTTGCTGTTTTGTCCTATTGGAAGTATCCTTTGCCTTACAAAAGTTTTGAAATTTTATGAAGTCCCATTTCTCTACTGCTGATCTTAGAGCATAAGCCATTGTTGTTTTGATCAGGAAATTTCGCTTGTGCCTATATGTTCGAGGTTTTTCCCCACTTTCTGTTCTATTAGTTTCAGTGTACCTGGTCTTATGTGGAGGTCCTTGATGCACTTGAACTTGAGCTTTGTGCAAGGAGATAAGAATAAATAAATTTGCATTATTCTAAATGTTGACCTACAGTTGAACCAGCACCATTTGTTGAAAATGCTATCTTTTTCCCCCTGAATGGTTTTAGCTCCTTTGTAAAAGATCAAGTGACCATAGTTATGTGGGTTCATTTCTGGGTCATCAATTCTATTCCACTGATGTACCTGCCTGAGTCTGTACAAATAAAATGTTTTTGAAAAATCATGATTGCTCTTTAGTACAACTTGAGGTCAGGAATGGTCATTCCCTCAGAAGTTCTCTTATTGTTGAGAACAGTTTTCACTATCCCGAGGTTTTTGTTATTCCAAATGAAATTTGCAAATTGCTCTTTCTAACTCTGTGAAGAATTGACTTGGAATTTTTTATTGGATATTCTCTATATTTACATTTCAGATGTCATCCCCTTCTCCCAATTCCATCCTCCCTCCCTCTTCCATTGCCTCTACGAAGGTGTTTCCTCTCCTAACCACCCTGTCCCACCTCAGCACCTTGGCATTCCCATACACTGGGAAAATGAGCCTTCACTGGACTAAAAGCCTCTCCTCCCACTGATGCTAGACACTGCTATCCTCTGCTGCATATGCACCTGGGGCCATGGGTCTCTTCATTGGTTGGTGTTTTAGTCCCTGGGAGCTGTGGTGGGTTTGGTTAGTTGGCAATATTTTTTCTTCTCATGGGGTTGCAGAACCTTTCAGCTCCATCAGTCCTTTCTCTAGCTCCTTCATTGGGGTCCTCGTGTTTAGTCTGATGGTTAGCTGCAAGCATCCTCCTCTGTATCTTTATGGTTCTGGCAGAGCCTCTGAGGAGGCATCCATATCATGTTCCTGCCAGTAAGCACTACTTGGCATCAGCAAGAGTGCTTGGGTTTAGTGGCTGCATATGGGGTGGATCCCCTGGTGAGGCAGCCTCCTGATGATCTTTTATCTAATCCCTGCTCCTCTATTTGTCCTTTTATTTCCTCCTATGAATGTGTTGTTCTCCCTTCTAAGAAGGACTGGGTCATCCATCTTCTGGCCTTTTTTCTCTTTGACTTTCATAAGTTGTGTGAATTATTTCTTGGGTATTCAAGCTTTTTAGGTTAGTATCTGCTGATATGTGAGTACATACCATGAGTGTCCTTTTGTAACTGGGTTACCTCACTCAGGATGAGTGAGCTTCAGGTTCTATCTATTTGCCTAGCAATTTCACAAACTCATTTTATTTCATAGCTGAGTAGTACTCCATTGTGTAAATGTACCACAATTTCTGAATCTATTCATCTACTGAAGGACATCTGGGTTCTTTCCAGCTTCTGGCTATTATAAATAAGGCTGCTATGAACGTGGTGGGCATGTGTCCTTGTTAGATGTTGGAGCATCTTTTAGGTATATGCCCAGGAGTGGAATAGCTGGGTCCTCGGGTAGTACTATGTCCAATTTTCTGAGGAAACTCCAGACTGGTTTTCAGAGTGGTTTTACCAGCTTACAACCCCACCAACAGTGAAGGAGTGTTCCTCTTTCTCCACATCCTCGACAGCATATGCTGTCACCTGAGTTTTTGATCTTAGCTATTCTGACTGGTGTGAGGTGGAATCTCAGGGTGGTTTTGATTTGCATTTCCCTGATGACTAGGGATTTTAAGCATTTTTTAGGTGCTTCTCAACCATTTAATATTCCTCAGTTGAGAATTCATTTTCAGCTTTGTACCCCATTTTTAATAGTATTATTTGACTCACTAGAGTCTAACTTCTTGAGTTCTTTGAATATATTGGATGTAGGATTGGTAAAGATTTCTTCCCAATCTGTTGGTTGCCATTTTGTCCTTTTGACAGCGTCCTTTTGCATTACAGAAGCTTTGCAATTTCATGAGGACCTATTTGTGGATTCTTGATCTTAGAGCATATGCCATTGGTGTTCTGTTTAGGAAAATTTCCCCTGTTCCTATGTGTTCTAAGCTCGTCCCCACTTTCTATTTTATTAGTTCAGTGTACCTGGTTTTATGTGAAGATCTTTGATCCACTTGGACTTGAGCTTTATCAAAGGAAATAAGGAAGGATAGATTTGCCTTCTTCTAAATGCTGACTGCCAGTTGAACCAGCACCATTTGTTGAAGATGCTGTCCTTTTTCTATTGAATATTTTTAGCTCCTTTGTCAAAGATCAAGTGACCATAGGTGTGTGCATTCATTACTTGGTCTTTGATTCTATTCCATTGATCTACCTGCCTGTCTCTGTACCAGTACCATGCAGGTTTTTTTTTTTTTTTTTTTTTTTTTTTTTTTTTTTTTTTAAATCACGATTGATCTGTAATACAGTTTAAGGTCCAGGATGGTGATTCCCCCAGTGTGGAACTTGGCTCAATCCCACACATCCCGTCTGAGGGAGTGCAACCTCACACAGCCCATTGGAGGGAATGTCGCTTCTGCTGCTTTCGGGCCTCTATGCTGGAACTCAAGCAGGGAAGCCTGGGAACACATCCCAGGGACATCTAGTCTGGGCCTGTGAACTCTAGCAGGTTGATGCTCAGCAGGGTGCTGAGATTAAAGTCCAGCCATCGGAGTATGTTAATCTTGGCCTGGCTGTCAAAAGCAATGCAGAGCTGGCGATAGTGCTCTTGAACAAAGCATTCACTGGATACAAAAAGGAGCCCAGACACAGAAGATGATTTCAGCACGTGTTCTTTATTATTTTTCCGCGTACTTCTTCCTTTGTTCTGTCTTTTTAAACAGCTCGGAATCCAACCACCCACTTCCCGTTGGTTTGCCTCTGTGATTGGGCAGAGCTTGTTTGTCTAGGGCTAGAGTCTATGTCACCTCCTCCTGTGGAGGCGGGACTTGGAACTTGGTTAGAGTTTTGTAAGGCTGTGCTACTCTGGTAGTATTAAGGCAGAGCGTGTTTCCAAATCCGGGAGTTCAGAAAGCACCTTCAGATTCCTGTTTACTTTCACAGTCAATTTCAGGGCTTCACTAAACACAACCAGTTTGTTCTCCCAGCACCGCCTGTCTACCCCACACCCCGGAAGTTTTTTTTATCGTTGAGAATGGTTTTTGCTATCCTGGGGTTTTTTATTATTCCAAATGAATTTGCAAATTGCTCTTTCGAACTCTATGAAGAATTGAGGTGGAATATTGATGGGGAGTGCATTAATCTGTAGATTGTTTTTGTCAAGATTATCATTTTTACTATATTAATCCTGCCAATCAATGAGCATGGGAGATCTTTCCATCTTCTGAGATTGTCTTCAATTTCCTTCTTCAGAGACTTGAAGTACTTGTCATATAGGTCCTTCACTTGCTTGGTTAGGGTCACACCAAGGTATTTTAGAATTCTTTGTAACTATTGTGAAGGGTGGCGATTCTCTAATTTCTTTCTCAGACTGTTTATCCTTTGAGTAGAGGAAGGCTACTGATTTGTTTGAGTTAATTTTATATCCAGCCACTTTGCTGAAGGTGTTTATCAGCTGTAAAAGTTCTCTGGTGGAATTTTTGGGATCACTAAAGTACATTATCATATCATCTGCAAATAATGATATTTTGACTTCTTTCTTTACAATATGTATCCATTTGGTATTTTAGCTGCCTGATTACTTTCAGTACTATATTGACTAGGTAAGGAGAGAGAGGGCAGTCTTGTCTAGTCCCTGATTTTAGTGGGGTTTCTTCAAATTTCTCACTATTTAGTTTGTTTTTGGCTACTGGTTTGCTGTGTATTGCTTTTACTATGTTTAGGTTTGGGCCTTGAATTCCTGGTCTTTCCAAGACTTTTAACGTAGAGGGGTGTTGAATTTTGTCAAATGTTTTCTCGGCATCTAAAGAGATGATCATGTATTTCTTTTTCTTTTGAATTTGTTTATATAGTAGATTACGTTGTTGGATTTCCATATATTGAACCATCCTTGCATCCCTGGAATGAAGCCTACTTGATCATAGTGAATGATCGTTTTGATGTGTTCTTCAATAAATGGTTGCAAGAATTTTATTGAGTATTTTTGCATCAATGTTCATGAGGGAAATTAGTCTAAAAGTTCTCTTTCTTTGTAGGGTCTTTGTGTGCTTTAGGAATGAGCATAATTGTGGCTTTGAAGAATAAGTTGGGTAATATTCCTTCTCTGTTTCTATTTTGTGTAATAGTTTGGTACGTATTGGTATTAGGACTTCTATGAAGATCTGGTAGAATTCAGCACTAAACTTATCTAGTCCTGGGTATTTTTTGGTTGGGAGGCTTTTGATAACTGCTTCTATTTCTTTAGGGATTATGGGGCTGTTTAGATGGTTTATCTGATCCTGATTTAACTTTGGTGCCTGGTATCTGTCTAGAAATTTGTTCATTTCCTTTATATTTTCCAGTTTTGTTGAGTATAGGCTTTTGTAGTAGGATCTGATGATTTTTTTTTAATTTCCTCATTTTCTGTTGTGGTGTCTCCCCTTTCATTTCTGATTTTGTTAATTTGGATATTTTATCTGCACCCTCTAGTTAGTCTGACTAAGGGTTTATCAATCTTGTTAATTTAAATAAAATCTGACATTCTTGTTCTCTTAGTGTCTGTGTGATGTCTGTTCAGGATCTTCTGGCTTACATAGCTTCAGTTGAGAAGTCTGGTGTTATTCTGATCAGTCTGCCATTATATGTTACTTGTCCTTTTTCCCTTACTGCTTTTAGTATTCTTTCTTTGTTTTGAACATTTGGTGTTTTTACTATTATGTGTCCAGAGGAATTTCTTTTCTAGTCCAATCTTTTGGAGTTCTTTAGGCTTCTTGTGTGTTCATGTTTATCTCATGTTTATAATTTTGTTGAATATATTTACTAGGCTTTTTCAGTTGGGAGTCTTCGCCCTCTTTTACACCTATTATCCTTAGGTTTGGTCTTCTCATTGTATCCTGGATTTCCTAAATGTTTTGGGTTAGAAGCTTTTTAATTTTTACATTTTCTCTGACTGTTGTGTCAATGTTTTCTATGTTATCTTCTGCCCCTGAGATTCTCTCTTCTATTTCTTGTACTCTGTTGGTGATGCTTGTGTCTATAACTCCTGACCTCTTTCCTAGGTTTTCTATCTATGGAGTTGTCTGTTTTGTGTTTTCTTTATTGTTTCCATTTCTGTTTTTAGATGCTGGATGGTTTTGTTCAATTCCTTCATCTGTTTGTTTGTGTTTTCCTGTTTTTCTAAGGGCTTCTTGTACTTGTTTTTCTGTGTTATCCTGTATTTCTTTAAGGGAGTTATTCATGTGCTTCTCGGTGCCCTCTATCATCAGCATGAGGCACGATTTTAAGTCCAAATCTTGTTTTTCTGGTGTGTTGGAATATATAGACTACTTGCTGTGGTGAGAGAACTGGGTTCAGGTTGTCTTGGTTTCTGTTGCTTAGATACTTGTGCTTGCCTCTTGCCATCTTCTTATCTTTGATGTTAGTTATTCTTGTTGTCTCTGAATAGAGCTTGTCTTCCCTGTGCACCTGTGGGTCATGAGCTCCACAGGGAGATCATTCTTCAGTGTTAAGCTCTCTATGGACAGGCTGTGAGTTCCGATGGCCAGCTATAGCTCTGGGTGCAGATGGAGGGCTGTAGGGACCAGACCCAAGCAATAACATGATATCTGAACCCTGAGAGTTCCTGGAGGTCTCTCCCCAGAGTGTCAGGGGAGAGAGCATGTAGGCTCACCCATGGACTCAGTAAGAAAAGGACTCCTGTGTCATTTCTATGTGTTCAGTTCTCTGCACACAGGCCGAGAGTCCTGATTGCAGTATGCCTGATATTCCTGTGGCTCCAGGCACAGGTGGAGGCCAGAAAATAAGATGAAGATCTAAGTACGTCAATTTACTGGCATCTGGCTCTGCAGGCAAAAAGTCTGTCTCTCTCTCTCTCTCTCTCTCTCTCTCTCTCTCTCTCTCTCTCTCTCTGTGTGTGTGTGTGTGTGTGTGTGTGTGTGTGTGCCTGTGCATGTGTGTTGGTAGAATATCAAATTGAGACTGAAATGAAATTGACGTGAATTCAATGATCTATTTCTGCTGCAGGCAGACATTAATTCCAGTAATCCTCATTTAGTAGCTCAAGTGAAGCATTATTGAGAAAATGAAGATCCTCTATTGTCTGAGATGCTCTAAACACAGTGCCTCAGGGACAGGAATCAAGTATCACCTATATGAAGGATAATATATACCCGAGAGACTAGATTTTTGACAGGAGCCAAAGCCGAGCCTACCTATGCCTGGCATATAATCATGCTGTTTACATGCCTTGAGATAGCACTTTCCACTGAATACTTTGGCAGGGAAATCATGATGAATCTTGGCATGGCAAAGGCAAGCCTTTCACAGTCTTGTGATGTTAAGGGGATGAGGGACACAACAATCATTTAGATCTACAGTTATCATTTGTCAGTCACTTGGAATCCTAGTAGGAAAAGAAGTTCAGAATAGAAGACCCATAGGATGATTTTGTTTGGCACTAATGTCATATAAATCTAGCAACATGCTCCATTAGCTTTGTCAAAGGCAAATACTTTAAATAACATCTCTAAGATTAGATGCAGAAAGTCTCCTTCTAATTGTTATTTAGCTGAGCAGTAGTGGCACACTGCTTTAACCCCATAACTTTGAGGCAGAGGCTGGCAGATCTCTGTGTGTCCTAGGCCACCCTGTTCTACAGAAGGAATTCCAGGAAAGGCACAGCTGCACACACAATACCTGTTTCAAAACTCAATCAACAACAACAAAAAAATCAAAGTGTTCTTTTACCTACTTGTGTGGCCTACTTAAGGATTAGTTGACCCGTGCATGATTTTTGAAAAGGTTGCAGTAGCTTTGTTCAGGCACTGAAATATTGTCCCAGCCTCTGGTACAACAGAGTCTCATTGGCTTACTGCCTGAGCGTCAAAATGCATTTGCTTCTCAAGCCTTAGTCATTGTCCTCAGCCCATAAACTGTTGAGTGTTGATCATTTCAATTTTGAGCTATCTGCCCAACAGACTCTTTGAGCCACCAAGTGCTGAACTGAAGGTATTCGGCAGAGGAAGTCCTGGTCAATGTGTGCTAGTTGTGACAGGTGTAGTAGTTTGAATAAGAATGTGTGCCCCTGTCCCCATGCCTAGAATCATATATTTGAATGCTTGGTCATCAGGGATTGATTAGGAGTTGTGGTCTTCTTGGAATAGGTGTGATCTTGTTGGAGGAAGCAGGTCTCTGGAGGTGGGCTTTGAGGTTGTAGAAGCCCAAGCGGAGCCCAGTGGCTCTCATTCTTCCTGCTGTCTACAGATCTGGATGTGGAGCTCTCTACCACTTCTCCAGCACCATGCCTGTCCCCGTGTCCTCCACCATGATGATAATGGACCAAACATCTGAATCTGTAAACAAACCCCAAATACATGCATTCATGCACAAGAGTTGTCATGTCCATGGGTATCTCCACAGTGATAGAACAATGACAGAAGGTGGTACCAGGGAGCAGGGTATCCCTGTGATAGGCCTGACCAAGCCATTTCTTCACAGAATATGAACACTGATTGGGTCTCTGGGACGTTGGATTTGGAAAGCACATGAAAGGCTCACTTTACGTGGGACTTCATGGAACTTAGAATGAGAGGTGTAGAAGACAGTGGTGCTGAGAACAATATAAATTTGGAAGACCCAAATGAAGAGGTCTCAGAGGAGAGGAATATTGTATTGGTAAGTGGCCTAGAGACTGTTCCTGTAATATTTTGGCAAAGAATGTAGCTGCTTTTGCCCTTGTCCAAAAAATGCCTGCAGCTAAAATGAAGTTTTGGAATAATAGCATTGGCAAAGTAGATTTAAAGACAGCCTAATATTGACTCTGCTGTGTGGTCATTAGTGGTCACACTTATGCACTTCTTTAATGATAAGGAGAAAGCTGAGGAAGAAAATACCAAATGTACAGTTTGAGGAGAAAAGGAGCATGGAGAAGTATTGTACAGTTTGAAGAGAAAAGGAGTGCCTAGATGTATGATGGAGCTAAGTGCCCCTCTCAAGGAGATCAAAGGATGTAAGAAAAGCCTGAGGCTGAGTACAATAAAGGGAGTGGTGGCCTCAGGGAAAGACCCCACCAAGCTAAGCTTCTAACTTGTAAAAAAAAAGGGGGGGACAATTAAAGAAACTATTAAATTGTGAAGGAAAGCACTGGAAACAGAAATCTGATGAAAATATGTGAAGGAGGGCCCAGGTTGAGCCCCTGCAAGCAGCAGAACTGGGAAGCTATGGCCATGTGGATCTGGCTTTGGAGTTATGAATACAAGAAGGTGGGGACCTCTCCCTCCCTCAGTTAGGAAAGAAGTTGATGTGTGCTGTGTTTCAGGGGTGTCTCTGAATGGTCACCCGGAGAGGTCCTTCATGAAGCTGCAAAAGAAAAGCCTGGATTCTGTGGAGACTCCAGATGTTGGGGATGACATAATCTTGGGATTCCTGCTAACAGTGATTGGAAGGAGCGCAAGAGAGAGAAGGGTGTTGTAGTCAACAAAGATGAAAAAAGGTGGAGGGCTGAAGAGCGCTTTGACCTTAGACATGATGATGCAGAATTTGGGGTTTACCCTGGGGTTTCAAGCTTGCTTTGGTCCACGATTTCTTCACTAGGCTTCCTTCCCTTCTTTTTGAGGTGGTAACATATGTTCTATAGCATTGTATCTGCTTTTTTATGTTCATTTTGCAGAAGGTTACAGGTAAGAGATTGCAATGAATATCAGATGCCATTTTAAACTTTAGACTATTAAATAGTTTGACACTGTTATAGACTATGAAGACTTTTGAACTCTGACTCAATTCATGTTCAATATAATATGGCTTCAACCCTATGGGAGAGTGGAATGTAGTGATTTTAATAAGAATGACCCCCAGAAACACATATTTGAGTGCTTAGTCATCAGGGAGTGGGACCACTACTTAGAAGGATTAGGGGTGTTGTATAGCCTTCCATGCTGATAATGGACCAAACCTCTGAACTGCAAGCCATCCCTAATTAAATTCCATGGTCATGGCTTCTCTTCAGAGTACTACACAACCCTTAGGAAGACACCTGCTCTGGTTTGACCATGTTGATTCTCTCTGAAAACAGACTGTAGCTTCATTTAGTGGTGTGTGCCTTTGATCTCAGCACTCCAGGGGCAGAGGTAGAGGAAGAGGCAGGTGTGTGTCTGAGAAGTCAAGAGTAGCCTTATTAACCTTGGGAGTCCTAAGACAGCCAAAGCTACCTAATAGACAGAGTGTCTAAAACCAAACCAAACCAAAACAAACAAAACAAAATCAAAGCAAACCAAATAAAACAACACTAAACAAGACAAACACAAAAACACCTGACATTGAAAAGCCAGAATGTACCAGCTTGGGAACATGGCGTTTAATGGAAGGATGTATTTAGATGAATGGGAACTTTCTGGTTTCTTTAACAACTCAGTTTTAAATCTTTTTCTGGAAGCTTTTTTTTTGTGATGGGGCATGTGAAGTTGTACTTAAGATAGACACTTGAGAGGGTGCTTGATATTTAGAAAAAATATAAAAGGAACACCACAATGAGAGGACTTCAAAGCTTCACTAGTCTTCACTTCATAGGGGAAACCTGCCAAAAAATTTCTTGTATTCTTCCTGCTGATGGTCACCACTTGCACAGTCCCTGCCTATTTGGAGGACCCTTTCTATTTCTGGTGAATCGTACTGCCTCTACTGATTTGAGTTTGGTGTTTGCTATTGAACTGGACTAGTACAGTCCTGACAACAAATAGTAGAATCACCCAAGAAAATACTTCTAAACAGGTCCACAATTCCCTTTTACTATTCATCTTCTTCCTGCCTCCTCTGGTCCATGGGTTAGAAGGGAGGTAAAACTGTGTGAGAACCCTAAAGTGAAATAGGCTTTGAAAAAATCTAAGCCTACATTTAAGTGGTGAGGGCCTGGGCCAGTGAATGGGAAGTGGGACCACAAAAAGAATGGACAGCATTCTAAAGTAGGGAGTGAATGGGTAAAGGTCTGGCCATGCAACTATGAGGACCACAGTTATGATCCATCATCCTCATAAAAACCAGGGGGGTGTGGTGGTCTTCCTGTAATCCCTGCCCTCTAGAGGCAGAGGCAGAGTATCCCTGGGGGCAGACATTGATAGGCCTGTGTTCAAAGAGAGAATATGACTCAGTAAATAATTTGCAGTGCCATCAAGAAAGGCATCTAGTGCCAACCTCTGGCCATGCACTAGTACCACACACATAAAGTGAAACAAGGCAAAACAAAGAGGTTTTTGAGTACATTGGCCATAAGCCCAGGTAAGGACACAATTCATTTCTACTGCTTTCTGCTTTCTGCTCCTGACATTTGAGGGCATGCCAATAAGTCCCTCACTAGGCACAATAAGACAGCTCCTTCTGTGTTGATCTTCCTGGGCTCCAGAATTGGGAGAAGTTGGCAGGGTTTGTGTTTTGTCATATAGAAAGGAATCTGCACGCTCATGCTGTTAGTCTAAATATGGATACATGGTGAAAGATTTGGTTGCTCTGAATTAACCCCATCACCAGGCCAACCTCTGCTGCCCATGGAATAGTACAAGATGGATTCCAGAAGAAACTAACCAGACTCAGCACACTGTGTGAGATGTCTGTGTGTGGTTAATAGATGAGGAAATCACAAGGGAATACAGGATTCTGATGAAGGATCATCCTTGAAACAAAGAATAAAGGGCTGAGGAAGAACGGGTCTGAGCCCACCTGAGAAGTCTAGTGTAACTCCCGTGTTCTGTGCTGAAGGCCATGAAGAGTCACAGGAAGTCCATCTATGAAACACCCGACAGCAGCATCAGTGGAAGTAATGGGAGGAAATGGACCCTATTCCTTTCTACTGTCTCCTATCTTCACATGACCTAACTGCAGAGGGAACCCTCTGACATGGCTTTGCTGATTCTTTCCCTCTGTCCCGCGCAACCGTCTCGCCTGCAAGAACGACGCGGCACACAAAATAGAATCCTTCTGCGGTAAACTTTATTAATCTGGAAAAACCGGTACTTGCTTCACGTAACGAAAAGGACGGAGAAAACCAAGAGATCCAAGGAGACGAACAGGACGAACAAGCTCCACAAGACGGCCGAAAACCAACGGGAGAAAGAGAGGAAGAAGAGAGGAAGAGAGAGAGGAAGAGAGGGAGAGAGAGGCAGAAGAGAGAGGAGCTATCCAGCCCTTCCCCTATAAAGGGATCAGTCCTTGCCTTGGACGCGGAGCCCCCTGATTGGTTGAAACTCACCAGGCCCTATGACGCCACGGGAGAGGCGAAACTCATGAAGCAGAAGTTACCCAGCCTGTGCGCACATGGCTTGTTTACTGCTAACTCCAGCCAGATATCAGCGCCATCTTGTAATGGCGAATGCGTGGGAATGTGTGGGCGGCGCCCCACAGCCGGATATCAGCGCCATCTTGTAATGACGGAAGCGTGGGAATGTGTGGGCGGCGCCCCACATCCCTCCTCTTTTCTTAGACTTTCTATTGAGAAGGGGTTCTTATTTTTAGCCCAGAATATCCTCAAATTCAAGTCCACCCTCCTCCTTAATCCTCTTGGGTATTTGGATTAGAGTTGCACCAGCATATCTAGTAATACTGTTCTTCTTAATAACAAAGTAATTTCTCTGACAAAAGTACTAATACTCTCAGGATTACATAAAAGCACAGGCCAGATCTAGGCTACAAGAAGTTTGTCTAGAGTCAGGGATAGTGTCCTGAACTCCCATATGTATTGCCCTCTAAGACAGGGAATCCCACAGATGCTCAATGCTCACCATGTAAGAAAGTGTGTTCATGGCCACTGTAGGGGAAAGCTTTCTCACTAAGGACTACTAAGAACAGCAATTCTCCATTTCACTGCCTAGTAAGGAAAGTATGTTAGGAGCAGCTCAGGTATAATCTCTGACCTACTCACGCCATCAAGAACCACCAGTCACCTTCTTACATCACAGATGTCATGAGCCATGTGTAGTCAGGCTCTGTCCATTCCTGTGTCTCTCCTGAGAGCAGATATCCACAAAGCCCCCAACAGATGTTCTATTCCATTCATGTAGGTCCATTCTGGTCATTCTTCTTTCCTGTGCAGACTGAGAGGCAGGAGATTAGATATGGTAGCAGCCTTTGATGAAAGGTTTGCCATGGGTAAGTATAAGTAAGATTTTCATCTCTTATGAGTCCCTTAGGCCTCAGCTGAGGCAGGAAAACTTTCAGAGAGCCATTGCTGGTTTCCTTCTCACCAACTGGACTGGGGCCCTTCCTAAGGTTCACACAGTTTCCTACCATGGACATGGGCCTATGCTGCTCCCCAGTGATGGTTATCTATAAATGTAAATTTACTAGACTGAGATTGAAACAAGAGGACAGTGGGTTTCTCTGCTTCATCCATCACAGAACCTTAGTTAAAAAGTATGGAGAACTCAGGGCCCTTTTACAAATATATCAGTATTTCAGCCTTTCAGATCTGTGGTGTTTAGATTAAGTATGGTTTCCATAGACTCATGAGACTGAATGACTGACTCATAGGGAGTACTACTATTAGGTGGTGTAGCTTTGCTGAAGAAACTGTGTAATTTTGGTAGTTGTTTTTGATGCCTTCAGCTGGAGTAGGTTGGCCTTATTGGACTTCAGTGCTCAGGAGATGCTCAGAGTAGAACACAATCACCTCTCTGCAGTGTATGCATCAAGATGTAGAAGGTTCAGAAACTTCAGCACCATGTCAGCCTGGATACTGTCATGCTTCTGTGATGATAGTGGGCTGAACTTCTGAAAGTGTAAGCCAGCCAGAATCACATGTTGTCATTTATAAGAGTTGCCTAGGCCATGGTGTGTTTCACAGCAATGAAATTCTCACTAATACAAGAATCCATATTTTCCCACATTGCAATGTGTTTGAGGCCCTATCCTGAGAGCCTGGATAATGTCCCTGAGATCACACAACCACAAGAACTGGAATTCCAGCCCAGGACTGTCCCACCTCAAATACATGTTCGTATGGTGGTTGAATAATACCTCTCAAGATTCTCTGTCTCCTCAGAAGTCTGAGTTAGGAAATAATCTTTAGGCAGAGAGTTCAAATGAGAAAGGCCTGGAGGTGAGGCCGGGTACCCAGATCATGGAACTGATGTGGCAAATCCTTTCCATCCTTTATTCAGGCCATGCGGCAAATTCAGTTCCTGGTGTGCAGCCAAACCAACATTGCCCATCCATGCAGTCTGAACAAACAGGGCCTGCTTCCTGCTCTCCTTGGATCATACCCCAGTGAGGATGAGGAGGACATAAGTAGCCGAAGAAGCAAATGCTTGCATGTGCAGGGGACAAATACTACAAATTGACTTTTTGTTTGTTTTGAAAATTAACATGGGAAATGTTGTCTCTCCACCTTTCCTTTTAGTATATGATCAGGAAATGAATTTAAAGTCCACTGAAAGTAACAGAATTCATTTACTAATTCTAGTAGATTAATATTTGGACGCTTTGCCAAGAATGACAAAATCTTCCATGTGTGAAAAGCAATGAAAGGATTGGTTACCTAGCAAGTACTAGGGCATCAGGAAAGGAACCCAAATTCCAGCCATGGAACAGCATGCAGATAGGCAAGGTTTTCCAGGCCCTGACTGACATGCTTCTCCATTTATGGCACCTACCGGGACATACACTGTTGTAGCAGGCTTAGAAGAGATACTCATCTAAGCAGTGTCCCTAGCAAAGAACATCAACTCAATAAGCACCCAATATACCCAGTTATGAACATGAAGGCCACAACAAAGAAACAATGAAACATTGTCATTACATTTAGGTAGCCCTGGATTTGAGACTAAAGGATACACACTTGCTGGGTGGTGGTGACACATGCCTTTAATACTAGGATTGGGAGGCAGAGGCTGGCAATCTCTGCGATTGAGGCCAGTATGGTCCGCAGAGTGAGTTTTGAATAATAAGTACTACATAGAGAACCCTTGTAGTGAAATAAAAGAACAAAGTGGAACATGTATCGGTATATGCCCAGGAGAGGTTTAGCTGTGTTCTCAGGTATGTTTCTCTTTCTCCACATCCTCCCCAGCATCTGCTGTGTTCTGAGGTTTTGACCTTAGCCATTCTGACTGGTGTGAGGTGGAATCTCAGGGTTGTTTTGATTTGCATTTCCCTGATGACCAAGGATGTTGAACATTTCTTTAGGTACTTCTCAGCCATTCTGTATTCCACAGTTCAGAATTCTATATTTAGCTCTGTACACCATTTTTAATAGGGTTATTTTGTACTCTGGAATCTAATTTCTTGGGTTCTTTGTATATATTGAATATTAACCTCTATCGAATGTAGGTTTGGTAAAGACATTTTCCAAGTCTATTGGTTGAGGACTGTCCTATTGACAGTGAGTGTCCTTTGCCTTACAGAAGATTCGAAATTTTATGAGGTCCCATGTGTCAACTTTTGATCTTAGAGCAGATGTCAAGAAGTATTTGCTGACAGGAGCCTGATATAGGTGTCTCCTGAGAGGCTTTGCCACAGCCTGACAAATACAGAAGTGGATGCTCACAGAAAAACACTGAACTGAACACAAGGTACCCCAATGGAGGAGTTAGAGAAAGGACTAAAGGAGCTGAAGAGCTTTGCAACCCCATAGGAAGAACTACATTATCAAACAACCAGACTCTTAAGAGCTCCCAGAGAATAAAGCACCAACCCAAGAGTCCACATGGAGGGACCCATTGTTCTTGTTGCATATGTAGCAGAGGATCTCCTTGTCAGACATCATTGACAGGAGAGGTCCTTTGTCCTGGGAAGGATCGATGACCCAGTGGGAAATGCCAATTCAGGGAGGTGGGAGTGGGTAGGTGGGGGGGGAGCATTCTCATTAAAGCAGGGGTAGGGAGGACGGGACAGGCAGTTTCAGGAGGGGAAACCTGGAGAGGGGACAACATTTGAAATGTAAATAAATGAAATATTCAATTAAAGAAAAGGAAAAAATAAAAAGGAGATGCAGACATGAGAAATGAAAGTACACTGGGAGCTGATAATGAAGGGGACAGGGAATGGCAATGGAGAGGGGCAGAGCAACAGAAGGAAGACAGTAATTTTGTACCAGTGGAAAGACCCCTGCTCATCCGGCACTAATTTCTGGGTTTGGATCATAGATCCTGAAACCCATGGCCTATGTGCAACTTACAAGTCTCACCTACAGAACAATATCATCAGACTGTCCACATCATAGATCCTGACACCCATGGCCTGTGTGCGACTCACAAGTCTCACCTACAGAACAATATCATCAGACTGTCCACATCATAGATCCTGACACCCATGGCCTGTGTGCGACTCACAAGAATGTCTAGAACACATTTTCCTAACGTGTTTTCTCTAGGACACCATGGTTCCATCAACAACAGCCAATGGATTCTTATCCTAGGGAATGTACCAATGTCACTATCTCTCTTTTTCTCTGTGTCTATATGTGTGTGTATCTATGTGTGTGTGTGTTCCTTTTACTCTTGTGTGTGTGTTTCTAATACTGTGTGAGTACAATCAAATTGAACACAGGGCCCCATACAGATAAATACACCATCAGCCTCACCTGCATTTTAAGAAACTGCAGGAGGACATCAGCTGTGACATCTCCTGTTGTTTCACACAGGTTGTGGGAAAGTTTCACAATCCGGAGCATTTCTATTGGGCAGGTTCTGGTTAGAGGTGCTCAAAAGTGTTGTTACCCTCCCTGAGACTGATGTAGATGGATCAGAGAGGCTCAGTCATTCACTGATGTCAAGCTGCCAGTTTTTGATGGTGACCTCTTCTTTTCAGACTCTGCACCGTATCAGCCACACAATATATCTTCTTACTATTGCCACCTACCGACTTTACTTTGTATCCACCATCATATGTTTGCAGATATAATGACTAACTTTCATTTCTGAACATCAGATAAATGTCTGACACAGATTCTGTTTAGCAAAGGACTTCCACTTGAGAAGGCTGCTAACCCTTGAAATACGCAATGGGGTGCCCATCCCATTCTTGAACAAATACCTTGATTTACTTCCAACCCTCATACTGAGTTGACTCCTCCCACTGTGTTCACTTAAGTTTCTCCTTCTCATCCCATGCAATTTTCACAGTAAATCACAGGAATAAAACTGGTGTTTCCATTGGACAGATGCTGTCTCCATTGAAAACAATAACTCTTAAGTGACTCTGTCTCACACTGTATCGTGGCAGTTGGGGTGGGAGGCTGGCCAGGCCAAGGATAAAAGTCCTAGATGTGCAAGAACAGATTTGAGCACAGAATCACACCCCAGATACCTAATGGTAACTACCTGAAACTGCAGTTCCCACATTTCATGTAAATTGCCATCCCCAGGTAAATAAAGAGAAATGTATCATATGTATAGTTGATCCATGAGTCTGACACTGAAGTTTTGGACACTCTGACAAAACCAAGAATTCTTCTAAGAAATCACCATCCTGGCTGTTAAAGGCGGGACTCTGGTCCAAACCCAAATGCACACCAGGTCTGTGCTAGGCATGTCTCTCTGCATTACCCTCTCTTTTCCTTGGCTCATCCCAGCTGGGGAGCTTCCATGCTCTTCTTGCCCCTGCCTTCCATTCTTGCCCCTGCCTTCCATTTTTCCCCTGTGGCACCAACTTACATCCTCACAGTTCCTTCTTTCCATCTTCTCAGAAACCTAGTGTTCTCTTTCTGATTCTCATTCACTCTCTGTGTCTCTCTGCTTGTTTCATGGATGTTTCTTCTTTAAAACAGGTCCTGCAGTATGCTTGGCAGAGGATCATGGTTTTTTTTTTTTTTTTTTTTTTTTTTTTTTTTTTTTTTTTTTTTTTCCTCAACCCTGGAAATGCAGCTTGTCTCCTAGACAAGAAGAGTTAAGATCATCAAGAGGAGCTGTCCTCCAGAGGCTAGAGAGGCTACATCACAGCAGGCAAACCACCTGGCCAGGCTGTTACCTCCATGAAAAGGCAGGTTTCAACTGGAAGGGAGCTAGCTGCCTGTGCTGCAGCCTGAATCTCAGGGGAGACTGCAGCGATTTTCTCCCCAGGAGTGGTCTCATACAGGTCTTGGCACATACTGTCCAGCTACAGCCCTGAAAGCAGTGGTCCCTATGGAGTCACCCTCCTCACTGGGCACAGCCCCAGCCCCCAGAGACAACAGCACCCTGGGATGCTTCCTGCAGTCAGGGGGAATCTTACTGGCAGAGGAGGTGACTTCACATGGGGAGGCTCCAGGGAGTCTAGGAGAGGTCTCAGGATGTTGCCAGCCAGTTAGGGTGCACAGAGGGCAGGTAACGAGGAGTCTGCTCTTTGGATTTCCTGGTTGTCTTTGTGAGAGAGCAGGAGCTCACCAGAAAATAAAAACCCAAGAAGTATGCTACTTGCACTAAGCCTGCCAGGAGTGGGATCCAGTGTCTGGTGGATTTCCTGTTTGCTTTTTAGTTTCATATGGGAAAGGTCAGCTGTAGTGGCATAGGGGGTGGGCATGGATTCAAGGGAACTCTTAACTTCCTGAGCAGGAACTGTTCTCAGGTAGTTTATGGCACAAACTTGCCACCTGAGCAGATCATCCAAAAGAGAAAAGGACAGGAGTAGGAGGGCCTGTCATCCAGGCCTTTGCAGATCATAACAAGGGAGGGTGTGCTCAAAACACAGCTCTCACTACAAAGTGAGTTAGATTGTTCTGATCCTGGTACCGGAAGAGGGATTTGGGTTGCTGCAAGTTCCACTTTCCAATGTTCCATCAGATTCATGAAGGATTTTAGAGTACCAAGACAAATAATTTTAGCATGAACCATGTTTAAATTACACTGATGGAAATGTGGAGGAAACCATCCCCAGACCTCAGATGCTATGTGACCACATTCTTCCTTAGTCCCTTGGCAGGCTCAGAAAGAGGTGTTGTTAATAGTTTCGAAGGGGTATTTCTCTCTTTATATGTATGCTAAATCCCAAAGAGAGGTGAGAACAATGTCTCTTTAGGGTCTAAAGATAGAATTAGAAAAGTTTTATCAGGACCTGACCCTGTAATATTCCAAACTCTCCACAGTCCTTGAAGGTTTAGTTGGCCAGCCAGCTTTTGTTGACACTGCTTCTTTCCAGGTATTTTTATTAACAGCACCCATAACCCAAGCTACCTGATGAAGTGTGATCCTTTATGGCCACTGTTTACCTGAAAGGAGTAGTGTGAATGGCTTCCTTACCTAGACTTCATTCAGGGAAACAGGTGGAATGCACATTCTAAATCACACTAAAGGATGATGAGCTATGGATTTCATTCCTGTCCCCAGCAGACACAGGGACCTTTCTTGCTGTTTTATTTCACATAGTCTTACAAACACTGTGGGGTGGCCTCAGACTTGATATATACTCAAAGGTGACCTCAACTTCTGATTCTCCTGCTTCCAACATCAGACTTCTAGGATTCCAGCTATCCTAAACATTCCAGTATTAATCATTGCTAAGGAATGAACCTAGGGCCTGGTTCTGATTAGGTAGGTGCTCTACCAATTGAGGGGCATCTCCAGTCCAACATCTCTATTTCCCCTGGGAGTAACTAACTCATGTATAACTCCTTATACTTTTGCAAAGCTAGTGTCTTCCTGGTCTAAATAGAGACGTCAAAACTAAATATTATCCTTGAATATCATCACCATCCTAAATATTACAATGGTGTAACTCTTTGTGCTAGTGCGTGAGCCCTGGGCCTCACAGAGGCTAGCCAGGTAAATGTCCATCCAAGTAGCATTCACAGATTAAGACAAATTGGCTTTTCTACTGCTGTGATGTAAGTGTGTGGTAGAAGACTGGGTTGGCAGGTGTAGACCCTGGGTCTGATTCTAGCACTGTCCTTTTACAAGGAAAAGGAGAAAAGGAAATGTAGTAACTGAGCCTTAGAGTGATCGAGTAACAATGATCAATGTGGTCAGAGTCACGCACAGCTACCTGGTGGTCATGGCAACAATGAGTTGATTACACAAAATGTAAGTGGTGCATACTTGATTCACATCCTGGGGTCAGTGCTTGATGGCCTCCCTCTGGCAGCATATGCCTGGGAATGATGCTATTCCTGCCTAAAATGAATTGACCTGGTGACAAAAGAAATGCTAAATTTAAACCATTTTAAAGATTCTATTGATTTTTCTGGCTTACATTCTTATTCTTCCTGTGTCAAAGAGACGCTAGAGAACCGGGCTACAGAGCATAGGGTGACCCCACAAGACAGGAAGGGATCGGGGTCAGCTGTTCTAGAAGCTGGTCAACAATTGCAGTGGCTGTTGCTGTGGGGGCAGGAAGCTACAAGCTAGCACAACACAATTTAGCAAGGGGAATAAATGTTACTAAAGACCAGCTGCTTGGGGAAGGGCGTTATGCGGCCTTACAGGAACCAGCCAGGTCTGATGAGGGTGTAATTGAGCAATGTCATTTTGCTGCATTAAGAGTTTGGAATTGGTTGAGGAATCTTGGTGGGGGAAGGCGGTTGATCTATCTCCTTTACCAAAATAATACTGGACTCTGGAAAAGCTTTACAGGATTCTTACAGAGGTTGAGTTGAGCTGTGAATAGAGCCATATCAGACCCTGAAGCCAGACAGTCATAGACAGAGAAATATTGGCCTTTGAGAATGCAAACTCCACATGTAAGAGAGCAACCAGACCACTGAAAGCATGTGAGGCAGGTGTAGACACAGGGATACGGGAGACAACTGGTCTTGGTTCTCAGCACCAAACTGCAAATGTTATAGGGCAAACTGTGGCTAGAAATATCAGAAATCCAGATGCTCAATGTTTCAAGTGTGGTCACCTTTGTCATTTCCAAAGAAACTGTAAAGCTAAAAGGTCCAGAGTTCAAAGAAGCAGGTACATTGATTCTAGAGAATACGGTAATCTCAGGGGAGACCAAGCAGGCTCTGGTTACTAAGAGCCACAGAGGCTTCCAGGCTGTTACAGCCCCAGTGGAAAGGGCAAACAATGGTCAAAGGGTTGCTGATGCAAGAGAGACCTAAAAGGTGACCTCTTGCCATTATAAAACTAACCCTGGGGCCTGTCATCTTGAGGCCCCACAGCAAACAAAACAAGCTGTTTTTCTTTGCTCAGTCAGGAAGTACCCAGGAGGCAAGGAAATTAGGTATTTCTGATCTTCTACATGCTACAGAAGGACTTGCAGCTTTGGATCTGGCCACAGATACCTCTCTTACATTATCCCCAAAAGGTGAATTTTAGTAGTTAACCAATGGTGTGTATGGTCTCTTACATCCAGGGGCAGTGGGAATAATCATGGGAAGAAGTGGATTAATCTAGCAAGATTATTGTCTCTCTAGGTATAGATGGGGACAGCAAGGAAGAAATAAAAATTGTGGCAAACATGAAAGAGGAGATGCAGATTGGAGCAGGGGATAGGATTTCTCAATCATTTCCTGACATCACAGGCAATGCCGCTCCTGTTGAAGGACCAGGGCTTTTGGGAGCACTGGGAAATGTGTGTTCTGGCAAACAACCGTCACTGACCAGAGACCCAAATGAATGGCTCAGATGAATGGTGTGGAAATGGAAGGGTTGGTAGATATGGGAGCTGATGCAAGTGTACTTTACAAAGTCTGGGATCCAGATTGGCCACTTCATGTTAATGAGAGAGGTTTAAAGAAAAAGACTTCCATTGCTTGGCAACAAGCCAAAGGGGGGAAACCGTCCCACATGTTCTCTATACACTCCAATTCCATTATCCGCTGTCAGTAACCATAGAGGTACCAAAAGAAATGACACCTGACAGATGCATATCCTCCATTTTTCAGAATTTGGAAACAACGCATGTCCACCACACCATTGACATGTACTCAGGGTTTCTATGGGCAACTGCTTTCAGTTCTGAAAAGGCTCGGTGTGTAATTATTCACTTCCTGGAAATAATGGCAGTTATGGGAATACCTGCCCAAATTAAGACTGAAAACACTCCCACATGTGTATCCAATATGATGCAACAATTCTTTGCATATTACAATATAAAACATGTTCCTGGTATGCCACACAATCCCACAGGACAAGCAGTTGTAGAATGAGCCCATCGTACTGTACAGCATAATTATTAAAAATCCACGCTAAGAGTAGCTACACACCAGCAGTGGGGGTCTCCCTGTCCCCATGGTTCCTGTGGCTAGCTGGCTGCTGAGCCACCTTGATCTTCCCAGGCCAACCACCACCTGTGGTTAAGCAGGCTGCTGCTTGCACAAGTCCCTGGAACCCCTTAAATGAGAACTCCAGAGGCTCGTAATTCATCAGCCACATTTATAACAATAAGTCCTCAACCCCCAAATGCCCACACAAAGAACTCAAAACTCAAGTGATATAGACTTAAGCTTCGCACGTAGGCTGGACAACGGCTCCCTACATTACTCTATGGCCTTCCATGATGCCTGGCCAGAGCTACCTGTGGCTCGTTCAGGCACGTGGTTCTGGTTCGTCTTCTTCCTCTATCTCCTCCTCCTCTCTGCTCCCTTCCCCATCTCTCTCTCTCTCTCTCTCTCTCTCTCTCTCTCTCTCTCTGTGTGTGTGTGTGTGTGTGTGTGTTGTATGTTGTGTGTGTGTGTGTTGTGTGTTGTGTGTTTGTATGTGTGTGTGTCCCCTCTCTAAAACATTTAGCTCTATCTTTTTTTTCCACCGTCCAACCATAGGCTCCAGTCTTATCTGACTCATAAAATTTCACCTGACCTCAGCTGCATACAGGCACCACTTTTGAGGGGGCAGAAAAAATAGATACCAATCCACAACATCATACCTTAAAATCAATGTTTATTAAACAAAAAGGGTTAGTGAAAAACCCTGGGGACAAACTAATGCATCGTTAACTCTCATTTTTTTTAATTACTGTTGGTGAAAAATGAACAGCAGCAGCTGAGAGACGTTGGGATATCAAATAAACTGAGGAACTAGGCCAGTCAGTATATACTATAAGGATGTGCTGACATTCGAATGGAAACCAGCAATAGCACTAAGATGGGATGTGGTTATGCTTCTGTATCTCCAGGGAACGGAAAAAAAACATGGCTGCCAACCAAACTTAGAAAGACTAGATCTGACTAGGGAAAACCTCTTGTCACTTGAGACAATGTCTTCACAAAGCAAAAAGCCCAGGTATTTCTGACTGTTTCAGTTACTAACTTCTCCTAGACATGGGTGCAAATCAACTTCTAAAGGGCTAGTCCTAATCATTGATCACACAGAGACTAGACAACAGAGATTGGGCAACAAATACTACAACTACCTCTTTGCAAAATATCCATTTTATGCCCTGGACCCTGTACAGGAAATCTGCACCCAATTCAGCAGGAAGCAATTTTACGACGCTCAGTGCCCTAGTCTCTTAAGGTGGGGTGGATAGGTTTGTTCATTAGATGTGTTATAATTGTTATCTGGGATGGAAAGGATTGGTTATGATGAGGGATTGATAAGGTCATTTTTGGAGAGTGTGGCCAGGCGGCTCGGACCGAGCAGGGCTTTCGTTGCCAGTGGATTGTGTAGAGTGTACAGCCCATCTCTTGTCTTCTGTTCGACACGGCGTCTTCTGATACTCAGGTGAAAGAGCTGGAGAAGCGTGCTTCAGGCCAGGCTTTTGAGCTGATTCTTCAGCCCTCGGTCAAAAGAATCTGTCCCCGATTTCCCCCTTTCACCCCCAAAGAAAAAGGATCTTTCCCTGGAGGAAATTCAGAAGAAATTGGAAGCTGCAGAAGAAAGATGCAAGTCTCATGAAGCAGAAGTCTTGAAGCAGCTTGCTGAGAAGCGGGAACATGAAAAAGAAGTGCTCCAGAAAGCCGTCGAGAACAACAACTTCAGCAAAATGGCAGAGGAGAAACTGACCCACAAAATGGAGGCTAACAAAGAGAACCGGGAGGCGCAAATGGCTGCCAAGCTGGAGCGTTTGCGAGAAAAGGACAACCATGTTGAAGAGGCGCAGAAGAACAAAGAATCCAAAGACCCTGCGGATGAGACAGCGGCTGACTAAGTTGTCCCAAGAACTGACTTTCTCCCCGACCCCTTCCTAAATATCCAAAGACTGTACTGGCCAGTGTCATTTATTTTTCCCTCCTGACAAATATTCTAGAAGCTGATGTAGGACCGGATAGGTAGATCCAGACAGTGAGATGTTTTAAGGGCGCAAGGGGAGAAACTGAAAGTGTTTTGATCTTTTTTAAAGTGTTGGTCTTTCTAACCTAGCTATTTTTCTCGTTGCATCTTTTCCACTCGAGCACACTCGGTGTGCTGGGTTAATGGCTAGTACTGTACTGACTGTGGAAGACGTTTGTGAAGAGTTTCTAGTGGCTTCTTCCAACCCATTAGATGCTGAATATCTGTTCACTTTGCCATCCCAATTCTGTCCCAATCTCACCAGATGCTACTGTACTTGAATGGTTAATAAACTGCACAGTGGCAAAAAAAAAAAGTCATTTTTGTTTGAATTATTGTATATTAGAAATTTAAGGTATTTTGTTTCAGTGTTGTATATGATAGAAATTTAAGGTTTTGCTTGGAGTATTGTATACTAATAGATATTTAAAGTAGTTTAGTTGGAAGTGCTATATATTGATAGGAATTTAAAGTCAGCACCTCCCAGCATCAGCAATAGTGCTTGGTCCCGGTGGCTGCACATGGGGTGGATCCCCAGGTGAAGCAGCCCCTGAATGATCCCCTATTGATAGGAACCTAAGGTTGGTTTGTTAGATTATTTGACTATATTGTACATATGCCGTTTATTGAAATGTGATGGTTCTTGCAATTATTTTCATTCTGTGTAGATTGCTTGTGATAGGGAAAAGCACAATTCTTAAAAAAAAGCGGGGGATAGGAAGTGGAAACTTGGTTTTTTGGAAAGTCAGTTCTGCCAGATGATGTTTTGCTGGGGCACACAGGTGAAAGGATGTTTTGCTAAAGCAAACACATGAAAGGTGTTCCCTTGAAGCAGACATGTGAAAACACTCTTGATGAAGGAGTATAAATATGATCCCACAGACAGTAGGAGAGGAGCACTGAGCTGTGCCTTGGTTTACTCTGCCTCGTTATTCTAAAAACACACATGTGTTGGTTTGACTTACATAGCTTTGTTGAGTTCAACTTGTGATAACTCAGCCATTGAGAGAAACTTGCCCAAGAACTGCTCATGAGGTTCCTGCTGCAGCTTGCAGCCTCAGTAGCCTTGCCTCAGGCCTGCTGGAGAGCCTGGCAGTTTCTTCAGGATTGAACTACAGCTGCCCAGTGTCTGCTTGCTAAAAGGGCTGGTCTCCCGCTGCCGAATCATATTTGGTACTTTCTATGGGACTGAACTGCTTGCTGCGCAAGAAGATGGAGCTCACCCCCAAGGAACTACTGCTGAACAGGTCCACTTCCTCCATAGCCTAATAGCTTTTCTCCTCCACTGCCTCTTCTGGGTGGTGGCTAGAGGAGAGGTTGAACCCTTATAAAAAGTAGGTTGAAAAAAAAAATTATGCCTACAGGTGTTGTCTCTCAGAGTCAGTCTGATGGGTTTTAATGCTCCATGATCATACACCCTGAGTTTTTTCAATTTATTACTTTGCTACTGTTATTTCAGAATAAGTTTTATAATTGTGTAACTCAGCCTGGTGCTGATTTGAGATCCTCTTCCCTCAGCGCCCTGCCCTCTTCATTTTTGTTTCTTTTCACTTTGTAAACATCAGTGTATCGTGGTGAAAATTCCCCAAAAGTTTTGTAAGTCTGTGAACAAAGAAAGACCCTTTTTACCTGGTCAAAAGAGTCACCACAGCCAGAGAAAGAAGCAGAGAACTTTCTTTGAGCCTCACCAAATAAAACCAATTAGGCCTTTTAATTATTGTTATCGTTGTCCTATAGCAGGTAGACATCGTAGACACAGGGTAGTTGGGTCAGCTTCCCAGAGTCACTCCAAGAACAAGCCTTGGACTTTGTTAGACGGACAAAGGAAAATCAGTCCCCACATTCATATATATAATCCCCTATGCTGAGGACGATCCTGGAATATTGTGGAAGGGCTGTGGAGGGGAAGAATGTAAGGACTAGAGGATGGGGAGCTGTGTAGGTCATGGAGTGTCTGTTGCATTTGTGAACAGGGGCCAGGGATTTTACTTGTGAACTCAGGGGCCTTTGGGGACCTGAACAGGATGAAGCTAGTCCAAATTCCAGCATGGATGGGGGAGGGGATCACTGGGCCTTCAATCCTAGTAGAGGAATTATTGGTGATGGTGGTTGGAAAGGGGGGGATCGGTTTTCTTTGGGGATGTGGCCCTGATGTTTGCCTGTGCTCAATTCCTTGGCACAATAGATACCATGTGCAGATGGACATCACTGATTAAAAATAAGATGGTTTTTCCCTAAGAATAAGAGGAATGAATTTGGGTAGAAGCTATGTCAGGGTGCATCTAGGGAAGCCAGTGGGGGAAATTTGGAATGGTTATGATCATAATACAATCTGCATACTTGTGAAAGCCTCAATGGATAAGAAAAACATTTTTTAAATGGAGTAAGGCTTTGAGTCCCACAAGATTAACTCCAACAGAAGTCATGAAGCCCAAACCTGCTTGATTGCCCCACCCCCAGTGCTGCCTGCAAGGTACCAACTTCCTTCTTGCTTACACTAGAGGTTTGATGCCATCCTTCATAGCTGCTTCTCTCCACTAGCCTCTCAAACGCGAGTGCAGCCCATTCCATACATACGCCATATCTATGTGTAATCTTCACAAGTCTTTTTACCTGTGTGGGGCTGCAGAGAACTTGGCAACAGAAGGAAAGGTTGACCATTCAACAACCAAACTTAATTCACAGTCAATTGGGTAATGTATCTAAGGTGTTTCTGTCAGCTTTTCCCCGGTGCAGCGTCTGAACATACAATGTGCTTTTTCACACGCTGTCAACCCATGTATTACACTGCACCATCAGAAACACTTCAAACTCCTTGGGTCAGATTTGCCACCTTCATAGGTTATTTTGTTATGAATTTTAGTCCTTTACTGCCCATGGACAGGTCTCTGATCTCAGAGAAAAAGAATGGGTTAATTATAGGAGACGAAGACATACATGTCTTTCTCCTACCACCATTACTCAGGATTAAAGAACCAAACGTCTTTGGATTATGTTGTATTAAAATGCTTCAGTTTCAAAATAAGACTAAATTGCTGTTTTGGGTTAAAATTTTTTAATGGATAAATGAATTATGACTTGATATTAGGACAGAATTTCCAACAAATCCTGAAAATGGTCTATACATAATTCTGTTATGAAGTTTTATACTACATATTTAGGTGAAGCTGCATTCTCAGCATTGATTATAAAATTAAACTGTCAGTCAACTCTGATAAATGTTAAAAATGTTCTACTTCTGCAGATCAAGATTTATTTTTGTATGTTAAAATAAACAAGCACTTTCATCTCATTATTGTGTGAATTTGCTTCCATCTTCAGTAGATGGTCAAATTATCTGTACACTGTTAGATCATAGCCCCGTCCCTCTACGGTACTGGCTGCTGTAAGTTTTCACATCCTGGAGAAATCACCCCATGCCCTTCACCACTACTCTGTAACCAAGAGTCAAGAAGCCAGTTGTGCTTTATGTTTTATGTTGTGCGCACAGAGGTCCTTGTACTCACAGATAAACATGGGGCAAACCAGAAATGTTAAGCATGCAGGATTATCAGTTCAAAGCAAGGTGTGTCTAATCTGTATTCTGCTCAGAATCCTAGGGATGAGTATGGTTAAATAGCCTGGTGACCTCTGAGCTATCTGCAGGACCAGGCCAGAGCTGACTCCCCAAGACTCTTAAAAACAGGAGTGGAGTTGGATAACAGCCTGCATGACCTCTATACTATGTGTATGACTGAGATCACAACATTCCTCCTCAGACCCTTATGCTAATGCATGCAGACCCCATGTTTGTGGAAGAAGCAACATGCACTTTGAAGAGATTCAGTTATGCCTTAACTTCCTTATGCATAGAGGGTTCTGTTACACCAGGACACTTTTCCCAAATTGCACTGTACTATGCCTAAAATAATCTGCCTGGTGTTAGACTTGAGTTTCAACTAACTCAGGCTACTAAGACATGTTGGACCCGACTTGCACTTTGCTTCACTCAGACTGACACTGACCATGGTGTTCGCAGAGACCCTCCACTCCACCCCCTAGTTTAGAAGCTCCTAATTTATGCTTTTACCTGCTCCTACCATGCTCTTTGTTACATGGACTATATTGAACTAAAGCATCTGGTACAGAACATCCTGCCACCTTCTGAGAGGGTATAAAATTCAGATAGTTCTCCTTGATGAGGAGATTTCTCTGAAAACCCACTCACCGCCTTCTAATTTATCCATGATGGCTCTTTCTCTTATGTTTATTATGTTAAACACAAGGGTTTGAAGCTCTGATTTTGGCTCTGATATAATGTAACATCCCTTTTTAATGCTCTCCCACTTTAAGACAGACCCATGATCAGATCGTATGGTTCTTTTCCCTGATAAGGCTCACTCATTAAGGATAATTTTGTGTCAGCTCCTTTCTGTAGCCAACACATCTGCAGCCCACTTCTCTGGCCTATACCAAATGTTGATTTACCATCAGTAAATATTGGATGTGTATACCTTTATACCCAGGGTTACATAAAAGCTTCAGGCAATGGGAGTCAGTAGTGAACAAAGACTGAGAGTCCACGACTCTACCCTCCCACCCTTGTCTACCCATCCTCATGTCTGTCCTTGAAAAGTATCACTGTTTAATCAATGTTCTATTTGTGTGAAGAGACACCATGACCAAGGCAACTCTTCTGAAGGAAGGCATTTAATAGGGGGCTTTCTTATAGTTTCAGAGTCTTAGTCCATTACATCTTGGTGAGGAGCATGGTGGTGTGCAGGCAGGCATGGTCCTAGAGCTGAGAGCTTTTATTCTAATCCACAGGCAGGGAAAGAGAAAGACTGGGGGAAGGGTGTAGGGGAGGGAGAAGGAGAGACAGGGTGCGGGAGAACCGTTCCTAGTATGCACTTTAGATATTTATCAAAGCTTGTCTTTTGTGACCCAAGTTTTCTAACAAGTCCACCCCTCCTAATCCTGCTAATGTTTTCAAGTAGTGCCACTCCCTGGTGACTAAGTATTCAAATATATGAGTCTATAGGGTCATTCTTATTCAGACCACCATAGCCATCAATTTATAGCTACTGTTCCTCCCAGCATGATTGGCACCCTGACACACATTCTAGTGTCATGAAGTAGTGTGACATTAGTAGTGTCTCTACCTACTAATAAGGTCATTACCCCTTCTAGATTCTGGAGGGGCTGCCTCCTACAGTTAGTAAAGCTATTTCCATCTACATACATCATGGCTGGATAAAAAGGCAAGCTCAGAAGTTTTGATATTTTGACTAATGGGCAAGTGATGGTAATTTGTTAAAATCCCCAAATGGAGTCACCAACTGAAGTAGAATCTGAGAGTAAATTTGTCTGGGGAATGCTTAAAGGAAGGTAGAATACATCAAGCTAACTGTAGAAGGTGAAAAGCTAATTTTCTTGAATGAAACCAACATTTCACTCTATATTGCAAAGAACATTTTTTTTGTATTTTATGCTATCAAAAATATCAAAAAAATGACAAAGAAAATAAAGCCCTGCATTTAAAGGTCTTTCAGAAAAGAAATGGGATGCACATACCCCAGATCTCCCCTTAATTCATATGGACCTTCTGTTGCATTTGAATGTGGAGTGAGAATTCTGGGATCCAGGCTAAGGACATACCTCACACAGAAGAGAGAGAAACAGAAATGTAGACAAAATGTGTCACCACATGGCATCCTTGAACCAAGGAATAAACGGAGTGTTCATCATTGCTGAATGCATTATCATGTGAGATACTTGTTTACTGCAAGATTAGTGACACTGAAAAATTGTACTGGCTTGTAATCTTTTTCCATAGGGACAGACCACTGTAGATCTTCAAGGGCTTCAATATCTCCATTTTACTAGTCAGTGGATCTAGAAGGGATTCTGCAGTGTTTTTTAATACAACTCCTCAGTTGCTCTCAGTAGGTGCTACAGACAGTAAGAGACCACTCAGTCAGTTCCTACATATCTGGAGGAAAGCTCAAACCCAAAGCTGGTTCTACCTGCTTTCAAGTGACCTGATGATACCCCCATACCATATTGTACTGGCTGTTTTGTGTCAACTTGACACACGCAAGAATCATTTTAAGAGGTATCCTCAATTGGGGAAAAATGCCTCTACCACATTGGCCTGTGAGAAAGTCTGTGTGTGGTGCATTTTCTTCATTGATGATTAATATGGAAATGCCTAGCTCCCTGTGGTACCACCCCAGGCCTGATGGTCCTGGGTGTTATAAGAAAGCAACCTGAACAAGCCAATAATGAGAACTCCATGTCTCTTCATCAGTTCCTGCCCTAACTTCCAGGCATGATGGACTACAGGTTGTAACATTAAATAAACCCTTTCCCTCCCCAAAATTGCTTTTGGTCATAATGTTTCATAAGAATTAAGGGGACTCTTCCCACGGCTGCTGCTCAACATGGTGCCGTAGAAAGACAAGAAGCCTAAGAAGTCAACCTGGAGGTTTCATTTGGACCTTACTCATCCTGTAGAAGATGGAATTTTTGATTCTGAAAATTTTGAACCATTTCTATGGGAGAAGGTTAAAGTCAATGGAAAAACTGGAAATCTTGGAAATGTTTTTCACATTGAACACCTGAAGAAAAAAAATCACAGTTGTTTCTGAGAAACAGTTCTCAAAAAGGTATTTGAAATATCTTACCAAGAAGTACCTTAAGAAGAAAAATCTCTGTGATTGGCTTTGTGTGGTCACATCTGACAAGGAGACTTATGAACTTTGCTATTTCCAGATTAGTCAAAATGAAGATGGTTCAGAGTCTGAGGACTAATTGGCCTTTGCTTTAATAAAATGGAAGTATGCTAAAGAAACCTAAAATTGGACTTTATGAATAAATAAAAGAAGAGGAGAGCTGGGGTATATGCATCCTATGCCTTTTCTGAAAGGCCTTTAAATGCAGGGCCTTATTTTCTTTAAATGTCATTATTTTGATATTTATTTTATAGTATAAAATACAAATTCTTTACTTTGCTGAGGCAATAAATACTGTTCAAGTGAAGGTGAGAAAATAACAGTGATTAAGAAGAGACCAACATCACAGATGAAATATTCTGGGAGTATTTTATTAGGGACAGCACACAAAGCCCTGTTTCAGAGGTGCCATGTTTTCAGAGTACTTCATGCTGGCAGCCAAACCTAGTAGTGTAATGTTTACCCCCACTGACACTGGTTTTGAAGGAATAGAAGTATCATAGAGAGCAGCCAAGGGTTAGTAGTGTGCCGCAAGGCTGGGGTCCCTGAATAGAGGCAAGGGGAGGAGGCCACAGGTAAAGGTGCCGCCTCAGTTGCAGTACAATGCCCAGGATTGAAGGATCCATGCTGAGAAACTGAGGCTTGACGCCATGTGCCAGGGTTAGAGACCCTAAAGAGAACCCAGAAAAGGCTACTGAGAAAAGTATAGTGCAATTGCAACAGAAGAGCCAGCATTTTATAGATACCAGTACCATGGAATGACTGCCAAGGACAGCAGCAACCATGGGGCAGATTCGACCTAAACAAAGAGAGAACATGTGTGTGCTGCAAATTGCAAGCCCCAAAAGCAGTTATCAGCTTCCCAGCCCCTTTGGATCCCAGATAATTCTGAGTGGTCCCAGATGTCAAGCACTGAGTGTGTGTGTGTGTGTGTGTGTGTTTGTGTGTTTATATATATGTGTGTATATATATGTATACTTTGGTTTTGCTTAGATTTGATTGTAACTATGCCCTGTTCTTCTCTTTTTTATTTGATAGCTAGTATTTTATTCAGAGAGCAGTCCCATTACACATGGTCTGAGAATATTCAAATAAGAACTCAAATTGGAAGTTAAAGATTGGTCTTCAAAATAGCCAACAATGCCATGTTTGCCTATGATCTCTTGGATATAAAACCACACCCATACTTCAGTGGTCACCAAACTATTCAGCACAGCTTCCTTATCTGTAAAGTGTCTGAAGCTACCAGTTTTAACATTTTGAATTATTTTCACACTCTGAATAACTGTAGGGATTTCACCAGGGGTTGGGGAAAACCAGCTCAACCTTGGCATAGTACCAAAATGTGCCAAACCAAGACTTTGAGTAAGTCACAGTAGTGGCCACCATCAATGGTTACTTCTCCTCAAAGTTACAGATGAACTTGGCCATGGTCTAAGGTGGAAGGTACATCTCCCCAAACCACCGGCTGAATGTCATACACACTGTTCTTCTCTCTTTGAATAAGAAAGTTTTTAACTTGGTTTTGGATTGTACAGGAGCCTACCTTATGAGACTATGGATAGTTTAAAGACATTTTAGAGATTTTTGGATAGTTTAAAGAAGCTGAAGTGTTGAATGTTTAAATTTTTAAGGACTATGGGACTTTTTTTAATGTCTTATGATGATTTCTAGGATGGTCACAACTGCATAACAGAGAGACCCTGTCTCACAAGAAAACAATGTATGTTGTATATTGCGTTAACATGACATCTTGTGAACAACATGAAAGGAAAAGGTCGTGTTTTCACAGTTGTGGTGGTTTGAACATGCTTGGCCTATGGGAAGTGACACTGCTGGGTGTAGCCTTTTTGAAGGAAGTGGGTCGCTGTGGAGGTGGATTTTGAGGTCCTGTGTTTTAGCACCACTCAAGGTGCAAAGACCCTCCTCCTGGCTGCCTACGAAGACAGTCTCCTCCTGGTTGCCTTTGGCTCAAGATGTAGAATTCTTGACTCTTCCAGCACCAAGTCAACCTGCATAATGCCATACTTCCCACCATGATGATAATGGACTAAACCTCTGGAACTGTGAGCCAGCCCCAATTAAATGTTTTCCTTTATATAAGAGGTCATGGTGTCTCTTCACAGCAATAAAACCCTAAGACAGTAGTGATATACTTGGGTGTCAAATTCACAAGAGATCAATTGTGTTAGTTTTAGTTTAACACAACCACAAACTCTTCTAAAGTGAGGATGCTTTAGTTAAGAAATTTTCCTACCAGCTTGTCAGTGGGAAAGCCTATGGTGTGCTTTGTTCATTGATGAGTTATTAGGAGTGCTACACTCACTGTGGTCTGTGTCATTCTGGGTGGTATAAGAAAAACTGAGCAAGCCATGCAAGCTAGTAAGCAGCACCCTCCATGGCCTCTGCATTAGTTTCCTGCCTTGTATTCCAGTCTGACTTTCCTGGATGATGGACTGCAAGATGTAACATCAAATACTTTCCTCCCCAAGTTACTTTTGGCTACAGTGTTTCATTACAACAACATAAAATATTAACTGAGACATACATGAGGTTTAGCCCCATCCAATGTAGCCCATTCTAACTCCACTTCCTTATAACATACCTAAATATGAAATGCAGTCTGTGCCCAGGCAACTGGAAAGTGAACTTAGTCAGTAAACTTCTTGTCATACAAGCATGAGGATGTAACTTTAATCCCAGCACCTATATACAAAAATCTGGACACAGGGGCACATATCTGCGATCTCAGAGTTGGAGAGGCAGAGACAGGCCGGTTGCTGAAGTTCAATGGCCGGCCAGCCTCACCTACCCAGATCAGATTTAGAGAGAGATTCTATCTCAAAAAGTAACATGGAGAGTGATTCAGAAAGAAAGGTGACATTGACCATACCTGTGCCATGTGCACCCCTACAGGCATATGCCTGTGCAAGCATACATGTTTCCCTGTACAAACTTTGCTTGTTCTTAGAAAATGTCAGAATGTGTTCTAGATACATTCTTCTGGCCATCCAAGAAGAATACACTATCTTCCAACTACTAGACATCACTGAGGAACAAATGAAGTTATAAAAAAAAATATGACAACCGGAGTATTTTGAATAAGTAAACAACAAAAAGAAGAGATGTGAGTGTTATTAGTCCCACCACCAACATGTCACACTCTAGTGTGGTGTGAGGGTTGGCTAAGTTTCCCAGAGACACCTGTATCATGCCCTCCGTACTAACATGTTACTTTTAACCCAATGGGAGGAACACAATAGACACATCAGCATGACTCTTACTGGAGCCTAACTATTGTGCACATATATAGTTTGTAATGTACAAAGGTCCAGGGAGACTGGGACTATGGGTCAGTGATAGAACACTTGTTAAGCATATGTGAGACCTTGAGTTCAATTCCTTCTCATGCAAAAACAAGCAAGTAAACAAAACAACAGACCCAAAGTCCCTAAAAAGTAAGTATTCAAACCCCAAGAAAACAAATCATGAAAAGAGCCTGGCTAAGTAAAAGATGACTGTAGTAGTAACACTTGAGAGATGGGCATAAAGATCACTAAATTGGGCCAAGTGTGAAGAGAAGCAAAGTGGGAGACGTTTGATATCTCATGCAGAAAAGGGTTGATTGAGAAGTCATATCCCGGGTCTGCCTGACTCTAGCCAAAGAGAATCACCAAGGACAGCACTTTACCCTCTTCGTCTATGGAGAATATAAAAGAATTTGCTCAGGAAGGACACCCTAGAATGTGTTTCCAGTCATGATAACACCCTTTGCTTACATTTTACTTGGTAAGACAGTGACACTGTATACCAGTAGAAGTTTCTTTGTTGCAACATCATGTCCATACGTGAAAAGCAGGTGTCAGTTCTAACAAAGCCACCCCTGAAAGGGTCTAGGACACTACTATGTCAGCCTTCTCCAGTGTTGCACTTATCCAACAGCCCTGGAGTCCTTTGGTGTGTAAAGCTGGTCTCAAGAGATAACTGCTAAGAAAGACTTTATCTTCTCATTTTCCTTGTGGAGACACTGCCACTCAGAGGTACTTGAATAATCCACCTCCAAGTTATGTGACACATGTCAGTTTCAGTCTCTATCTGAAAGAAAATAGGGGCCAACAGAACCAGAAGGGGTCTTTCTATTGGCAATAGTGCATCTGTAGAGTTATGGAGACCCCAGAGGTTGCATGGGACCCACCTGGCCAAAGATGGAAACCTAGAAATGCCTGTGTAAACAATTTTCTTCACCTGTCTTGACTCTGTAGCCTATCTACATATGTAGTTATCCACTTCATAAACCTTCCATCTCACATGTCCCTCCTGGGCAAACCCTTCCACATTTTCCTCAGCTAAGGAAGGTCAGGAACCATCTTCTATCTCCAGGATACTGCTACTTAAACTCTAGAATCACTCTCTTCATACTACACCAGAATGGAGGCATCTTCCTCCAAAGATGCAGTCTAAATCACCCCAAATCCCTCACCAAATCCTGTACCTAAAGATGTACTGCTCACCTGGAGCTTCAAAATTGCTTATTCAGTGATGAAAAGATCAAGGTACTTGGCTAATAGTAACAGCGGGAAGCTGTTAATTGTTGCCATGACTTCTGCAGTAGGAATGGAGCGGGAAGATGGTGCTGACAGGAGGAGAATTGCAGTCTCTGTAATCAGATTCTTTCCATTTCACTAAGAGGAGAATTGCATCTTTCATCCCATCCCTAATCCTGGAACCCCCCACTAAAAGATATAGGAGCTAGAGAGCTGGCTCAGAGGTTAAGAACACTGGCTACTTTTGCAGAAGAACCAGGTTCAGTTCCCAGCATTCACATGGTGTCTCACATCCATCTGTGTCTCTATTTCTAAAAAATACAATGGCCTCTTCTGGCCTCCGTGGGCACTACTTGCATGTAGTATACATATATACATTAGACATACATACAAGCAAAACAGGCATACAGATAAGATAAAAATGATTTTTAAAAGAGGATACACATTTCTGTAGTACAAGTTAGCTAATCTCTTATAGTCTGTCAGGTTCAGATCTGGCCTCACAGAGAAACTGCTTCTATTGGTCACCAAATTGCTTATGTGCCCAGGGTCCAATGCACATAGTCAGCCCCTCAAACAGGTTCAGTTGGAAGGCTGGTTGGTAAATGCAGGCTGCCTAATGAGCATGTGATTCTGTGGTTTAGAATGAAGATGCCTCCTGAGACAAGAGAAGGAACACGGACTGAGACGCTAGCTGATTGCCCACTGACTACTCTTTCCATATGTCCCTCTTTGGCCTGACCTTTGCAGCTCTGCACATATTTTCTGGCAGCATCTGTGACCCTCGGTTGTCCTTTGTTGTCAGGATGACCAAGCAGAAGCATCTCTACCGGACCTGGGCACCTTCCCTTCAGCTCCATCCTCTACTGGCTGCCATGGTGTTCTTCATGTGTTGCTGGTTCCTGCTTCACTCTCCCCTTCTCAGATGTTTCCTTTGTCTGGAAAGCCCCAGTCCCAGAGATCTGCTTGGCTGAGTCCTCCTTCACATTGATGTCAGGAAAACATTTTCTCCATGCTGCTTCTTCTGGTCACTCGGCTTCATAGTCCAAGCTGTTACTCCCTTACTTCCTGCCCAAGCTTTCGATCCTATTGCTCCAATTAGTACAGCTTTTCTTTTTCCTTCTCTCCTCTTTACATGACATTTCTAGACTGATTTTGAGTGTGTGTCTGTATTTAGGCGGGGTTGCTCACACCCATGCCATGCATTGGGCATGGAAATCAGAAGACAACTATCCTGATTTTCTCCTTCTACCATTTGGATCCCAGGCGTCAAACTCAGGTCACCAGACTTGGCTGAGCCATCTCGCTGGCCCTTTTTCCAGCTTTGGTTCTATCATCCCTTGCTGTCAACTGCACCATGCACTTGCCAGACCATTATGCTGAGAGTTTGTCATCTGCCACCTTCCACTTCCCATACAGGGACTGGATGCTCAGGGATTTCTCTTTTTCTCCCCAGTTTTCCTTTTTTATTAACATTTGAATTCCCTGCTGAAAACTTCACATATTTTAAAGCATGAGCTTGTTTTCTTTTACAAGGCACATTGATGGGGTTTTTTTTTAAGCTCTCAGATTGTATCTAGATAGCAGCAAGCAGATATTTTTAACAAGTAAGAATACTTTAACAAAAACCCATAGGCATGTCTCTTTTTCTATAACCCAGTGAAAGCTTTCTTAAAATATTTTCTTTTGTTTGTTTGTTTATGTGTGTGTTATAAGGGTAATTTTTCCTTTTTTTTTTTCAACTGAAAATAATGTTTATACAATATATTCTGGTCATGGTTTCCCATCCCCCAACTCCTCCTAGGTCCTACCCACCCACCCAACTCAATGCTCCCCCCTCCGTATCTGTCTCTTTATCTCTCTCTTTTTCTCTCTGTCTCTGTCTGTTTGTCTCTGTCTCTGTCTGTGTCTGTGTCTCTGTCTGTCTGTCTGTCTGTATCTCTCTCTCTCTCTCTCTCTCTCTCTCTGTCTGTCTGTCTCTCTCTCTCTCTCTCTCTCTCTCTCTCTCTCTCTCTCTCTCTCTCTAAGAAACAGGAAAACAATAAAAGCAAACAAACCAGAATTTTTAAAAAGGAACAGAGAAAGCACAAGAAACACATACACCCATAAAACACTAAATTGGAAACCATAATGTACAAATAAAAGATCAGTAAGACAAAAAATGCCCAAAAGGGGACATGAAACAAAAACACTACAAAAATATCATTTAGTTCATTTTGGGTTGGCCATCCTATTAAGCCTACCCCTACGTGTGGCTAATATACCCATTGATACTCCATTGGAGAAAACTAATTTTTTCCTTTGCAGGTGTATGTCAATTGGTGATAGCTTCTCAGTTAGTGATAGGATCTCATATCTACCCCCCAACCCTCAGCACTTTGACTCAGGGATTTCGTCAGGGTTACTTACAGATGTGTCCGAACAACTAGAGCCATACCTTTCTCAGAGAAGACATGGGATAATCATATGTGCCTGTCTGTGTCCCCATGAGACTAAGACCCTGGTGGCAATCTTTTTGCCCCCTGTCTGCCTCAGTCTGTTTGTCTTCTGCTGCTTCAGCCTCTGGCTGTGACAGCTTCTGAGAAGCTGTTGAGGCCACCTGGCTTTGTTTCCAACCACAGGCACTTACTTTCAAGAAATGTAAATTTATTCTGGGCCCTCACATTACTTCTTGATGTGTTAAATTATGAACAAATTGTGGTGATTTATGAAAGCCTTAAGAGAATGATGTAATGCACATAGTCGGGCCAATTTTCTGTGTTTCTGGACAGTTGTCAGTCCAAAACATCTAGAGAGTCACAGACACTATCATATCTGGTCTTGAGGATATGAGCACCAAACAGCTCAGGCCTTTCAAGATGTGAGATACAGATCCAAAGACAGGCCAGATTTCTCTCTGAGATGTTGGTCCCCCATCAACTCCGAATGCCAAAAAAAAAGACTTCAGAGCAGCAATTTATATAAGTGGTAATGAGGATCCACACACCTTTAATCGCAGCGATAAGGAGGCAAAGGTAGGCAGATCTATGAGTTCAAATCCAACCCAGTCTACAATCTGAGTTCCAGGACAACCAGGGCTACATAATGAGACACTATATCAAAAAACAAAAGAAAGTTATATTATTTATAGAAAAATAAATCTAACTGGATAGAGTTATAGTAAGTGAATCAAACCAGTCTTGGAAAGATAAAGATTATGTTCTTTCTCTCATTTGTGGTCCATAGATTGAATTTATATAGATATGTAAGATCATTTGTACACATGTGACATAAAAATAGAAGCAAAACTGTCCAGGGAGACAGAGGACATGATCAGTCCGGGGGAGGGGGGAACATGAGAAAAGGGGGGAGCAGGAGGTTATAGAGATGAGCATAACCAACATACAAAATATACTTGAATGGATACTTTAAAAATGAATTGATTTTAATACAAAAATAAAATATAAAATGAAATTAATGAATATATATGCATCTTCCAAATACAAGAGCTAAAAACTGATTGAACAGTGAACAGAAGAGAGGGACAAACAGTTCCACCATTACATATTTGGAAAGACCAACATTCTTCCATGGCAAGAAGACAAAAAAGAAAAAACAATGGAGAAATACATAAGACTTGCCCGGCCCAGTGCCTCCCAGAGTGATGGAAGTACTGCACAACAGAGACCAGCCCTGCTGGCTACCACATGGAAGACACCTAGAGACTAATGAACAAGTAAGTGGTGAAGAGATAGAAGAGAAGGGGAAGCAGAATGGTGTGTGCACAATGAAGAGAGGCAGAACCGGAGATTAGAGCTTGGAAATGAACAGCCTGATGTGAGTAGCCCGGATTGCTACCTGAGTCCATAGTGTTGTCCTGGGCTATGTCTAGTTCTGTGGCCCTGGAGCATCAGGGCTCTGTGTCAATGTCAGTGGTTCATGTTACTACCAAAGGCCATGCAGATATCCCTGGTCTTGGCTGACACCTGGGGTCTTGTTGCAGTCTGTATGCTGTGTAGATCCGGCCCTTCCCCCTCACCAGCTGCCCTACACCTCACCCAGGAAACAGAATATAGCTGGCCCTGGTTGGGAAGAGGGAGTTGCAGGTGAGACAGCCCTGAGAATATGAACAAGGTAAAAATGGCTTGATGCCTCATCACTACGTGTGGAAGTGGAAAAGATGTCTGCTCCCCTTGCCTGGGCATTGCTGGACAGCTGACCCAAGTGGTATGAGTGTGTGAGAGCTGGCCAAGATGGAGTGAGCAGCAGAGGTTCCGGGGAGGGGACTGTCAAACAGACCAACTCAACTACTACCCAGGGTCAGATCCGAGACTTTGAGTTGGCCCATTTCAGCATCTACAAAATCTATGAATTGTTGGAGAGTGTGAAGAGGCTGGTCCTCTAGAACAAAAGCCACAAAATCTCCATGGCACAGGGCAACAACAGGATATCCCACAGGAGACCTACAGATGATTCAGTATTGATAGTTTAGCAGAAGCCAGAGTCCTTGAACCAGACCAAATATTCATTGCAATGGAAATTTGTAAGAAAAACTGTTTGGGCAAAAGGGTGTATTGTATGAGTCACCGTGACACACTGCAACTTCCATTGTGAGATTTTGTTTATTCATTTGTTTTCTTTTGGGGGAGGTTGCAAGGATAGAGGGCAGATATATAGGGAATGAGTGAGATTGGGGTGCATGATGTAAAATTCACAAAGAATCATTTAAAAAGATATAGATAGATAGATAGATAGACAGATATAGATGACTTAATGCTGTGGATTGTTTTAAAATAATTATTTGAATATCAATAATAGAAAAATGCATATTTTCCTATTATAAAATTAAAATGTTTTCCAATATAGACCATGGGGCCATAAAGTCAATCTCAACAAGGTCAGAGGACTAGAACCATAAGTTCTCTGACCACAAATAATTAAAACAAAAATTAGTCAAAGCAAGACACCTGAAAAAATTACAAAATATGTTCATATTAAATGTTTTTAAAATAATGCTAGGATCAAAGGAGAATTTTACAACTGTTAGAAAATGAAAACAATGTATGAAAATTTCTGAAGTGAAACAAAAATCAATGTAGAGAGAAAATTTCTGTCATTAAATGTATATAATGATTATAAAACAGTGACTGCAAAACAATTAGCTAAGTTTCCACCTTAAGATACAAGTAAATGAGGGCTGGAAAGATGGCTCAGCAGTTAAGAGCACTAACTGCTCCTCCAAGAGGTACTGGGTTCAATTCCCAGCAACCACATGGTGGTTCACAACCATCTGTAATGGGATCTGGTGCCCTCTTCTGGCCTGCAGGTGTACATGCAGGCAGAAAGCTGTGTGCTATATACATAATAAATAAACATTTTTTTAAAAAAGATACGAGAAAACAATGGGCCACATTGATAAGCCTAGCACTTGGGAGGCTGAAGGGAGAGGACTATGAATTTGAGTCTATCCTGGGCTACATAGTGAATTTTAAGTCAGCCTGGCCTAGATAGCTGATTATAAAAATAAATAAATAAAACAAAACCAAAAAAATTAAATAAAATATTAAATCTAGAAAAAAATCATAACAAGTCCAAGAGAAACAAGGACAACAATAAGAAATGACAAAATTGATAAAATAAAACAATAAAATCAAAAGTAAGTTATTTCTAGTAGGGGAATGACAAGGCAATGGGGTAGAGAAGGGGATCAGAAGGGAGTGCGCCTTTGTGAAGGCAACTGGAGGGGGGGAGTCGGGCAGGGTAAAGGGATAACATCTCAAATGTAAATACAGAGTATCTAATAAAAAAAGACAGAAAAAAATAAAAAAGTAAGTTATTTCTAAAAGATCAGTCCATTTAACAACATCAGGTTTTAAAAAAGAACCAGTGTGTGTGCACATGTGCATGTGTGTGTGTGTGTGAGAGAGAGAGAGAGAGAGAGAGAGAGAGAGAGAGGTGGGAGGGGAGAGAAATGAGCAATATCAGTAATACCAAAAGTACAGATTCTTCAGCTATTAAATTAACCATAGGAAGATATATATAAAATATCCAGAAAATGATACTTGGAAGAAATGAGGAAATTCCTTGAAAAGTAATAACTTGCAAACTTCAGTCAGGAAGAAATAGACATCAATAGTCTATATTCATTGAAGAGATTAAATTCAAATGTTTAAAAAGTACCAAACATATATGGAAGAAATAATCCCAACTGTATACAAACCTTTCAAATAACTGAAAAGGCAAACCTTCCGAGAGTCAGTATTACCTCATGACACCCAGTACATAACATTTTAAGAAAATAAAAGTAAAGGCCAATACAATTTATGAGCACTAACATGATAATCCAAAATAAAATGTTAGCAGTTTGTTAGCAGCAAAAGAATTAAAGTTAAAAAGGAAAGGTCAGGAGGTGGTGCAGTATACCTTTAATCTCAGCACTTGAAAGGCAGGTGGATCTCTGTGAGTTCAAGGCACAGAAAGAGTTGTAGAACAGGAACACAGAGAAACCCTGTGGGGGGGGGAGAAAGGGAGGGAGACAGACAGACAGACAGACAGATAAAAAAAATTAAGGTTAAATTTTATATCCTTGTGGGATTTATACTATGATTTGTAAATGGACTGAACATTTTGAAATTAATCTCTGTATTTCACAGACTGATAAAAATGACCATCTCAGTCAATACAGTTGACAGATATCTGAGTTTGAGGCCAGCCTGGTCTACAAAGCAAATTCCAGGGCAGCCAGGACTACACATAGAAACCCTATCTCAAGAAAACAAAAAATAGAAAACTGGTACATTGATACAATTTAACATGGTGTATAAACTACCAGCAAACTAGAAATAGAAAGGAACAACTTTATACTGGTAAATGTAATCTACAAATTATCTAAAGTTAACATAATCTTTAACTGTAAAAGACTGAGTGCTAGTCATTCTGATTAGGGTGAGACGAAATTTCACGGTTATTTTAATTTGCATTTCTCCGATAGCTGAAACATATTTATTAGCGATTTGTGTTTCTTCTTTCAAAAGCCAGTCCATTAATAGCTCAACCATTGACTAGACTATTCGGGTTTGGAGGTGGTTAGTGTTTACAGTTCTTTTATATCTTCTACATATCAACTGCCACTTTAAAGTATAGTTTGCAAGGAAACTCATCTGTGCATGAAACAAGGTCATGAAACTAGAAAAAGAACTATAAAGGGGGGGGCAGGGGAAGAGGTCTTAAAGGAGGGTTGAGGGGAAGGTAAGAGAATACATGTGACATAAATGCAGAAAGGGTCTAATGGGGTAAGAAAGAGAATCAGCACCAGAGGGACAGATAGATGGGGGCGGACGTGAAGAAAATATGTCTGAAAGTGCTCAACTAAAACCCACTACTTTGTACACTGATTTTAAAAAATTATGAAAACTGAAAGTAAATACTTTTCTATCTTCATATTAAGGACAAGGCAACGATGTGTGGCCCTTACCACTTCTAGTCAATGTTTTATGGGCTGCTCACAAGAAAAAAACAAAACAGCTTTTATTTACAGAAAAGATGTGAGTCTGTAACAATAATGAAGACTACATGGGCTGATAACTCACACAGTCTATGATACTCACGGGGAAAGTCGGTTCTATTTGTCTGTCCCAGATAATTAAAATTGAAATAAAAACTAATATCATTCACTATAAGCACAGAAGCCGTATGATGTGTGGTGATGCCTAATTTAGTTTAAAGTATATATAAGACTCATATGTAAAGTTTCACAAACCTGATGTAATAGAAAATGATGCAATCCTTTTTTTTCAACTTTTTATTGGTTCTTTGTGACTTTCACATCATGCACCCCAATTCCACTATCTTCCGATCTCCTTGAACCCGCTCTCCACCCTTGCAGCCTCCCCCAAACATAGGAAAATCTCATTGTAGAGGCTGTAGAGTGTCACAGTGTGTTCCACGTACGGCCTTTGTCTACACTTCTTTGCTTGCAAATGTTCATTGCAATGACTCATTGGTCTGGTACGAGTGCTCTAACTTCTGCTACGCTATTACTACTGGAACTTCAGTGGGTTCTGTGTGTCATGGAGATTCTATAGTGTTTTGGACCTTCATGCATTCCAGCTTCATCAATGGGGTAGACTAGAGTAGTCCAATTCAAAGCCCTGGATCTGGGCCTGAGAGGTATCTGACCTGGTCAGCCCACCATCCGTCCTGCTCTCCCACTCTCAGAGCCTGTTCACCCGCAACCTCAGCAACCAGAGCCCGCTCTGCCTGATGCCAAGTGTTGCAGCTGGTTAGGGAATATGGTCAGTTCTCCCATTCTCACGATCCCAGAGGCAGCTCTGTCATAGGTGAGTAAGGGATGGCAGAAAGGAGGAGTGCATCTTTCCCTCATCAGCACCACCTCCCAGCAGACAAGAATCAGGGTCAGCTCTCCTACCCTCAATTCTTTGGGGCTGATTCACCTGCAACCCCCATGTCCAGGGACAGCTGCAGAGCCTGCCCTCCCAAGTGCTGCCCAGACGATGGGCAGAGCAAGCTTTCTTGCTCTCATGACCCTATCAGGGCCAGCTCTCCCACCTGCCACAGGTGGCAAAAGGGAGGGAAGGGCATCTCCCCCTCACCACTGCAGAGCAGACAAGAGGCAGGGCCAGCTCTCCCGAACTCATACCCTGAGGGGAGGCTCACCCACAACTCCCGCAATGCTCAATGTCCTGAGGACTGCAGCTGGCTAGGGGTGGGGTCAGCTCTCCCGGATCTCACAGCCCCAGGGCAAGGTCTCCCACAACGTCCAGGTGAGTGGTGGGGCCTCACCCTCAGACATTAACATGTCCTCAGGCAGTAGCCCAGACCAAAGATGGGCTACCTACCAGACCGCTGCTACAGCAGGGCCACAGACCCAGACATGATACCCAGTGGCAGCAGAGGCCAGGACCCAACCATGGTCCAGGTGGCATCACCAGCTACTCATATCAGGCTGTTCCTCATTATTTCCCGGTCTCTGGTTCTGCCTTTCTTCACTGTGCTCAAATCCTTCTGTTTCTCTTTCTCTTCCATTTCTTCGATACTTCCTTACTCCTCTTAGAGGTTTCCGGGGTCTCTGAGTATCTGGGTTCGTCTCTGAAATGATGACGTGCCTTGCTTGTGTATTATGATACCAGGGAGGGGTCATCTCAGGTATGATCTCAGGTCAGCTCCCTGTCTGGGCCCCAGGGAGCAGCTCTGGTGGTCATCTCAGGTCTACTCCTCAACCTGGCCCACCCAAGTGGCCCCATGCAAAGGTCGTCTGTTTGGGCTCGTAGTCCCAGGTGGGGTTCTTCTGTCTCAGGCTTGCTCCACACCTTTGGGAGCCCTAACTGGTTACAATACCAACTGCTCATCCCCGAAACATACATACAGGCAACACTAAACAGAGACAGAGACAGAGAGAGAATTAAATAAAAAGAGGTCATAAATATTTTAAAGGAAGCAAGGAGAGCTGACACAAGTAGGGTTGGAAAGAGGAAAGGAAAGGAGAAACTGTAGTGATATTTTAATTAAAAAAATAAGACTCTAAGAGCCCCAGGGGTCCAGGTTAGTTGACTCTGCTGGTCTTCCTGTGGACTTTCTATCCCTCTCCCCACCTCTGAGTATCCTCCCCCTACCACAACCCTGGCACCTCGAGTCTCTTCAAGGTCTCTGTGAGGTTGGGTGCTTCCCCTCCCACGGAGGCCAGACAAAGCTAATGGAACATATCTCATACACAGATAACAGCTTTTGGGATAGCCTCCACTCCAGTTGTCCAGGACCCACATGAAGGTCAAATTGCATATTTGCTACATATGTGCAGGGTGGCTTAGGTCCAACTCATGTATGTTCTTTGGTTGGTGAAGAAGGGGGGCAGAAAGAGGGGAAGGATTGTGGGAGGGGTAATTGGGAGGGGAGCAGTAAGAGGGATGTACAGTGAATATTTTTTTAATTTTTTGATTAAATTTTAAAAATATGAAGAGCTCTTTCATTCTGGTCACCTGTCGCCCTCTCAGCCTTCCCTTCTAGCTCAATTACATTCTTGTGGGTCACCCACGAACTCATAAAAAAACACCTTTTAACCAATAGAGTGGGTCTCTGGAAGGCAGTTTTCACTGTCTTTCTTGTCATGCATCCCCATCTCCCCAGAAATACTCTCGGTCCTGCTGCAGTCTGCATACAGGAGCCCTTCCTCCCATTCATCTTTATTCTCTGGGGACTCTGCCTCTTGGTGTGAATCCAGGGTCTCCTTCTCAGCAGTTCCCCCTAGCCCATTTTCATTTCTTTACTTCACCTGCCAACCCATAGAAACATTCTTGACCAGAAGAAATCCACAGCCACTAAACTTGGCAACGATCCAGAGTAGGTAACAGCAACAGAAGAACAGAACACCCACTCAACAAAGACACAGCCAGATATGTAACTAAGGAACATTTCAAGCAGCATAAATTCCAGATACCTAGATTCAATACAGAAACATAAACAGCCAGACAATATGCCTCCTCCAGAAGCCAAAAACACGATTGTAGTAGGCCTTAAGAGCAGCAATTTAGCTGAAATACAAGACAAAGACTTCAAAATAGCAATTATGAATATGTCCTAGGAACCTGAAGAGAATGTGAATAAATGTCTAATGAAGACAGGAAAGATAAAAACAGTTGAACAAAATAACCAAAACATATCAAAACATCAAGGTAGAATTTAACAAATAAGTACAACACTAAAAAAATAAAGCCAATCTGAAATAAAGCTGGAAATGATAAATTTAGGACGTCAAACAAAACATTTAGATGTAAGCCCCAGCAGCAGATTATAAGACACAGAAGAGGGTTTCATGCCTTGAAGACTAGTAGAAGAAATGGATAGTTAAGGCAAAGAAAATGTTAAATATTGAAAATGTTGGGTGGCACACTGGAAGAAGTCCAGGTAAGCTGCCCACCTGCCAAAGTTCCCCACTTTTTTATTATCTCAGTGTTCCCCCACTTTATCCCCACTCCTGTACCTTCCTAATTGCCTTACCCTAGCCTCCAACTAGGACAGTCTCCCTGTACTACTAGAGACCACACAGAATTCAAGAAACATAGGCTACAGAAGAACTAGAATTCAAGAACCAGAAGACCAGAGAGAAAATAGAAACCTAGGAAGAAAACATCTATCCAATACAGATAAACTCAGAATTGGTACCTAGACCTCTAATACCGCAAATCCAGATGTCTAGAGGCCAGCATAGAAACACAATCAACAACGGCCAAGGCAATATGCTACCACTGGAACACACAAAATGCTACAGCAACCCCTCAATATTCCAACACAACAGAAACACAAGAAAAGACCTTAAAACCAACTTAATGAAGATGATTGAGGTCGTTAAAAAGGAAATAAATAAATCCCTTAAGGAAATTCAGGAAAACACAAACATACAATTGGAGGAAATGAACAAAGCTCTTAAAGAAAGACAAGAAAAATAAGCAATTGTAGGAAACAAACAGAATTGTTCAAGACATGAAAATGGAAATAGAAGTCTTACAGAAGGTACTATAAGGAAAACTCCAACCCACAGAAGTTAACTACACCTAAAAAAGGGAGGACAATAAATAGTCTCACACAATCACACAAACAAAACAATCTCTCTCTCTCTCTCTCTCTCTCTCTCTCTCTCTCTCTCTCTCTATTATACACACACACACACACTACCAACAACAACAAAATGTAGCAATAAAATGACTTCTGATGATATTCTGCAATACTTACAGATCAGTGCATTACTCAGTCATAAGAGAAGCTTCCTCCTGCAGCAGATGGGAACAAATACAGAGACACAGCCAGACATTCTGCAGTGAGTGAGAGACCTTGGAACAATCAGCCTTAAATGGGCTGTTTCCATCAAACCCCTCCTTCCGGGCTCAGGAAACCCCATGGAACAGGAGGGAGAAAGACTGTAAGAGTCAGATGAGGTGGAGAACACCAAGAGAATAAGGCCCTCAAAATCAACATGATCAAAACTCATATAACTCGTGGAGACTGAGGCAGCATGCACAGAAGTCTACATCAGGTCCTCTGCATTTTATACACGTAATGGCTTCCAGCTTTGTGTCTTAATGGGATTCCTCGATATACAAACAAGTGGGTCCCTGAATCTTGTACCTTCTCCAGGGCTCCTTTCCTTCTGTTTGTATGCTTTGTTCAACTCCAATGTGTTAGTCTTTTGTTTCATTTTATGTTATTGTTATCCCTTAGAAATCTGTGTCTTCTCCAGTTAGAAACAAAAAGGGAGTGAATCTAGATGAGAGCAGAGGTGAGGAGGAACTGGGAGGAGTAGAGGAAGGGAAAACCTTAATCATGTTACATTATGTGAGAAAAAAATCTATTTTAAATAAAAGGGAAAAAGAGTTGGCTTTATCCCAAAGATGCAAGGATAGTTCAACATGAGCAAGTCAATAAATAGAGACCATACCCAGAGGTTAGGCATGGCCCCTGACTGAGGTATAGGACCACCTACCCATCTCCAAAATTTAACCCAGAATTGCTCCTGTCTAAAGGAAATACAAGAACAAAGAGTAGAACAGAGACTGTCCCACCTGGCGATTCATTCCATATACAGCCACCAAACCCAGACACTATTGCTGATGCCAAGAAGTGTATACTGACAGGAGCCTGGTACATCTGTCTCCTGAGAGGCTCTGCCAGATCCTGACAAATACATATGCTCCATTGGACTGAGCATGGGGACCCCAATGGAGGAATTAGAGAAAAGACTGAAGGAGCTTAAGGGGTTTGCAACCCCATAGGAAGAACAACAATATCAGCCAACCAGGCCCTCCAGAGCTCCCAGGGACTAAACCACCAACCAAAGAGTACACACATGGAGGGACTCATGGCTCTAGCTGTACAGATAGCAGAGGATGGCCTTATCTAGCATCAGTGAGAGGGGAGGCCCTTGGTCCTGTGAAGGCTCAATACCCCAGTGTAGGGAAATGCTAGGACAGTGAGGCAGGAGTATGTGAGTGGGTGGCGGAGCACCTTCATAGAAGCAGGGGGGGGGGAGAGTGGAATAGGGGGATTGTGAAGGGGAATCCGGGAAGAGGGATAACATTTGAAATGTAAATAAGTAAAACATTCAGTTTATGGATATAGTACTACCTGAGGACCCTGCCATACAACTCCTGGTCATATACCCAAAAGACACTCCAACATATAATAAGGACACATGCTCCACTATGTTCATAGCAGCCTTATTTATAATAGCCAGAAGCTGGAGAGAACTCAGATGTCCTTCAACAGAGGAATGGATACAGAAAATGTGGTACATTTACACAATTGAGTATTAAAAACAATGATTACATGAAATTCTTAGGCAAATGGATAGAACTAGAAAATATCATCCTGAGTGAGGTAACCCAGTCACAAAAGAACACACATGGTATGCACTCACTGATAAGCAGATACTATCCCAAAAGTTTAGAATACCCAAGAAACAATTCACAAACCACATGAAGCTCAAAAAAGAAGGAAGACCAAAATGTGGATGCTTCAGTCCGTCTTAGAAAGGAGAACAAAATACTCATGGGACAAAGAGTGGAGCAGGGAATTAAGAAAAGGTCATTCAGAGACTGCCTCACCTGAGGATCCATTTCATATACAGACACTATTGCTGATGCCAAGTAGTGCTTGCTGACAGGAGCCTGATATGGAAGTCTCCCCAGAGGCTCTGCCAGAGCCATACTGATACAGAGGAGGATGCTTGCAGCTAACTATCAGACTGAACACGAGGACCCCAATGAAGGAGCTAGAGAAAGGACTGAAGGAGTTGAAGGGGTTTGCAATCCCATGGGAAGAACCAAATTATTAACTAACCAAACCCTCCAGAGCTCCCAGGGACTAAAATACCAACCAATGAGTACATGTGAAAAGAACCATGGCTCCAGCAGCATATATAGCAGATGATGGCATTGACTGACATCAACAGGAGGAGAGGCCTTTGGTCCTATGAAGGCTCATTTTCGCAGTATAGGGGTAATGCCAGGGCAATGAGGTGGAACTGGGTAATTGGGAGGGGGGATGAGAAAGGTGTAAAGGGGATAACATTTGAAATGTAAATGTATAAAATATCTAATTAAAAAAATAAAACAATCACATCAAAACATAGGAAGTGTAACCCACTGTTGTGGTTTGCCCTGGTGCTGTTTGTATTTTAATGTTAATCCATTTTCTTAAGAGGAGCTGTCCTGACAAGGAGTGGATCACATACTCAGGTGATTTCATGTGAACCTTTGTCCCCATTTTACCTGGTCAAAAAAAAGCTAGAGCCTGTGATTGGGCAGTGGAAAGGAAAGGTGGGGCTGGAGGTTTTAGAGAGGGGGAAGAGAGGAAGAGAGGCAGACGAGGAGAAGAAAATGGAGGAAGAGGAGGTGGAAGGAAGATAGAAAATAACCACATGGCCTGGAAAGCTGCAAATAACAAGGGGTCTCATAGCTGGGGATAGAGTGGTGTAAGGGTAGATCTGCCCAATCTAGATCCACAGCTTATAAATATTGTAACTGACTTGTGTGTTCTTTGCATGGGCTTATTGGGGTTGGAGAGTTACTGCAGCAACCTGTCATATACAGACTGAAAAGCAAAAACTACATGATCATTGCATTGGATGAAGAGAAAGGCCTTTGGCAAAATTTAACATCCCTTTATGATAAGTCTTGGAGAGACTAAGGATATAAGAAATACACCTCAACACAACAATGGCAATTTACAGTAAGCCTACAGCCAACATCATCCTAATGGACAGCTCAAGGGGCATTTCTGCCAAAATCATAAACAAAACAAGGATGTCTACTCTCTCCATACCTGTTAGAGTAAATGAACCCTTAGAGCAATTGGACAGCTGAAAGAGATCAAGGGGATATAAACTGTCAAGGAAGAAGTCAAAGTATCTTTAGTTGCAGATGATAGAATTTTACACATAAAGGACCCAAAAGACTCCACTAGGAAACTTCTATAGCTGATAAACATTTTCATAAAAATAGTAGGTTACAAAATTAATACATAGAAAATCAGTAGCTTCTCTACATGCAAATTAAACACATACTGAGAAATAAATCAGAGAAATTATGCCTCTCACAATAGCCTCAAAATAATATATTTTGGGGTAATTCTAATTAAGCAAGTAAAAGACGTATATAATAAAATACTTTAAGACATTGAAGAATAAAATTTAAAAAGATAGCAGAAAATAGAAAGATCTCACATGCTCATGGATCAATATGATTAATACTATGAAAATGGCCATCCTAACAAAAGCAACCTATAGGTTCAATGCAATCTTCATTAATACTTCAACACATTTCTTCACAGAAGGTGAAAAAAGCAATCTTCAGCTTCTTACAAAAGTACACCAAAATAGGATAGATAAAATAATCCTGAACAATAAAAGACCTACTAGATGTATCACCACCCCATATTTCAAACTGTAGAGCTACACTAATAAAAACAGCATTTTAATACCATAAAAATAGACACATTGATAAAATTGAAGACATAATTCCACACACCTACAGACACTTGATTGTTTAGAAAGAAGCAAAAAAAATATGCAGTGGAGAAAAGTCAGTATCTTCAACAAATGGTACAAGTCTAACTAGACAGCTACATGTAGAGGAACCCAAATAGATCCATACTTACCATTCTGCATAAAACTCAACACCAAATGGATCAAGGATCTCAACATCAGATACCTTGAACCTGATAGAAAAATAGAACAAGGAATAGGCTTGAACTAAATGGCACGGGAAAGGATTTTATGAACAAATGGGACGGCATGAAGCTAAAAAGCTTCTGTACAGCAAAGGACACTATCATTCCACCAATGAGGCAGCCTACAGAATGGGAAAGGATCTTTGCCAATTATACATCTGGTATAAGGTTATTATCAGAGTAAACAAAGGGCTTTTAAAAACCTGAACAAGAAAACAAATAACCCAATTTTAAAATCGGGATATAGAACTAAACACAGAGTTCTCAAAACATGAAACCCAAATGGCTGAGAAACACTTAAAGAAATGTTCAACATCCTTTGCTGTCAGGGAAATGCAAATTAAAACTACTTTGTGATTTTTATCTTACCAGAGTCAGAATAGCCAAGATCAATAAAACAAATGACAGCACATGCTGGTTTGAATGCAGGGAAAAGGGAGTACTTCCTCATTACTGGTGAGTGCAAACTGGTACAGGCACTATGGAAATGAGTGTGGAGGTTTCTGCAAAAGCTGAAAATCAATCTCCCACAAGCTCAGCTACAGCAGTCTTGGGCATATACCCAAAGGACTCTACATCCTACTACAGAGATAATTGCTCATGCATGTTCATTGCCACTCTACTCATAATAGCCAGAAATTGAAAACAACCTAGATGCCCATCAACTGATGAATACATAATGAAAATGTGGTACATTTACAAAACAGAATACTATTCATCTACTTAAGAAAATGAAATTATAAAATTTGCAGGTAAATGGATGGACCTAGAAACAATCATCCTGACTGAGGTAACCCAGACCCCTCTCTCTCTCCTCTCTCTCTCTCTCTCTCTCTCTCTCTCTCTCTCTCTCTCTCTCTCTCTCTCTCTCTCTCTCCTCTATCTCTCTCTCTGATATATATATACTTATTTATTTATAAAAATTTATATATATATATATATATATATATATATATATATATATATATATATATATAAACTTTTCTCTTACATGTGGATGTTAGCTTCTAAGCTTTCTCTATGTATGCTTCTTGCTTCTTTCCAAATGCCCACAGAGATTATATATCTAGTAAGTAACCATGGATGAAAGGGAGTAAGGGGTCTTCTAAGGAATGTGAAATATAGTGTTATAAAGAAATAATAATGCAACAAATAGGATAAAATGGAGAGGGGAGAGGGAGTGCGGGGTGACAGAAGGAATATGAGGATTGGCAACTAACACTACAGGCCACTTGAAAACCATGAGGAAACATATACTGAAGAAACTTCCTAAAATATACATATATGGGGGGAATTTAAATGGAGTCACCACATAATGGAGGAAACAATGCCCCAACTGGATGTCTTATGCCACCAAATAAAACTTCCGGTGCCAGGAATTGTTTATATCTTGTTAAGTCATTGGCCAAATGGGTCCCATAGCCCCCCCCCATTATCACAGGATATTGCCAAAGTTATTAGTTGTTCTCCATAATCTGACAGATAGTCCTTATAGCTGAAGAAAACCTTTACTTATGTCATTAAACATGGAGAAGTTGAGCTGGTGCCTAACTAGAAGCTTCACCACTACTGATTAGCATTCACAATGCTAGAATGTACTATGAACATCACTGGGTGAGAAAAGTATTTATCAGTTCCACCCATCTAAAAACATTGAGACCTACAACATAGATCTGCCTCCAAGATACAATAGAGCAGTAATGGCACAAAGGTTATAGGAGTAGCCAACTTTTCAAAATTGGATTTAAGACCTATTCCATGTGATGGAACCCATATCTGACACTGATAAAGTAGCCAATAACCTGAGGTCATGTGCCTAGGGAGAAGCCTACTACTATCATTCTGCTAAAGGAACATAGCAATCAAATGACTCCTAATGACATGTTGCTATAGTCATGGGACACAGTACCACTCAACCCTCACCAGAGAGGCTTCTTCTTGCAGTAGATACTAATTAACAAACAAAGAGATCTATAATAGGGTAATGTGCGGAGAGAGACTTTAGAGCACTCAGCCCTATATGGGATATCTTTATCAAACCCATCCTGTGAAGGATCAGTGATCTCTAGAGAAGAAAAAAAGGAAATACTATATGAGCCAGGGGTCGCAGGTGATTCCCAGAAAACAGCCACAAAAGAACTAATACACGTATGAGCTCAAGACCTCCACAAGTTCAAGCCAGACAAAACAGCAGCACTGAGAAAACACATGGACACAAAATCCCACTCTTAACCAAGAAGCAATTTGCAGTCAATACATGCTGAGGAAGGGAAAACCAGTTTTCTTCAACAGAGGGTGACTAGGAATATAAAACACACTGCAGGGCAGGCCCCATGGCCAGGAGAAGCCAGCCAACACAAAATGAACCCCATTTTTGTATGCAGTTTTTGTGTGGGTTTTTGTATTGGGTTGGTTTAGGTTTTCTCTTACTGGTTTTCTTCATTTTAGTCTGTATCAATTTTTGTTTTTCCAGTGTTTTTTTATTTGAGAGAGGGGGGCATGAAGTTGTGTGGTTAAAGAGATAGAGATGATATAGGAGGAGCTGGGGAGGGGGAAAAACATGACCAAAGTATACTGTAAGAAAATGTTTAAAGAAAAATTAAAAAACAAACACACATACACACAAACTAAAAAAAGAGAAGGTGTTCAATGCCAGGAATCATTTCAGACTTGTTAATCAATGAGGTCTCATAGACTCCCTTCAACCAGGAAAAAAAAAAAAAAAAAAACAAGTAATACAGGCCATTGCCATTGCTCTTGGTTACCCTCCAGAACTGGACAGTAAGATCCTGTCGATGAAGACACCACATACTTGAATCACTGAACATAAAGAAATCAAGTTGTTACTGACCCAGAAGCTTCACCCTACTGGTTAGCTTTTGTGGTGATGGAAGATCCTATGTATACTATCCGAATACAAAAGTAATCCTCAATCCCACTCAGCTGTGATCCCTGTCAGCTACAATAATGACTGGCCTGAAAAGACATGCCCATTGGTGCAATAATAACATCAATATCATGGGAGTAACCAACCAATTTCTGATTGGATATAAGTCCACTCCACAGATGAAGCCCATACCCGGGACCATTATCCAGCCAATAACTTGTGACTAGACAAGTCATAGGCCTTATGGGAGAACCTTTTACTACTATTCTGCTAAATGGACATAATATTAAACATGACTCCTAATGTCTTATCATTATACTCATAGGCCAATGTATTTCTGAACCCTCATCTGAGAAGCTTCAATTTGCAGTAGATGATGATTAGTAGAGACCCACAACTAGCCAAGATGTAAGACTGTAGACTGATTAGTCCTAAATTGAGCATGTCTACTTTACTCCTCCCCCAAGGCTCAGTGAGCACTATGGAAGAGGGAGCAGAAAGAGGTTAAGAGCCAGAGATTAGAGATGTCTACAAGGAAACTATCTTCTGGACACAGCATGACAGCTGTACATATAAACACACAATGTTGTACCAGCATGCGCAAGACCTGCAAAAGCCCAAATAAGACAAAATCATGAAGATTGGGTTTCATTACAAAACTTAATTTGTAGCAATGCATCAATTGGCACTTACTAGCTCTGGAAGAAGAAAACAGTTTTCTCTAAGAGTGTTGGTCCTACTTAGTTGACTATACTCCAGAGAAAGACTAGATGTTCCAAAGAATAATTGGGTAGAACAGATTGGTCTTGAGGAATGTTTTTAAAGGAGTACAGTGTTGGGTAGATGGGGAAGGAGTGATAGATCTAGGAAGAGTTGGGGATGGGGGTAAATATAATCAAAACATGTCATATGAAATTCTCAAAGAACTAATAAAAAACAGTTAAGCCCATGGCTGGACCAGCCTTGGATCCAATGGTAGAATCTTCTATTGTGATCTGGCTAATCATCATGCTGTCAATTTGTGTTCTAAATATTCATATTCATTTATAAATACCTATAGACCTACACTTCTTTCAACCTTAGTCAGAGACGCTTCCTTTCATGGAGGACTGCAGTCAGTGCAGAATGCATAACTGGTCTGAGTGCTGGGAATGAAAGACTGCATGAGTGTTCAGCCCTAAATCAGACACACACACAGATAAACACATGCACGCGTGCTCTCCCTCCTGTCCCAGCCATGGCTCAGGGAACATCATAGAAGAGGAGACAGAAAGAATATAAGAGGTAAAGGATGGGAAAGAGTGCTGTGAGATGCTGTCTTCTGGGCATGTCATGCATTCATGAACTCACACCAGCTGTGATTAACTACATAAGACCTACACAAGATCAAGCCAGCCCAAATTCCTGAATACATGGGACAGAAGCTCTCTAGTCCTGGCCCTTTCTTGAGGAAGATTCTGGTAGTTAAGGAAGGAGACTCCTTCTTTGAAGTTGTGGCCATTAGTATGTTTCACATGTTCCGGTGGATTACTCCACACCCATGCACACAAGTAATATATATGTAGCATTAACATGTGTGTTACTTTTCTATTATTATGATAAAGCACCATGACCAAAAGTAACATAATAAAGAGAGAACTTATTCTTGACTTATGGTTCCAGAGATACAAGAGTTCATAATGATAAAGTAGAGGTGTGACAGCAAGTAGCAGACAGAGTGGCAGAAGCAGGAAGCCACCTGCGGTGGAAGCCAAACTCACACTTTGAATCATAAGCACAAAGCAGAGATAAAGAACTGAAAATGGCAAAAGACTTCTAATCCCAAAGCCCACCTCCAATGTCATACCTCCTCCAGCAATGTCATATCACCCAAATCTCCCAAAACAGGGCCATCAACAGGGGAACCAAATGTTCAAGTACCTGAGCCTATTTGGAATACTTCTCATTTAGATTACTACAACATGAAGTTATCTATTCAGTTTGAGATTGATTTCTCTGTGCCCTGCAACCACGGTGTTCTGTAAAGCTTTACTGAATAGTTATGGTGGATAGCCATTGACAAGAGCAATAGTCTGTGTTATTTTGAAGACATCTAGGGCTTCCTTGACCAAAATCTCATAGGGTATTCCATGCCCTGTATTGACATTTTTATTTTGAGCCCTTTTAATAATTATTTTATTTTATTCTATATGCATTGGTGTCTTGCCTACATATATGTCTGTGTGAGGGGTTCGGTCCCCTGGAACTGGAGTTACAGACAGTTGTGAGCCACCATGTGGGTATTAAAAATTGAACCCAGGTCCTCTGGAAGAGCACTCAGTGTTCTTAACTAAGTCATCTCTCCAACCCCTATCTTGAACCTTTTATATATATATTTTTCCTTACACTGGCCAAGACCTGCAGTACAAGTTGAATAAAAGTGATTATAGCAGGCAACCTAGTCTTGTTCCCAATCTTAGGAAGTGTCCTACTTTGCTTTTCTGTGGCTGTAATAAACTCTGGCTAAGAGCAACTTGAGGAAGAACCGGTTTATTTTGTCTTAGGAATCCAGGTTTATCGCCGAGGGATGTCAGGAAAGGAACACAAAATCAAGCCTGAACCAGAGACCACAGAGGAAGGCTACTTCCTAGCCTGATTTCCATGGTTTGCTCAACTTGCTTTCTCATACAAACCGAAACCATCTGCCCAGAGGTGGCACTGCCCACAGTGGTCTGGGCTCTTGTAGATCAATCATTAGTCAAGAAAATGTCCCACAGACATGCCCACAGGCCAGGAATTGTTAGAGATAATTCCTTAACTGAAGTTCCCTCTTTCCAGGTAATTCTAGTTTGCGTCAAGTGACAACAGCACAGGAAGCACTCAGTATTTACCCATTAGGTATGATGTTTTTGAAGGTATAGTAAAGATGTTTAATAAACTTCTTGAAATTTTTAGAAAACTTAAATTTGCTATGAGTTGTCCGTTTAGGCACTTCTCTTTTGCACCTGTAATATTTCAACCCCATGAAGAATTTGTAAAAAAAAAAAAAAAAAAAAAAATTAGTAGAGGGTTTTTTTCTGAATATTTTGCAGAATTTAATATTAGACAGTATCTAGGTCTGGAGAGCATTTAAGTACACAGAAGCCAGAGCAGAACATCGGGGCATTTTTTCTCTATTGCCCTCTACAAAAAGAAATGCCTTGACAAAGGGTCCCTCAGTGAACTGGAAGCTCACTGTGTTTTGGCTAGGCTGGGTGGCCCGCAAGTTCTATGGTTCGACTTGCCCTTGCCCACTAGGCTTTTACATGGTTGCTATAGATATGAACTCAGGTTTTCATGCTTGCAGTATCTCCTGGAGACCTCTCTGTCTCCCTCTCCCCCTCCCTCTTCTCTTCCCTCTCTCCCTCCCTCTCTAAAGCTTTTAAAGGCATAAATTCAGTTTGTTTTAAAATTATAAGATTGCTCAGGTATCTATATTTTCTGTGAGTTCTAGCAAATTTTGTCTTCTAAGAACTTTTCCATTGTATCAAATCTTTCAAAATTGCAAGTATAAAAGTATAATTCTAACAGCCTCTCACTCAAACTTAATGCTCTGTAGTGTCGTGCCTTGCCCTGTCTGCTCCTTATCCTTTTGACATGCTTTCTTCTTTCCTGAATCATGATGTGCCGAGGATCTGTCAAAGAGCCTTTAGCCTTGTGGATCTTCTCTGCTAGAGCTCTATTTTCTACTATTTCCTCCTTCCTTTAAGTCTAATGTGTTTTTTTTTTTTCAACTTAAAACAGAAATCCAGATCTTCCTTTTTATTGTGTGTGTGTGTGTTCGCACATACACATGTGAATTTAAAGCTACAAAATCGTCCCACCACACAGCCTTAGAAGCACCTCACTAGATTTCAGGTAAAGAGTTCCATTCTAGATCAATCCAAAGTCCTTTCTAATTTCCACTGCGAATTTATGTTCAGTCCATAGGATTTTATCCCTTTCCAAACATGGTGCCCAAATTTAGAGATTATAAAAATAACCACCTGAAGGTTTTCTAAAAATGTTTCACACCTCTCCCACCTACCAGTTTTATATTTCCAGAGAGCAGGCCTGGGGATCTACACTTCACAGGTACCAGGGGGATCCAGATGCAGGTGTATGACTTCCTGGCCCACAGGTTGGTAGCAGATCATGGCTTTCATAAGGGCAGGCAGCAAATCTGATTTACCCAAGTCATCTGAGCCCAGCACTGGACCTACATAAAGCCATTTAATGAATGAACCAACAAATGGGGGGAAAACAAATAAAATACAATTTTTATATCGAGAGAACTGGAATTGTTGACTGCTATAAATTAGAAGAACCACCACGCCATCATTTGGTTCCCATTTAAACCAATTCAAAACAGAACTGTGTTCCCTGGTCCTCCCATTGCTGTTCCCCAGACATTCTTCTCCTCTTTTGCTTTATGCTGTCCTGGAACACAGCCTGAAGTACGGGTTCATGCCTGCCTCCTGGCCCAGAAAAAGTAGAAGTATCATTGGGGATACCCTGACAGGGGTTCTGAGCTGGCTGGCTGACTTCTCCTCCACCTTTCTCCAAGCTAGCTTCCAGAGCCTACCCAGAAAACCCCAGTCTAAATAAGGTTATCTTCCTTATATTCCAAACCTTCCAAGCCAAACCTGAGAAACACCCCGGCCCCGAATCTTTGTCCAAAACCAGACCCCAGACCTATACAAGTCCTGCCCTCACTCACGAATAGCCTAAGCAAGTTGCTTTCTCAGCAACCTCTTGGCCACTTCCCTTCACCTCCACACAGGCCTCTCTCAAGTCACAAAGGCCTGAGCCCGATTTTGTCAGCTAGCTATTGTCCTGGCAAGAACAACCACCATACCAAGCATCCCCATTCAGTCAGCCCGGCAGCCAAGTTCTCGGTCTCGCCAGCCCCCTCCCCCAACCCCAGCCGCCCCGCCCCAGGGAGGACCTTGCTGGTAGCTGGGAGTCTCCCGGCTGCTCAGCCTCCCTTCTTCCCTCCCTTGCTCTCCCTGCTTCCCTCCCTCCTCCACCCGCCCCTCAGGCAGGGACTGTGCAAATCGAGGAGAGGGGAGAACCAACAGGCTACATGGGGTCCAGCTAAGGAGCCAGGTCTCCTCACTGAGAACCTATTCAAGCTAGGTCTTCCCCGCATCGTGGAACCTGGATTTGTTTGAAGCAGGTGATTCCCGGGCCAGGAATTCCTTCCAGCAGGTCCACTGTACCTTCGTCTCGCTTCAGGACCCCCCTTGGATGCTCTGAGCCACCCTTCTCAACCCGGATCTAAAACCTGGGACACGGCTATCAGGCCAGCCTCTCTCTCCCTCCACCCCTCCCCCCCTTTCTGGCGTCCATCCCCTCCCCAACACCACCTCTGCTGCTGCCTCTGGCTGTGGACCTGCACCTCTTCTCCATCCTCGCCAGGGCCCGGAGAGTGGGGTTAGCCTGGATGAGAGTGTGCCCCTAACCTGGGGCCCTCCCAGGCCATGGCTCATGTGTTCCCAGGGAGGAGTCCAGGACCCTGAGCATCTGCTAGAAGCTTGGCAGAGGCCCCGCTGGGACCGTGTCTTCTGAGGACAAAAGGCTGCGGCCAGCAGGCAGACTGGGTGGGGGGTGGGGGGTGGGGGAACCGGTAGCTAGGCAGGCAGAACAGTAGCGGAGCCAGTGCTGGCCCCCTCCCAGACTGGCGGTGGCATGAAGATGGGGGTGGGAGTGTGTAGTGGGAGAAGCAGCAGCTACCAGGACCCCCACCTGCCCACTACTTGGGCACCCCAAAGCTGTGTGCTGCCCACCTGGTATTCCCCAACATCTCCAGCTCTACCAAGTGCACCCCTCTGGCACCCGCTTCCCTTGCTGCCAGCGATTTAGACCAACCAGGCTGTATCCAAGGCAACAGAAGCAGGAGTGTCACTGGCTGCCAGATCAGTGAGGGTCCCACAATGTGGCCTGGGCTGTGGTTTATCCTGGATGAGACAGTGAACCTCCTTCCTGAATTCCAAGACAGTCCAGCTAAGAGAATCCAGGTAAGTAGTCAGCATTCTTCCATGAAGGAGCTAAGGGAGAAAGGGGGCTGGGACTTCTCTTCTGTCTCTCCATATATTTCAGTCTCTATCACTGTCATGCTTCCTGTCTCTCTGACAGTCTCTTTGCTTCATCACTGACTATGACAACACTCAACCCCCAAGACTGCTTATCTTTCATCTTCTTTATTCCTGAATGTCCCATAAGAAAGGGAACCACCACCTGTTTCCCCACCCCCAACCCCTCACAGGGTCTGTTTCTATCTTTATGGTCATGTTTAGACACAAGACTATTATTCCTTGTGTGCTAGCTGTGGAAGGGTATCTGGGAGCCCATTGAGCCTTGTTCTCACAATGCCTGCAGCTTCCGTTCCTCCTTCTCCAGGTTCCTTAGCTTGTTTGCAGAATTGTGATCTCTCTCTCTCTCTCTCTCTCTCTCTCTCTCTCTCTCTCTCTCTCTCTCTGTGTGTGTGTGTGTGTGTGTGTGTGTGTGTGTGTGTGTGTGTGTGTGTGTAAAGGAGACAGAGACAGAGAACCTGGGCACCAAGCAGGTGGGTAGATTTGACAAAGAAGCTGCTCCTAGTGCAGACCACCCCTCATTCCTTCCTTTATTCTTTTCCCAGTCTCTACCTACAGGTAACATACTTTTGCTCACTCACCCTGGAAGATGTGTCCCAGCTAGTGGGAGGAAGCTGCTATAGGAATAGAGGAAGGTAAGGTGGGGGTAGGGAGCACATTCAGGCCCTGGGCTCTGAGAGCACTTGATCTAATCCCCATAACAATAAACTGGGGACAGGAATACATAGTGGCCCCCATACGGTGGGCCCTGGCTTCTATCACATGGCTCTCTGTTTCTGTTTCAGATACCCATATTGTGTTTGGGACCTCCAGATCTATGACACAGTAGCCAGAGGTCCCTGTATCTGAAGGTGCAGGAAAACCTGCTATATGGAGAACATGGATTCTACTAGGGACACGGCTCCTAACTACTAGCTCGCAACTTTAGTGGAGGCATGTCACTTGTTGAACCTTGATTTTCCCATTTGTCAAAGAGACTGGTAACCCTTTCTTCACGGATGTGTGCAGGGATTAAATAAATTGGTGCATGCAAACAATTAAATGTGTTTATAGGATGGTGCTGAGCAGTGGTCAGGATCAATATTATTGTTGGTTGTTCATGATTAATATTGCTATTGATTAGGGGAAGAATTAGCACCTTTTCTCCTGGGTCTCAGCAGAGATCTGGGGAAGCCAGCAGGTGGGAAGATGGAAGGTGGCAGGTAGAGGGAAGCAGAACAGCTTTACGCTATTACTTCTCATTTGTAAAGAATGATTGATAGTTGTGGGCAGTCATCCCTACCCTACTCGGGTTTTTTGACATGCATTTCCCCTTATTTGTGTACACAGACACAGACACACACACACACACACACACACACACACACACACACACACACCAGACTGAGAGCCAGCAGAGGCCTGGCTTGCAGCCTGCAGAATTCCTGGCCCTGGTATATGTCCCTCTGTTGAGGGGAAATTAGCAAGAGTTTGGCTTATGGTCAGTGTGATTGGCAGGGACTGGAGACAAGGCTGAAGCTTTTGAAATTATAGGGCTTTGGGTAGAGCTGGGGTGTGGTCCATGCAGCAGCCAGACCTGTAGCAGAGTTTGCCCGTCTAGACCCTGGGTTGGGGAGAATAGGGTTTCCTAGCTGGTGTCTAGGTATGGAGATGTGGTAGAATACCAAGGGGTTGGGAGTCAGCAGAGGAGCCAAAGGAGGGGAGAGATTGAAAACAGATTTCCTCTGAGGGATAGGGAGGGAGGGCTGGGACCTTTAGACATAAGTAGACTTTCCTGAAGAAGCATTTGATGTGGAAAAGACAGGAATTAGCCTGTTGCCCAGGGGCATCTCAACCTGGAATTAAGCATATATATGTATGTATACATGAAGACAAATGATAGCATGTCTAGTTTGTATGTACATGTCTCATCACTGCACTATAGGTATATATGAGTTTATGTGTGTGTGAACAGGCTATGATAGCATATGGGATTATGTGGGTGTCTGAATAGGTTTGTGTACTGGAGGTTCTGTATGTCTTTCTGAGTGAGTAAATGGTCATGTTTGATTATGACCCAACTATTGGCGTGTTTCTCTGAGCCTGTATTAGGCCTGTTGAATGATTGTGTGTGTGTGTGTGTGTGTGTGTGTGTGTGTGTGTGTGTGTGTACACACACGCACTATATGTCCAATTAAATGAATGCCTAGTTGAATCTGATTGTGTATATTCCTGTTTTTCCACGTGTGCCTTTTAGTATGCATTCATCCAAACAATTTGTGTGAGTACAAAAATAGATATGTGTTCCATGCACATAGGAAAGTATGTGTATATGAACATGCTTTTGTGTGTTGTAGGTGTGTCTCATATATTTGTGTGAACAGGCCTATGTGTAAAAGTCTGTATAAATTCTTTAGCATTTTTCATTATGTCTCTGTCTGCATGAGCATGTTTGAGTGTCCACTGACTCTAAACAAGCCTATGTGTTCATATCTACTTAAAGAAATATAAGTATAAATAGACACGCTGGGATAAGAGAAGAGAATATGAATGAAAAATATTTTATGTGTGCATAGACTGTGGTATTTACAACAGTGTGCATTATATTCAGCCACAAGGCTGTGTACCTAGGTGAATGGGTACATTTGTATAATGTCTAGTTTGTTGTAAGTGCATATCTGATTATGATATGCATGAGTGTTACAAGATATTTGGGAACCTGTGTCTCAGTATGTGTTTTATTTGAATTTTTGAGTGTGACTGTGTATTTGAATGTCTTGAGTGACTGTGCATATATTCAGGTGAACATATCTGTATATAGGCATGTGTTGTCAAACACGGTTAAGGGTATATTTTTTTAATAAGCCTGCGTGTATGCCCGTCTGAATACACAAATGTGTGAAGTACCAGTTTGCACAGTTTTTATTTGCATTTGTATGTTTGTATTTATCTTTGATCTAAAGCATATATTATAGACTGATGTATAAATCTATGTGCATGCTACTCTTAGTTCACAAGTACATTTATGTGTGTATGCATTTATTTAAGATGTCTTTGCATGTATGTATGTGATAAGTGGACCCACTTTTTTATGCAGATCAACAAGGGCACATGCAAGAATACATGAGTGTACTTCTATATGTGCATGTGTTGAAATATGCCCGTATGTTCTATTCCAATGTACATATAAGTTACTCTTCTTTCATTTATGTGGCTTCTCAGAATGGGTGTGTGAACGTAACAGTGTATATATACTCGACTGATAGTGTGCTTTGTGAGTATCTGTTGTTTCCACATTTAATTGTATACCTATAAGAATGAATTAATGTATGTACAAGCCTATAAGCATGTGAACATGCTATGTGTGTACATGACCAGATGTGTATACAAGTCTAGATGTTAGAATATCTACATATGTATACTTCATCTCATTTATAAGCATTTGCATATTTGCGTATGAATATGTGTGAGCACGCCTATACAGATATGTATGTGTCTGTGTGTGTTTGTGTGAGTATACTTCTGTGGTTATGTTTGAGGATATATATGTATACACACACTTGGGAGCTTCCTCTTCTATACCCAGGTTTCTTTATCATCTCTTTAGATATGATACATATATTTTTACATATCTCTGTAGATATGTAAAAATACTTTTTCTACCTGTGTCCCCACTTGTGTTTGTGAGTGAATGCATGTCATTCATGAGCATATCATTTGAATATAGCCTATTTTAAAGAGTAAATAGATGTACTTGTGACTAAGTCCAATGGAAATGTGCCTGTGTGTGAATAAATAAAGGTATTTGTGCATCTGCCTGTCTGATATGAGATTTGGCCTTGGTTTTGTGAAGACTGACCTCTACACAAACTTCCTACCCAAATACACCCAGCTTTCATCTTGTCCACACCATATGCATGCACCCACACTCTGCACTGTAGTGTCCACATGCTCACCAATGACTACTGGGGGCCATGATAAAACTCTGAAACATAAAAATCTTCCGTCTTTTCTCACCACTGGCAAAGGCACAGGGCAGGAGAGCATCATAATAGTGCCTAGGATTAGTAAGAGCTTTGGTTGGAATGGTGTGTGTGTCTAAGAGAGACAAAGCCACAGATAATATGAGAAAGTAGAAATGTACATCTGGACATTTCACAGTGAGTACCCAAATTATGCCACCAGGCAGAAATGTAGGTGTTAATAACTATGTATAAGTGAAAGTGTACTTAGGAAAGTAGTAGGTATGGACAGGGCATATGAGACATGTGTATTTTTAAGAGATTATATGTATTTCTGGGTAGTGTATGCATGTGAGATAATTGTATATATTATGGAAGAAAGGATTCTTTTAAACACAAAGATACACACACACACATCCCACCCAAATATTTTCAACTGTCACACAACAATCTGTGTATGCCTCTAGACAAACCTACTACCCAAATACACCCATGTTTTCTTCTCCTCCACACCATATGGATATACCCAACCCACACTCTGCACAGTACTTCCCACACAAATGTGCATTAAACACATTCTTCATACACACAACCCAGTTTATATCAGTAGACTTGGTGAGCATGAGAGTGTATGTATTGGGATTATACATGATTATGAGATGTGGATGTATCCTGATGGTATATGAGAAAGTGTGTGGATATATTTGAGATGTGTGTGACCATGTGTGGGCGCATTGGGGATAGAATGGATTTGAATGTAGATGTGTTTGAATAGTAAGCAGGTCAAAGCATGGATATACTTAGATGGCAAAGTGTGTGTGTGTGTCTGTGTGTGTGACAGGGGGAGGGGGAGACAGACAGAGAGAGACAAGACAAAGAAACAAACAGAAAGTATTAATGCACACAGTTCTCTGAATCATTTTAGGTTAGAATCTGGGTAATATGTGAATGTGTGTGTCTCTGGGTGCACCTATTTGGCTTTGGATAGCGAATATATCTAGGTTGTGTGTCTTAGTGCAGTGCTTTTAGAGGATACATATATCACTTTGGGTATGTTTTGATAGTGTGCATTTGAAAGAGATCATAGGTACACCTAAGACAGGTATGAGTGCCCCAAGTTGGGATGAGGATAAGTTTAAGAGTATCTAAATACTGTATGTAAGAGTGTGGGCATGCTGAGTTGGAGATTGTATAAGTGTGACTTTAATTGGATAGAGTGACTGTAAGTGTAAGCATATTTGATGTGCATATATATGAGAATGGATTATATAAATGGGATGTGTATGAAAGTGTGGGTGTATTGGTGTTGGGTATATGTGTGAAAGTGGATGTATCTGAGTGGTGTGTGTGAGGAGAATGAATGTGTATATATCTGGGTTTGGGGCTTGTGAGAATGTGGGTATATCTAACTAGGATATGTGGAGTCCTCTAGATGGATAGGGAAGGGAGATCTAAGTGGTATGTGTGAGGGAAAAAAAATGTATGTTTGTGTGAGATGACTGAATCTAGCATGTATGCAGGTATATCTAGATAGTGTGTGGTTCTGTGTATTCAGTTGGGAAGATATCTAACAGATTTGTGAACCTATTTTATAGGTGCTGTATCTAGATGTTTTGTGTATTCAATAGTGTGGTCATTTATGAGTGAAATTTGTAATTGTGACCACGTATGTATATATTTTCTTGGGCATATATCTCTGCTAAAATGTCTGTAATGTGAACTTGTCCATAATTTGGTATGAATGACTATTTGTACCTAAGTGCATCAGTAAATGAGAACTAGCTTGTGTATGTACATGCTTGAAATTATATATATATACATATATATATATATAATTTATTTAGAGGTGAATATATTTCTAAATGTGAATAAATTGAGTCTGCAAGTTCTCTAGAGACAGCCTTTGGGTTTACTGTTTATTAGGTGTGTGGTTTGGATAAATGGCATAACCTCAACAAAGCCTCAGTCTCTTGTCTGTAAAATGGAGAAAATAAAACTACCTATCTCGCAACATTAACATTAGGATAGGATGAATTAATACACTAAGAGTGCATGGAACAGTGCCTAGCACATAATGAACCTTCTCATGAGGAATTACTTATTACAGGTAACAACAGTATATTACCTGTTTTAATAATCTGTCTATACCTGTTACAATTATCCCTGTCCACTGCAAAGGGAGTTTTCACGTGCATATTTGCCTCGTTATATGTGCCACGTGTATGTCCAAAAAATGAGCTTAGCCTTTTTTTAGGTAAGAGTGTCTTAGTACATGAAAATTGGTTAATAGTTATAAAGTATCTCAATGCTCATATGGAAACAGATGTGTGAGGAAGAATATGCTCAAGGGTAAACAGAAGGACATTGAGCTCTTTACATATATTTGCTTGTATACACTTCTCTAGGTAGATGAGTACACACACCCGTATGTGTGATAATGTATCATCTGTGAGAATGTGGGTATATAGGTGTGTGTTGTGAACATGATTCTGTGTGTGTGAACATGATTCTGTGTGTGTGTGAACATGATTCTTTGTACACACATGCCTGTGTATTTTTATCTGACTATGGGACTAGGTTTACAATTGTCAGTATCTTCATGTGTGCATGTGGGTCTCTGTTCTGCCTATAAATTTCAAAAGGCTGATATTCCTTTATATGTGATGAATGCAGTGGAAACATTTGTGTAGTGTGGGTTTATGTCTTAAGACATATGGGCATGTATTAGAATGTGTGCATCTGTGTTGTTCAATGAGGGTGGGATGTGTGAATCAATGTGTGTGCATCTGAAGATTTGTGTTTATATGTTTCTAAGCCTCGGTGGTTATGTGATTTTGAGATGCATGAGTCTGGGTTGTTTCATCTGCTTGATTGCCTCTCTGTGCAGCTGTGAGCCTGAGTAATATGCCTGCAAGTATGCTGATGCTATGTGTAAATGACTGTGTACCAGGGCAGAATTATGTAAGTGGCTTTTTATAAAATAATAGGTTTGGGGCCAGTGAGATGGCTCAGTGGGCAAAGTTGCCTGCCATTAAGGCAGACAACCTGAGTTCAGTAACAGGGACCCACATAGTAGAAAGAGGGAACTCTGGAAGTTGTTTTTTACTTTGGCATGGGTACGCAGAGTACATATGAACACACATAAATAAATATCCTTTACAATAAAAATTAAATGTAGTAGTTCCAGTGTTTCAGGGTAAGAGCCAGTGTAAAGCAGAAAAGGTCTGGATCTGAAGGGCATGAGCAAGATTTGAGCCCTGTCTAAATGTCAGTTCTTGTGCCTGCACAAGCAGGGGTGTGTCTGAACATGTAAGGCCATGCAGTTAGGTTTCTGTGTATGTACGTTTCCAAGTGCTCTTTCAATGGTGAATGTGTCTATGCCTATGTTATGTCGGCGTGCTGTATACCCTTGAGTGATTTGCTGTTGAATGGATATCAGATCACACTCACGCTTTCTTTGTGTATTTATCAGCTGGTTTAACTTTGTATGAGAGTGGAGATTTGAATATCCATGTGCCCATATACATAGACAGCTTTAAGACACCTTTAATCTCAGTGCTTTCAATCTCTCTCTCTCTCTCTCTCTCTCTCTCTCTCTCTCTCTCTCTCTCTCTCTCTCTCTCTCTCTCTTTCTCTCTCTCTGTCTCTCTCTCTCTCTCTCTCCCTCCCTCCCTCCCTCCCTCCCTCTCTCTCTCCCACCCTCCCTCTCTCTCTCTCTCTCTCTTTGTGTGTGTGTGTGTGTGTGTGTGTGCATGTGCATGTGTTAGTGTTCACATGCAATGTGACTACATGTGAGTGTTTTAGGGCATTCACACAACTCAACATCCAGAGAAACTAAAATCTATATATGGCACACTCGAGTAAACTAAAGACTATTTAGAGGTACAGGAGTTTGATTTTTAAAAAATTCCTAACTTTTCTTTATATTATACATTTATAAGAAAAAACTACAACGTTTTAGGGGATTTATTAAGTACCGAATTTGTATACAGCTTTCAAATAAAGTCTTTTTGCAGATTATTTCATGACACACTAGATTGCTCCTCTCAATGCACATCTTCCCTCCCTCCCTGCCTCCCTCCCTTTCTTTCTTTTTATGAAACAGGGTCTTGCTGGCCTAGAGCTCACTATGTTACCCAGGCTGGCTTCAAACTTGCTGCTTCCTAGCAGGACGTGGTGGGGTACGCCTTTAATCCTGGTGTGTTCAAAACAGAGGCAGGTGGATCTTTGTATTTGGGCTCTGCCTGGTCTACTTAGTAAGTTCCAATAGAGCCACATGGTAAGACCGTGTCTCAAGAAAACAAAACTAAATCAAAACTTGCTTCTGCCTCCCAAATGTGTTTACAGGCATGCACCACACCTAGGTCAAAGTATAATATTTTTTTGAGACAGGACTCACTATTTAGTCATGGCCAACCTATGTAGACCAGGCTGGCCTTGAAATCATAGAGATCTACCTGCCTCCCCCTCCTGAGTGCTGGGATTAAAGGCATGCATGCACCATCGTGCTCAGCTCAGAATATAACTTTATTCTCTGATGGGAATCCATAGTGGTCATCAGTGGCCACTTTTTGTGAGCCTTTGATCATTACCATGGCTTCTGATATTATCATTCAGTTCTCTCTTTTCTGCACTCATTTTTATCTGGATTCAGTAAATCAATTTGGTAATTGTATTTCTTGGTGAAACTACAAACAACAGCAACAAAATGCATCAAGTAATAGCGTATAGTTTTGGCACATATAAACTTCTACATGGCCCGCCACTTAATCTTGAAAGCCATGTATAAGGTCGCCAAGGAGGTGGCTCAGGCCCTTGATTTCCTTCATAATTCACTTGAATATATAAAACACAGCTATATGATTCTACAGGTCAGCAAAGCCTACTTCAAAAGAGAAAGGAAGGAAGGAAGGAAGGAAGGAAGGAAGGAAGGAAGGAAGGAAGACTTGTCATGCAAACATAAAGACCCAAATTAAAATACCCAGAGCCTTCTTGAAGCCAGATGCAACAGTGTGCATATAATTGTGTACCTACACGAGATGGGAAGTGGACACAGGAGAACTCTACAGAAGTTTTCGGCCAGCTAGCATGGCATAGACAATAACAAACAATAATGATTCTGTCTCAAAGTGGAAAGCAAGGACTGACACATAAGATAGTCCTCTAACCTCCACACATGTGTGCCCACACAGGCACAGACACATACACATAAAATTCTTGTGATAAGTGCTCATGAATTTTAATCTAACAGATAATTATCATTTGAAGTATCTCAAAATTATGATAAAACATTTCTTCTAAGTAAACATAGAAACATAGACTTGGCTCTATACATACTCTATTGTTCCTATTGCAACACCACACTTAGTAGACATTGCTCCAGGAGCCACACTTAACCTCCAGTTTCCTACCTTGGAGTTTTGCTTTGAATCTATAAGCCATGTCAGTTTTGCTTGCTTCAGTGTTTGAGTGTCTGCAAATGCAGTGCTGAGCGTGTAGCTTAGCTGGCATGGTGTTCACCTAGCATGCATGAAGTCCTGAGTTCAGTCTCCAGCAGCCCATAGACGGGAGTAGTCGTGCATGTCTATAACCCCAGCACTGGGGAAGTGGAGACAGGAGGTTCAGAAGTTCAAGGTAACCCTCATTTACATAGAGTGTTCAAGAATGAGCTAGGCTACATAACACTGATGCACAAAAGAAAAAGATGCTTATTGGTTCCTATGTAAATCTATTCTCATATGTTCAAAAAGGGATATGTTGAAGCCAGTTGAGTAGCAAATCTGCAAAAAAAAAAAAAAAAAACAAAAACAAAAAAACACACACACAAAGAAGTAACTGAAAAATTAACATTTCTTATTTCACAAGGGCAGGGGTGGTTCACACATGCCACTAAACACATGTGGAAGTCAGTACAACTTGCAGGAGTTCATTCTTTCAATCATGTGGGCTCCGGGAATTAAGACAGGTCTTCATACTCGGTAGAAAGAGCCTTTACCTTCCCAGCCACTTATTACCACTTATACTATTTCTTTTATAAAATTCCTACACACTTAAATTTAAAGCAAAAATATATATGTATGTATGATTTCAAATCTTCACACTAAACTAAAAGATACATGGAAACAGTTTTGCACTTAGTTAAATTCATCATTTAGTTAGTTAGTTCATCATGTATTGTAGAAATTAGACTTACAAAGTTTTATGAGTGACTCTTTGTTACCAAAACCAGCTTGTCATCACAACGGTAGCATCCAATCTAGTCGACATATGGAGCTCCAGCCATTCAAAGCTACATAATGGGACCCTGTCTCTAAACAAAACAAATACAGCACCAATCCATAGACCTATGTAATTTCCATATCTCAAATTACTCATGAATAAATTTCTTAGTTGGATTTTTTTTACTAATTGTATTCCTCTTCAAGGTCTCTAATTGGTACTATAGACTAAGCATATATGGACAATATCCATAAATCAATATATAGAGAACTCCTTTCAGTTCAATGTTTTTCTTAAGCTAGTACCACATCTGACCTGTTACTAGTGTGTCTTCTAATAACCACAATTAAAACTGTCCCTTTGCCTATTCTCTTTACCTCATCCATCCCAAATAAAATGTAGACAAGTTTCTCTGCAAAATGCTAGCACATAAGATTTCACTTAGCTGTTCATGTTAAGTTTGCAACTGTCACTAACTGAGTTCCATATAAGAATAGTCTAATCATTATAAAATATGTTGGTTCCTTACTTTGTACTTTCAAGTACTTTAAAATATTTAGATGTATTTTTAATGTGTTTTGGGTGTGTGTGTGTGTGTGTGTGTGTGTGTGTGTGTGTGTGTGTGTGTGTGTGTGTTATGTGCATACCCGGTGCCTACAAGGACAATGCAGATCTCTTAGAACTGAAGTTAGAGATGGTTGTGAACCATAGTATGGGAGCTGAAAACCAAACTCAAGAGCAACACCTCTGAGCCATCTTTCCAGCTCTGTACTTTCTGTTTTTTTTTAAACTCAGAGTCCACTTAGTGCTGCCAGTATGAGCTGCAAGTGCTTTCTTAAAAGTCTGAATTTTAAATGGTGTGGTGGTACATTCCTATAATCCCAGTAGTCAGGAAGCTGAGGCAAGAGGATTACTAGGAGTTTATCATCACCTGGGGCTATGTAGTGAATATGGTGATTAGGCTACCTAGACCTTGGTTTTTTTTTTTTTTTTATCCAAATAAACCTTTCTCTTCCTTCCCCCTCTCCTCTTCCCCCTTTTCCTATCTTCCTCACCAACTCCGCAGGCCTCATACATGGTAAGGCATCATTCTATCTACCATTAAGCTGCATGCCCAGTCCTTCTATCTTTGTGTTGAAGGGTACAACAAATCTTTGTGGGATCTGAAACTGAATTTTCATTGCACTTTTTGGAAAGAAACATTAAGACAAAAATCATAAAATCCTAGGCTGACCTTTGATGAATCAATTCAATCAATTAAACAATTACCTTGCTTTGTTTTCTATTGCTGCGATAAGTACCATGACCAAAAGCAACTGGGGGGGGGGGAGTAGGATTTATTTCAGCTGACAGCTTACAGTATATCATGAAGGGAAACTGGAGCAGGAACTCAAAGCAAGAACCTACAGGCAGAAACTGAAGCAGAACCATGGAGTAGCATTGCTTATTGGCCTGTTCCTCAGTCAGCTTTCTTAGACAACCCAGAACCTGTAGCCCAAGGATAGCACCACCCACATCAACCATGAATCAAGAAAATGTCCACTACAGACTTACCTACAGGCCAATTTATGGAGATATTTTCATAGTCGAGGTTCCCTCTTCCCAAACGACTCTCTCCGTGTCAAGTTAACCAAAAAACTAACCAGCACAGCTATTGTATGTCCTCATTAATTTATCAACAAATATTTTGACCTAAAACTACAAGGTCATAAATGTGAAATGCCATCAAGAATCAGATTTGGCTAATTTTTAATACTGAATGCCAAAAGTGAGTAAATCAATAAGTTGAGAAATAATAAAAATATATTATGATATTTCCAGAGGTAGCCTCTTTTAAAAACAGATAATGAAACGTTTATGAGTGAAACAGTATAATAATTGTGGTTTACAAAACAGGGTTAAGAGACGTGGATAGGGTTATGGACAGAAGAAGACTAGCTTCAGGGTTTATAATGGAATATCTGGGCACTGAATTCACCAAGGTTCATTGTGGTGTTCCATCTTGCATTTTTATGTTCGAAATAACTATAATAAAAAGTCCTTTTTATAAAAAAAAAAAACAGCCAAGGAAATGAACTAAATGATTATATTCTCTCTAGGAACACCAAATACAATACATAATCTGAAATCTGAAATGCTCCACAATCTTAATTTTTTAAATGCTAACATGATGCTATACGTGGTAAGTTTCCCACCCAATATCTTGTGACAGATCACAGACAAAATGTAGACATGCTCAAATATTGCATAAAACCCCCTTTATGCTGTGTATAAGATATATACAAAACACAAATAAACTGCATGCTTGGATTTAGGTTTCATCCCCAAGATGGTGCACTGATTCTATACAAATATTCCAGAATCTGGGAAAGTCCAGTATGTAATGTATTCTACTCCCGAGCATTATTGGATAAGAGATAAGCAAACTAGTCCATAGCAATAACCATACAACACTCCCCAAACCCCCTCTTCAATTTCCTCCCCCTATGAGCATACGCATGCCACACAAGTGTAGTACCACTAAGCCACATTGCAGTCCCCAACTTTCCTATTTATGTAGGTGAAGAAAAGTAAGAACAAGAATAAAATTGAAAAACAAATCAAAACACAAAAATGCAAGCCACCACACACATAGATATAGGCCAACCCAAACATCTCACTTATGATAAATAAGTGGAAGGTAATCTTCAAGCTGTCTGGGATGTTTTAATAAGAAGCTATTGACAAACAGTATACTTCTTGCCACAGCCTCCTGTACCTGTCTTTACTCAGCTTCCTGGTGTGGCAAGTACCCTACTAGCCAGATAGCTCTCGACTCACATGTCCACATATACCTGCAAAGGTTAGCTGATTTCTGCACATGAGCAGATTTCTGTTATACCTGTCGTTGGATATGCACAATGTGTATAAGAGCAAATTATATGCAAGTGTCTATTTATAGTCCAATATCTGCACATGCAAGTGAGTTTTTGTGTCTGTTTGATTGCACTTGCATATTGTTGAAGTGTATGTGTGAGAGAGTATAAGCCTCTCTATTCTTTTGTGGGTATGTTAGAGCTATTACACTTCCATATATCAGGTGGAGTTTATATATCAATAGAGAGATACATTTATATACATATCTGTATTGTTAAGTATGTTCCTATGTGAGGGGAAGTAAGTTGGTTTCTTTGTGGTAAAGGATACTCATATATATGAGCAATTTTTTACTTGCCTGCAAATATATCTGTAGGTATCTCAGGGGAAATCAGTGTAAACATAACTAGGGAGTATGTTTCAAGTGTTTCTGAATTTGATAATGTAAGTGATATTTAACATGAATGTTAGTTTTGTAACAGTGTTTGTATATGTGATGATGTAGGTGTGCTGTTGTGAATTTTTTTTTACTCCTATGTGGGAGTATTTAAGCAATCAGATGTGTCAGCTCAGTGGTTATATAGGAGTTTGTATGTAAAATGAAGGAAGGTTTGAGTGTGTGTGTGTGTGTGTGTGTGTGTGTGTGTGTGCAGTGTATATTAAGAGAACTCTAAGGGAAAGCAAGGTTGTGAGCCATTACATGTGTGTATGTGAGACAGCGTGTCAGTATATCTAGACTGATGACCAATTCTCTGCCCTCACTTAATGTGCCTTTTATGTAACAAACTTGTTATATAAAATTTTTCCATTACTATCTGGGAATGGAGTTTGTAGATAATACATTTCTGCAGATGTCATTTCAAAAGTACATACTGCATCTACATAATGTACATACTGTATTAACAGTAATACAAATAAATTATTAAGATGTATAAACGTTAGGATGCAGCACTCTTCAGGAGATTCAAGAAAATAACTGGAGACTTACAATAAGTAAATGTAGCTTAGAAGAAAAGTCAGGTTCACAAAGTACAGGAAAAGGTTAAGTAGAAGCTTCATAGTGAGATTTTACGAACAAATGAACTTCACTGAAAAGCAAAATACAATCTCCTCTTGATTCATAGGACCTGGTATGCTAAAACTAAATGAAGACAAAATCTCGTTTATCTTAATAAAAAAGATTCTAGGCTCAGCTAATTGTAAGCTCAAAATCATAGGAATTGCAGGTCATATGTTAGTAATGTCAGAAGACCCCACATATCACTAAGTGATGAGCTCACTCTCGCCCTCTCTCTCTCTCTCTCTCTCTCTCTCTCTCTCTCTCTCTCTCTCTCTCTCTCTCTCTCTCTCTCTCTCTCTCTCTCTCTCTCTCTCTCTCTCTCTCTCTCTCTCTCTCTTTCTCTCTCTCTCTCCCCCTCCCTTCCCTCTCTCTCTCCCTCTCTAACCCCCCTCCCTCTCTAACCCCCCTCCCTCTCTAACCTCCCTCCCTCCCTCTCCCTCCCTTCCCTTCCCCCTCCCTCTCTACCTCTCTCCTTCTCACCCTCCCTCCCCTTAAATATTAGGGCATCTTGAACTCTTAACATGAGGCAACGTTCACCCCCCCACACACACACACACACACACTCTCACACAAAATTCCTGTAGATTCTCAAAATGTCCTCTAGAGGGCAGTAAAGTCTTTATAAAGGACAAAGCCCTGGTACTAAGATGGATTCAAGAACTACTTCATCTGTGCCTGCTCACCTCTGGCCCATTGTCTGTGTTCGAGTGCGTATGCGTGTGTATATGTGTGTGCTCACCTCTCAAGCACCGTGCGTGTGTGTGCACACACATATATATACTACTTGGCTGTCCATGAGTTTCCAAAAGCCCGTGAATGTATAGGTCTGTGCACAAAGGCATCTAGCTAGACCTTTGCCTCAGCGGGACCTCAGCTACAATTACCAGACTGTGCTTAAGAGACGGACCCCCGACCTCATTAATACAACCTCTTCAAGCTTCCCAGGCAATACCAGGGATTTGTTTGCTTGCTGTATTGGGGGTTTTGCTGTGGTTTTGTTTTGTGTGGTTTTTTTTGGGGGGGTGGTTTTGGGGGTTTTGTTTTGTTTGTTTGTTTTTGGGGGGAGGGGTTTGGTTTTGGTTTTTTTGTTTGTTTGTTTGGTTGGTTGGTTGGTTTGGTTTGGTTGTTTTTGAGGGAGGTTGGTTTTAATTTTAATGTTTGTTCTCACTGAGCCCCTGAGCTACACGTTGTTTATTTACCTTTCAGTCTAGTATGTCTCCCTCTCTGTATGTTCGTGTGCTTTGTCTCTGTCTACGTACTTCTCAGTGCCTCCCATCTCTACCTAGTCTTCTACATCAGGGTTCCTTACAGTTTTTTCTACTTATAAGCACTTTCACCTAAGAAATTTTGTATGCAACCCCAGGTGTATAATTATATAAAATAAGTATACAAATCAAATATTTACTTTCAACAAGTTAAATGATTCTCAGGTATGCATAAAATTTTACTATTCAAGACAAAAGTAAATTTGCATGCTGAGATAGATATGCTTTTTCACATAAATAATTAAATCTTTCCTGAATATGTGATACTGAAACATATAAAACAACTTCAATATTTTTTAAGAGTTGACTGGTATTTTGATTTTATAACTGTCAATGCTGAGAATCTCCCTTCACTTAACACATAGTACAAAATGGCAGAAGTATGGTTGGGGACATTTCAAAATTTGTTAGAAATTCTGTCCTATTTCCCAGCCAAATCTCATCTAATGATTTTTTTATGACACTCAAACCAACAATTCAAATGGCAATATTTTTTGGGCAGGTATTTGAAACATGGTCTTTCTTTGTAAGCTCTGGTTGTCCTGAATTTTCTATGTAAACCAGGCTGCCCATCCGCAATGGCATTTTTTAAAATCAAATATTCTAATACAATACAATATAATGGCATGCTATTTTGATACATGACAGTAGAAAAGTATTAATGGCATTAACTTTCTGCGCTTAAACCATTATGTTTTATAAAAGAAAAACAATTGTATGTACAACAAAAACCCTGCAGTTCATAGCATGCAGTAATGTCAAGTCTTCACCGAGGCATTATGGGTGCCATTTGTTGTCGCTGGGCTGTCTTGTGGCATGTACAGTGTAAGGTGTGTGTGCTGAGTACCCAGAACCATGGCTTTGGTAACATTGCATCTATAATGCAGCATAAGCAACTGCTGTCAGACACCTGTAGGGGATTCCTCACACCTCTGATTTTTAATTAAATTTTGGTCATTACATATCCAGAAATTTTGTAAAATGTCTTGAAACCTCCATATTCAGTTATGCAATCCCATAGGTTAGTAACTCATTCAGTTACAAACCATGGTTTAAGGAGCTGTGTTCTAGACAGTTGGAATGTTGGTTGGTTGGTTGGTTGGTTGGTTGGTTGGTTGGTTGGTTGGTTTCCCTTCTCTGTCTCTTGCTCATTCGCTGTTGCTGTTATCTGTGTCTCTTTTAAATCACTCTTCCTCCCCTCTCTCCATTACTGTCTCTTCCCCTGTCCTTTTTCTGTTTTTTTTTTCTGTCTTTCTTTCTCCTGTGTCATCATCTGCCTGTCACACAAATGCCTTTCTTTGTCACTGCCTGTGTATCTAACACTTACAACCAATCTATCTCTATGCCTAATATTCACCCCTTGTCTCCCCTTAAGGTAAAGGCATGGTGTATGTGTGTGTGTGTGTGTGTGTGTGTGTGCGTGCAAGCACCTTTGATCATACATGATGGAGGGCTGTCTGCAATTCTAGGAGGGTTGGGAGACATCAGGTGTCGAGGGACTGAAAGAGACCTATCTTCATTTCTCTCCAACTTCTGCCCTAGCACCTTCTCTTTTAAGTAGGCCAGTGGCTATGAGATTTATTGGTACTTCCAAAAATTTCCTGCTTTTAGGTGACAGGCCAGACTGTTTTGTGCTAGAAACAATGCAAAGGGGAGTTGGCAAGAAGGTATCTTTTCAAGACCCATATCCCTAGCCTAGCCCCCAGTTCATACCCAGCTCTAAGGGTAATCCTGAGTCTCTTCAGTTTCATGTCGCCTGGCCCAGCTCCCTTCCCTCTTGGAAATGCTGTCATCTTGTCATGTCCCCACAATGCCTGCCTGCACGCAACAGGCATGATCCTACTCCTAGAGCTGTTCTTTCAGCCAATCCAGGGTGAATACTTCCATGGGACCCTCTGCACTCACCATTCAGTCTAGTTCTTCAGTCAATTAACTTGGCATATTTTCAGCAAAAACCTACTTTGCGTATGCTACTGACCTTTTAGAGGGAAGGGTACCTACTTACCTACCCTGCCCTGGTAGAGCTTCTGCTCTAATAGGATGAGGCAAGTAATAATCTAAATTTGAAGAGTAAATGATATAACTAGAAGACTGGTGAGAAAGGAAAGGGGCATGGAGATACTATGAACTCTTATCTGGATTACTGATGAAGTCTCACTAATCTCCCTACATCTACCTTTATGGAACATGGTCTGTTTTCACAGAAACAAACAGAATCTTATTGGCCCCTGAACCAGAATCACATCTTATCTTTGTCCAAAAGCCTCCCAAGTAATTCTGAATCAAAGTCCTTACCATGGCCTCTCTGCTACATCCTTGCCAATTCTCTGACTGACATCACCTCCTAACACTTGCCCCTTGCTCAGTATCCCACCCACCATGGCTTCCTTGCTCCTTCCCTGTGTGCCATGAATAGCTCTATCATGGAGCCCTTGCTCTGGTTTTTTCTCTGCCTAGAGGTCTAGCCTCGCAAACAGCCACAGGACTTACATCCTCACCTTTTTGCTCAGAAGACTCATCCTTTGTGACGCCTTCCCTATTCACCTCATCCACAACTGCAATACCTTCCTCACCTGTAGCACTTTCAATCCTTTCCCTACTTTACAATTGTATGTCACAATGTTGTCATCAGCTGATATACCAACTTCACCTGTCTCTTCTAGTGACCTAGAATGTCAATTATACAAGAGCAGGGATCTTTTGGGTTGTGGTTTTTGTTTTGTTTTTCGAGGCAGGGTTTCTCTGTGTAGCCCTGGGTGTCCTGGAACTGGATCTGTAACCCAGACTGGCCTTAAACTTTGGGGTCTACTGGCTTGTGCCTGTGCCCATGCCCCTGCCTCTGGATCTGCCTCTACCTCTCTCTGCCTCCGGCCCTGCTTCTCTGCCTCTGGCCCTGCCTCTCTGCATCTCTGCCTGCCTCCCAAGTGCTAGAGTAGTAATCTTTTATCTGTCTGATTCACAACTGTATCCCCAGAGCATAAAACAGTGCATGACCTAAAGTAAAGAAACATTTTTTCAGTGGACCAACACAAGCATACCTACATTTTTATATTCATACATAATCCCAAATTACCACAAAATAAAGCCAGAGGCTTCATCATAATCCATAGGCCTACAACATCTGGTCTTCTGTGACTTCACTTCCTACCACTGTGTCTCTGAAATCTACCATTTAAGAAGATTAGTCTTGTCATTGCTCACAGAGCACACTGCACATATTCCGGACCATGAATAAGGAGATATCGCAGGGCATGGTGGCATAGAGCTGCAACCCTCAGACATGAGAGCCTGATGGAGGATGGTCCTAATTCAGCATCTGCCTGGGCTGGGGAAAATGTCCATAGCCAACCTGGTCAACTTCACAAGATCCTATTACAAAATTGGAAGTTTTAAAAGCAAATTTTAAAGACTGTTTGGAGATATAGCTTATTGGATGGGGTAGGCTCTTGCCGACCAGGCCTGAGACCCTAAACTTAATCCCCGGTACAGAAAAAAAAAAAAAAGGAAAAAAAAAAACAGAAGAAGAAAAGAAGTGAGGGAGAGGGGAAATAGGAGGAAGAAAAAGACAGAAAGACATCTAATGTGTGGCTACCAATAGTTTAACAAAACATGAAATACAATAGCAATGCATGAATATATTACAATTAGGACATGTAGTGTGTAAAACTTTTAGTTGAGGGTATGTTTGTGTGTGTGTGTGTGTCACACACACATAATTGTACTGGATTATGGGTAGCAATAAAAAATGCTTCTTAATAAAAAATTACAATCTTAGGGCTTATAAAAGAGAATAAGAGTTGCACCAACCCTACAGAAGGAAGAAAGGAATCTGAGGACTTTAGGAGACATAAAGCACTTTTACCCAGCAAGGAGGGGAGGCGCGGGGGAGTCAGTGGAAAGGACTCATGACACACTAACCTGCCCTCTCTGTTTCTTTCTCATGTTCCTCCCTCCCCTGGTCCTGATCTATCTCTTCCATTTCAGTGTTGTTTTCTATCCATTTGTATCCTTGTTTTTATTTTTCAATCTCATTTACCACTCTTTCTGTCTCCTACCTTCATCCCTCTGCCTCTCTGTGTCTCCCTCCATTGTTCCCATTTACAGGTGTAGCTCAGCAAGAAAACTGATGGAGTCCACCGGGGCCCATCAAATACTGAACTGGCCGATCCCCTAGGGTTGGGGGTAGCCCTTGCCCCTCAGTATGGCCAACACCACCGGAGAGCCCGAAGAGGTGAGCGGCACACTGTCCCTGCCATCAGCATCGGCTTATGTGAAGCTGGTGCTGCTGGGACTGATCATGTGTGTAAGCCTGGCAGGCAATGCCATCTTGTCCCTGCTGGTGCTCAAGGAGCGTGCCCTGCACAAAGCTCCTTACTACTTTCTGCTGGACCTGTGCCTAGCCGATGGCATACGCTCTGCCATCTGCTTCCCCTTTGTACTGGCTTCTGTACGCCATGGCTCCTCATGGACTTTCAGTGCACTCAGCTGTAAGATTGTGGCCTTTATGGCTGTGCTCTTTTGCTTCCATGCGGCCTTCATGCTGTTCTGCATCAGCGTCACCCGCTACATGGCCATTGCCCACCACCGCTTCTATGCCAAGCGCATGACGCTCTGGACATGCGCAGCTGTCATCTGCATGGCCTGGACCTTGTCTGTGGCCATGGCTTTCCCACCTGTCTTTGATGTGGGCACCTACAAGTTTATCCGAGAGGAGGACCAGTGCATCTTTGAGCATCGCTACTTCAAAGCAAATGACACTCTGGGCTTTATGCTTATGTTGGCTGTGCTCATGGCAGCCACACATGCTGTCTATGGCAAGCTGCTACTCTTCGAGTATCGTCACCGCAAGATGAAGCCAGTGCAGATGGTGCCCGCCATCAGCCAAAACTGGACATTCCATGGCCCTGGGGCTACCGGCCAGGCTGCTGCCAACTGGATCGCTGGCTTTGGCCGTGGGCCCATGCCACCAACTCTGCTGGGTATCCGGCAGAATGGGCATGCAGCTAGCCGGCGGCTACTGGGCATGGACGAGGTCAAGGGTGAAAAGCAGCTGGGCCGAATGTTCTACGCGATTACACTGCTCTTCCTGCTCCTCTGGTCACCATACATTGTGGCCTGCTACTGGCGAGTGTTTGTGAAAGCCTGCGCTGTGCCCCACCGCTACCTGGCCACGGCTGTTTGGATGAGCTTCGCTCAGGCTGCCGTCAACCCGATCGTCTGCTTCCTGCTTAACAAGGACCTCAAGAAGTGCCTGAGGACTCATGCCCCTTGCTGGGGCACAGGAGGTGCCCCAGCTCCCAGAGAACCCTACTGTGTCATGTGAAGCAAGCCAGTAGGTGACAGGCTGGGGAAAAGTCATGATCACCATACTAGGGCCAACAGCAGGGGAAGGGTGGGACCCATACAGAAGCCTTTTTTTTTTTTTAAAACCCCGAGCTTCAGTCCAGGCTCTTGAACTATCCATAACTGAGGCATTTTGTCAACACCTCCCCAGGGTTGGAGACGGGGTGAAGAACTGGAAAAGAGGCATTTCTAGTTTTGTGGGGCACGTCCCATGGCCTCCTCCACTTCTCCTTTTCCCATGCCCTCCCTGCCTTTCCTTCCCTTCCCTCTCCCATCTTTCTAAAATAACAAGTCACTAAATGAAAACAGACTGAACATGCAGGGTTTTTTAATAATAACAGCTGAGGAAACAGGCTTTCTCGCTTAAATGCCCCCACTTTTGACACTGTCAAGAAATGGGAAAGTTCTGTAAAATAGATTCCCGGAGATCTTATTGCCCCCTGGGCTCCCATTCACCCCTTTCCAAATCCTTTAGCAAGATTTGGATGTTTAGGAAATATTGGCTTAAGTCTCCAGACAAGAGGGACCAAATGGGGTGCTGTATTCCTTGGGGGCAAGGATGTTTAAATTGCTTTGTTGTGTGCAATGTTGTTTTTGGCTGACCTTGATCCAAAGCCCGATCTCCGATCCATCCCTACCATGTCCAGACTTCCCAGGTGTTTCTTGAGGCTCTGTTTAAGAAGCCGAGAGCATACAAAGAAGGGCCTCTATGATGTGCCCAGGAAGAGCAGAATAGGAGATGTGCTCCACTTTAGTCCCCACTAGGGATGATGTGGGTATATGCTGGCAGGGAAAGTCATCCATGAAGTAAGTATAGGGAGATAGTTGAACTCTCCAGAGTAGCTGGAGTCCAGACCATGGGGTCAGAGCTAAATTCACCCCCACAATTGTCTCTTGGGTTCACTCTAATCCCCCCAAATGAAAATTCTTTGGGGGGCCTTGGTAACCAATAGTTATACAAACTTCAAGGCACTGTGGAATTGAGTTCCTTCCTGCTTGACTTTTTTTTTTTTTTTTTTTTTTTTTTTTTTTGGTCCCTTCCTAGCTTCCCCTCCTTAGTTGGGCCCCAAGCATCCTTCCCAGAAGTTTTTTTCTCCATCCACTCTTACTTATTCCCATAGTGGAGCAGACTCCACACAAATTGCAAAGGTGGAAGGTCTCAAGCCTCATTTCCATGGACAGAGACCACTTTGGGCTTACTTCAAGGCCAGTTCTGTAGACTGGTGAGCCAAGATGGAACTGTTTGTCTAAGTTTGGGGCAGTAATCTCTCCCTTTCCTTCCTTGTAAGTTCCTGTCCTAAATGCCACCTCTACCCCAACATAGGCACTGAACTGAGGAAGTCTTGACTCAAAAGCAATGAAGGGGGCACTCTAGGCAGAGGGAATATTGACGACCCTGGTTGTGGAGTAACCCTGGAAAAGCAAGCCAGAGGAGCTGAGAAGCTGGGAATGTATGTTTGGGGTGGGGCTATTCTCTCAGTGATGATGATAGGAATGCCTTTCTGAGGGCTGGGTTGTAAAGAGCAAGGCGGGAGGGCAAATAGGGTAGACTCAGGAGTGTTTTCCTCTGTTTCCTTTTTCTAACTACCTGGATTCATCACTGGATTTTGTAAATGGAAAAAGTGAAATGAACAATGTTATATTGGATGTTCTCTCTCTCTCTGTGTCTCTGTCTCTGTCTCTGTCTCTCTCTCTCTCTCTGTGTGTGTGTGTGTGTGTGTGTGTGTGTGTGGTGTGGGGTCACGCACACAAGCATGCACATCTGTGTCTGTCTCTGATCTGTGTATGAGCACATTGAGAGGTATGATTGAATGAGATAGTGTGTGTCTCTGTGACTTTGTGTGGTTAAGAACCCCTGAGGAAAACTTGCCTAGTACACATATGTGAGCAAATTCATATATGTGAAATAAAGTATACACACACATACACACACACACACACAAAATGGAGAGGAGACAAAACTTAGTATCTGCCTGAAGCAGGAAATAGAGTGCTTAGGAGATGGAACCTGAAAATTTTTTATGTATATGTCAAGAGAGCCAACTCCCATCTCATAAGATTGTCTTCCCTTGACCCAGCTTCTGAGCACCAAGTAAGGAGAGAATACTGTAGAACCCCATCTCTTTCCAAAGTCTGGAGATTCAGTCCTCACTCAAAAATTCAAACTTGGAATTTCTTAAATTGGACCACCATGGAAATAGGAACTGGGAATGGAGGAGGGGTCAAATATGAAGGCAATGGGATTAAGAAATGGCCCCCCACAATGTAAAGGCTTTTAGAGGAACTACTCAGCCTAAACTAGAAGTTCTTAGGGTTCTATTGCATACAGGTGGGATTTTGTTCAGCTTTGACTAAACTCAGAAGGAAAGATAACATGAAGAAGCCCAAATCTAGGGGTTTACCCAACTGGCCTACTCCCTAGGCACTGAATTAATTTACTATTTATTTACTTATTCCTTCAGGTGCACAGAATTGAGCTGGCCCTATTCCTCAGTTCTTGGCACACTATATCATCATTGGTCCTTTCAAGGTCCTTTTATTATTTTGCTTTGTCCCCTTCATCACCCATCCCTGACTCCATCCTTCCCAACCCCACATAGGCACCACTCTTCTGTACTTAATGTGTGTCCTTCCAAACCACCATTCATGTGTTTATTTACTTATGTGTATCTGTGGAAAATATATGGTATTGTTGTGTTTTAATTTACATAAACAGTGTTGTACTATAAATCTTGTTCTGTTTCTTTTTTCACTCAACATTCTGTTTTTGCAAAACCCAGCCATGCTGCTATACATAGATCAAATTCATTCTAGTGGTCCATCTAAAACACATATCACATTTTATCCATTCTCCTGGTAATGGATTCTGAGGTTCCTTCCCTCTGCTACCACAGCAAGGCTGCAATGGGCAATTATCTCCTCTCCTTAGGAACGACTAATTTAGAGCAAACAAGCTCAAGATAGAGACAGTGATTTGGCTAGAGTCACAGTGGAAGTCACCTGCTATTTGGATTCTAGAACCAAAGCCAAAACTCCAGCATCATGCCTCATCAAAGAACAGCCATCTCTAATCACAAATAAAATAAAATAAAATAAAATATCAGGGTACAATTAATAGCAGCATTCATTTAGGAAAGGCTGGGAGGAGAGATAGTGTGTAGACAAAGAGAGTTTTAAAGTTCTAGAAAAATCTAGCAAATTAGTTGAATCACAGCCATTTTTTTTTTTTTTTTATGACGCAGAGGAAGTTCCTTTTTACATCTGTGATTGTTTCTGGAACCATTTTGCAGAGATGGAAAAAGCCTTGTCAAAACCTGACCACCAAAAGCAAAGGCCTCAGATAGTTAAATTACTTGCACATAAAGGCAGTCTGTGACCGAGGGGCTACAGCGCTCACCCCACGGGCATAAACTGGTGGGGGAAGGGACAGATTTTAAAAGTGCGTAGTTGTTCAAGGGAGCGGGGCGGGGAGAATGATAACGAGGCTCTCTGATTTCATTTGAGCACATCTCGTTCCCTGGTGCTTGCGCACTCCCAGCCACCCTCCCCCGGACGAGTCTTGTGGTCTTCAGAATCACTGGTACTTTTCCCATTGGATAAAACATTGCAAAAAATGAGGGTGAGGGGGTTCTTACCCTAGCTTTCCTCACAGCCAATCGCCCCGCAGTTTTCCTCTCATCACTGAGGGGGCAGTCAGCTTGATGATTGGTGGGCGCGAAGGGAGCCAATTAGAAAATGATGATGTGTAGTGTTGGCAACCGGATTGCGTGAGAGAAGGCAGGGGTTGAAGGAACGCTAACGCCAGCTCCAAGGCCTGCAGCCAATGGTGGGCAGAACAGACGCCATGCCAAGGAGTGGGCGGGGCCTCGGCGCCTAGCGCTGTGGGAGTGGAGCAGGCGCTGTGGGAGGGGACGTCAGAGCGAGGTGGTGAGCAGAGCTGGTCGCGTGAGGTGTGGCGGCTCTGCTTCAAGTGTGTGACTGGTGGCTACGGCCTTGCGGCCTTGTCTGAGAGCGGAAGAGCCAGTGCTTTGAGTGCGGTCACCATGGACCGCTCGGATGAGGGGCCTCCGGCCAAGACCCCCCGCCTGAGCAGCTTGGAACCCCGTCAGCGCGGCCTGCCGCCCCCGCCACCCCCACCACTCCTGCGACTGCCCCTGCCTCCACCCCAGCAGCGTCCGAGACCCCAGGAAGAAACCGAGGCTGCACAGGTGCTGGCTGACATGAGGGGGGTGGGCCCCACGCTGCCCCCACCACTGCCCTATGTCATTCTCGAGGAGGGGGGGATCCGTGCATATTTCACCCTGGGTGCTGAGAGTCCCGGCTGGGATACTGCCATCGAGTCAGGGTTCGGGGAGGCCTCTTCCACAGGGATCATGGAAACACTCCCGTCTTCAGAAACCTGTGGGGGAAGCCTGGAAATTGACTTTCAGGTTGCAGAGCCCAGCCTTGAGGAGAAGGCCCTAGAAACCTGTAGCTTAGGAGGGTGGGGGTCCCAGATGTTAGTTGGCCCGAAGAGGAAGGAGGAGGCTATCATCATAGTGGAAGATGAGGATGAGGATGAAAAGGAAAGAGTGAGGAGGGGGCAGCGGCGGCGGAGGAGAAGGAGGAGGAGGAGGAAGCTGAGGAAGGCGAAGGAGAGCCGAGAGAGGAGTGCCCAGAGGATGGAAAGCATACTGCAGGCCCTAGAGAGCATTCAAATGGACCTGGAGGCGGTGAACATCAAGGCAGGCAAGGCCTTCTTGCGTCTCAAACGCAAGTTCATCCAGATGCGAAGACCCTTTTTGGAACGCAGAGACCTCATCATCCAGCATATCCCAGGCTTCTGGGTCAAAGCAGTATCCTTCTCATCAGTATGCATGGGCCAAAAGCCCATGACTGAAGGGGAGATGTGCAGAAGAGAAACAAGGGGTGTGGGGGAGGGTCAGAGATGGGAATGAATCCCCATTAGAAGATTCTAGACAGCGGAAGAGGGATGGCAAGAGGGCAACATCGCATTTAAAACTAGACTGCAGATGGGAAAAGAGTAGCATCATAACATTTAAAAAGAAAATGGATCCCAGACAGTAAAAGAGGGAGGGGTAACAGAGAAGGCACATAGACCATAAACAGAACAGCAGATAGAGAAAGGAAGAGAGGAGGGGGAATCCAGGTGATGTACTAAACCACACAAGTCTAAGCCTGGGTCTCTGCTTAGATAGCTAGAAATTGCAAATCTGTCTACTGGCCTGTCCATTAGAGGGGAGAGGATAGAAATGGGATGGAACCCTGAAGAAAGAACACTTGGTTGAGGAGCTCGAGTGGTTAAATGAAGGGAAAGATAGAACAGGAAGAGTCCAATCCACGGTTGGTAACTGTTGACATCATCATCCCCAGGAAAACAACATGTATGTAACATTTGAAATACACAGGTTTAGCATTTTAGTAGAATTTATATAAACACTTGGCCCATGATAAAAAGTGTCACATGATCACAGGCTCTTTGCAGTCAGCCACAGGTATCATGTAGATACATAATTTTCATATCTAGACATGAGGCAACTGGGCCTCAGCACAGAGACCTCCAGAGGCACTCGTACATCATGTGGACACAGACTGTCAACACCCATACATGTAACATCATTTAAATATAGGCCTTCGGTAAACAAATACATCATTACTTAAACTTGGGCTTTCAGGTCCCAGACAGATAGTATTTTGTGAACATAAGTACAAGAATCACATAGACATGGTCAGAGACCCGTGGCATATAGACATACAGCAAATATGAACCATGGCAAGACTTGCTACCACTGAGGTTTAATTAACATTGCATAAACACCTCCTCCACATATATCACTCAAACACGGAAGGAACCCTTTTGCTTCAGCCTGTTTTGCTCTGGCCTTCCTGGCATTGAACAGTTAATCCTTGACCTAAACTGCTCCACTCATCAGTTCCTCAACCACCCCAAAATTTCAATCTTGATCAACCAACGTGATGAAGACATTTTCCGCTACTTGACCAATCTTCAGGTCAGACCAAGGATGAAAGCCAAGGAATCTGGTCTTTGGAGGTGAGGGGGGTGGGTGGGAAGGGCCCTGGAAGGGATAGATGCCACTATTACTCCCCCACCCTGAGCAGGTACAGGATCTCAGACATGTCTCCATGGGCTACAAAATGAAGCTGTACTTCCAAACAAACCCATACTTTACAAACATGGTGATCGTCAAGGAGTTCCAGCGCAACCGCTCAGGTAAGTGGTAGTCCCAGAATAAACCTGTGGCCCCTATATTATCATTTCCCCTCCCTTCTGCATCTCTTCCTCTTCTTCTAGGCCGGTTGGTGTCTCATTCTACTCCAATACGTTGGCACCGGGGCCAGGAACCCCAGACCTATAACCGCAGGAGCCATGACACCAGAGAAAGCTTCTTCAACTGGTTTTCCAACCACAGCCTCCCAGAAGCAGACAGAATTGCTGAGGTGAAGCCCCTTCTGGCGTTGCCAGGGAAGCCTTGCCAGAGTTGCCCCTGGGTGCCTGAGAAATTGTGAGTGGGTTCTAGGACTTATACTCATAGTCCTTTTCACTCTCTCCCTTCCCACCCCTCGACAGATCATCAAGAATGACCTGTGGGTTAACCCAGTGCGCTACTACATGAGAGGATGTGGCTACAGAACATGCAGAAAGAAGCAACTAGGAAAGGAAAGGTGATAAGAGAAATGGAGCCTGAGAGGTTTTGGGGGGTGCTGTTTTTAAATAGGGCAGAGACTAAGCTAGTGCCACACAGGGTTTATAAAGGCACACGGGACTATTGAGGTAATCCGATAAATACATTGTTTACAAATGAGCAGTGATACCCAGAAGTGGCAATGGGACTTTGCCCCATTCTTAGAAATCCTAGTACCCTACTGCCTTCTCAGTTCCTCCCATTAACCTTATACTAAGTTTTAAACTTCCCCACAGTAGAGCCAAGCATCAATATGAAATGGTGATCATGGAAGATGTTCATGACCATTATGCCATTGAAGACATTGTCAGTGAGATCTCAGAAACTGATGAGATCACTGACAATGAGACCAGTCATGACATCAAGATCTCTGACTTCATGGAGACCACCGACTACTTCGAGACCACTGATAATGAGGTAACCGATATCAATGAGGCCCTGTGCGACAGTGAGAATCCTGACCCCAGTGAGGGCTCCAACAAGATCGCTGACAACAAAAGAAGCATTGCCACAAGTCCAGATAACAACAGTGACGACCCAGAGGGAGAGAATACCTATGACAGTGAGGATTCCAACAGTGAGAAAGCTGATGGTGGCAACAAAACCCTAGAAGGTGACAACCAGCAGGTTACTAATATCCAAGACAGCAGTGATAGTGACAATGGAGATGAGGGTAGTGATGATGAAGATGATGATGGCAATGAGGGTGACAATGAGGGCAGTGATGATGATGACAGGGACATTAAATACTATAAGAATGGCTTTGAAGTCTTTGACAAGGCTCTGGATAACCGCCCCAACCAGGATGACTATGAGGAGAGGGTAGAAATCATCTCTGAAGACTCAGTTGAGGAAGAAGAGGAAGAGACCAGTGAGGAAGGTGAGATATAGGCCTCTCCCCCTTCCTTTCTCTTCTGAGAATACCCAGGCTTCTTTGGGCAACTGGTGGCAAGGTAAACAGAATATGTGTTCTCTACACTCAGAGAACAGGGCAGTTAATTTCACCTCAAGGAGAGGGAGAGCTAGGGAAAGGGGGTACCATTGATGTGGAGCTTTCTCCATGGTGTGGATTAGCGACACAATGTTTAGCAAGCCTTCCAAGATTTATCAGAGGACCCTTCACTCTTTCGGAAAGATACTTCTTGTGGAAGAGTTTGTTGATCAAATGTGTTAGGCAAATGATGCCTAAATATCCTCTACACATTCTAAGAATCCTGCCTTCAAAACCCCTATTTCACTTTTCAGAGCTCCACATTTCCCAGACCTCTTGACCATGAAACAGTTCTCCGTCCAACACTGTATACATTTGGGAAACTGTTTAGGGAAGATTGCACATGGAAATCTGAGGGATAAGGCAGTTTTTAAGTTGACTCCCAGGTTTAGTTCTGACCTGGAAGACTGGGAGAAGTGAGCCCCAGGGGTAGGTGGCAGGGATAGGAAAAACCAGCCACTTCTCAAGGTTTGGGCTCCTGGCAAACTTCCATTAAAGAAAGGAGCAAGGCACCAAGGGTGAAAGTGTGCAGCGAGGGAGGAGCCACGGACACATATTTTGGGGTAGGCTGGGGAAACTAAGGGACTTCTCAGTCCTATTTGCCTTCCATCTGACAGTATCTCTTTTCTCCCAGGTTGGGAGGCAGAGCTGCCTAACTCTGGAGTGGAGTGGGGGTGGGTAACTAGACTGAAGAAGGAGGACTAGAGTCTGGGTCACGCTAGGTGCAAAAAGTAACTGATAAGTATAAGGCCAAGGCCTTATTCAGAAAGAGAAGCACATTGAGGAGTGTGGGGCAGGAGAAAGGGGAATGTAGCCGGTTTGATCTGACAAAGATGAGTGCCCTACCCTCCCTCCCTCTTCTAACCTTGGGTCTGAACACAATCTGAGTGGCACTTTCTCTCCTCTCCCTCCCTCGCTGTCCCAAACAAAGGCACTGATGACTAGTGGTCCCAGGCCCTCAAAAGCCACAGGTATTTGTTCTGTTCACTTTTCAAGGGGCATCCAACCACCTGCCCCCCGTGTCCTTCTCTCCTTCACAGCTAGTGAGCTAAGCGAGGACAGCTATGAAGATGAACAAATCTATGAGGAAAGAAGTGAGGTGAACTCAGAAGATTCTGATATCCAGGAAGTGCTGCCGGTCCCAGATACTTGGGCCAGCCTGGGGGAGAAAGGGAAAGTCGGATAAACATCTTGCCCTTTAGGGCTCTCTCTATATACCCCTATACCCTATCCCATTTGCCCTCCTCTTCAGCTAGGGCTGTGCGGCCCCATATTGCACTTCCGGGGGGAGACCGACTTATTACACGGGTTTAAAGTTTATTTTTATGGTTTAGTAATTGCAGAGTTCTTATTTGGAAGTGGGCTTGCCCTCCCCTTCGGCCCTCCTCCACTGCAGGCTTCTGTGTGCTGCTAATCTTATTTATTGTGATGCCTTGGTCAGGGCCCCCTTCTTGTGAGCTTAGGCCCAAAGCCCCTCTCTCCGTGCTGCGTGGACATCCTATCACTAAGCGAGAAGGGCCTATGTGACCTTCGTCACAATTACACTGTGGCCTGGAGACTCTGCTATCACCCTCCAACCCCTTTCTTCCCCTTCCCCAGCCCTGACCGCTAGCCTGCCTGCCTCAGTGTCTTTGCAAGGCAGCTTCGCCTTTGTGGTATTCCTGCTCCCCAGAAGCCCCGCCCCTTTCCCGTGACCCTTGACGAGCCTAATAAAACTGAGCAAATTCAAAGTGCCTCTTAGAGTCTTTTGTCCGCCTCGTTGCGCCGTAGCTAAGCCAGCAGGAAACGCCCGGGCACGACGGTGGTACCAAATGGTCTCACTGGCCCAGTAGAGCTCCGCGAGACTGCAAAAGCCTTGCGTCAGACCAATGCGGACCATCCTAGCCAATGGCTGGACGAGATTGAGGGCGCCCCTCCACACACTCCGAGACCTAAGAAATCCAGCTAGGTAGAAAAGAGCTTCCCACGCCTTTTCTCTGGCGCATGCGCAGAGAGATCCTGCGGCCTAGACCGTCAATTTATTTGGTGATTCAGCTATTCATTTACAGTGCGTCAGACCATTTTTCAGGCCTAGTTCGAGCTGAGTTGGAGGAGCTATTTTTCTTGTTCATATATAGTTTAAAAAGAAAAAAAAAAGTCACGACAGCAGTCTAGACAGCACAACCGAGTCACGCAGAAGTCCTTGGGGGTGGGGTGGGATGCAGGTTTCCTTCCTGGCCCTGGGCCAGATATCCTCAGGGAGGCAGGAGAAAAGATGGCCTAGGTCATGGAGGTTGCATTGAAGATAACGGGAACTAGAAAAGAAATTACTGTGTAGCTGTGTGGTGAGATAGGCTCAGAGCTGGGCATCTGAAAGGCGAGTTTTAATCTAGGAGACCTTGGAAAGACTGGCGAGTACTAAACTTGAGATATAGTAACTTTACTACAGCAGACACCATATTGACTCGATTGTGATGATGACTAAGCTTTAAATATTTTTATTATTTAAGGTTCATTTATTTTTGCGTGTTGGGGGGGGTTGAGGGGTTGTCTGATGAATGTATATGCGGCGGTACCACTTGCATACCTGATGCCCATAGAGGTTAGAAGACATCAATCAGTCAGATCCTCTGGAACTGGAGTTAGAGATGGTTGTGAGCTACCATTTGAATGCTAAGAACCGAACTTGGAGCTTCTGCAAAAGCAGTAAACACTTGAATCTAATGAACATCGCTCCAGCCCCCTATTTAAATGTGTGTGTGTGCGTGTGTGTGTGTGTGTGTGTGTGTCTGTGTGTCTGTGTGTCTGTGTGTCTGTGTGTACATGTAGGATAGTGCAGGTATCCAAGAATGCAAAGAGGCGTCCAATGGTGCTCTAGGAACCAAACTTTGGAAAAGCAATGCATACTCTTAGCCATTAAGCCATCCTTTGAGCCCCAAAGGTGTATTTTAAGTAGATAGACTAATGGGTTTTTTTTCCAATATATTTCCCAAGCTGTACATTAAAAGTCTTTTTTTTTTTCCAGGACGGCATCTTCAAATTTGCCTTTAAAAAAAAAAAAAAAAAAAAAAAAAAAAAAAAAAAAAAGCCCTCTCCTGACTGTCAGGAGCATTGAAGGAGAGCAGGCTTATCTGTACCTCAGATGAGAGTGGCATGGGGTGAATTTAGAAATTTTTTTTTAAGTTTCTCCTTTTTAAGTTTTAGACTTGAGAAATACTGTAAAAAAATACTGTAAAAAATAGAGGAGTCTGAAGTGCCTCACAGCCAGTTTCCCTTATCATTTCACATTAGTCAATTAAAGAACCAATATCAGCACATTATGATTGTCCCAAGTCTGTATGTAATTAAGGTTTCCTTAGTTTTAACTCTGGTCCTTTTCTGTCTCTAGTTCTCATCCATTTAATCATCATATCTACTAAGTCTCCTCTTGGTTATGGCACTTTTTTTTTTTTTTGGAGTTTCCTTGTTTTTGATGCCTTGGAGTTGTCAGCACTGGAGAAGTATTTGGGAGAATGTCCTCTGTCTGAGAAGTAGCTGAGGCTTTCTACTTTTTAAAGGGCATAATGGGTTTGAGGGAGGAAAGACCACAAACATAACATACCCTTTTCATCACTTCCCATCAAAGGTCTGCAACTATCAATGTGACATCGTTTCTCTACCGTAAAGTTACTGTTGCTCCCTTGTCCATGCTCTGAAGAAAAGCTAAGTGCAGCCCATGCTTTAAAAAATGAGGAGTTACACTCCTCTTGCTTGAGAGAAAAGTAACTACATGGATTAATTGGAATTTTAATGCACAAGAACTCTTTCTGTTCAATAACAGCTTTTAGGATATTGGAATTGACAGCCTTTACTTATGGGAAGAGAGAGAATAAAAGAGTAGAGATGATGCCAGGTTACTGTGGGGTCCTTGACATGGGACCTTTCTTGTCCAGGCCTCTTCTTTGTTATGGTTTGAACGCTAGATCTTGGAAATAAATTTGCTTGTTCTTTTTTTTTTAAAACATGTTCTAGATAATGTTTTGGAGAGAAGATAAAGATTTTGATGATCCTGATTCTGACCTTGACTCATCAGAGTTAAGTAAACAGGACTGAGAGAAGGGAGGAATGCCTTAGCCAGGCATGGTGTTGCTCACCTGTAAGTAGTCAGAAGGCCAAGGCAACAAAATTGCTTGAGCCCAGAATTCAAGACCACCCTGAGCAACATAGCACACTCTATATTGTCTATCTTCCTCAAAAGGAAAAACAAGCTATTAAAAAAGAAGATAGGTGAACTCTTATCCAAGGTACCTCAAGACTAGAGTTTATAGAACAGGATCTTTTTTTTTCTTACCACTTTATTTTTTTTAAAAAAAGAGGGATACATATACAGATATTTAAAGGAATTTTGGCATAACATTATATGAATATTTTTGTCAGTACTTAGTTCTTTTAGAGGGTTGATAGCATGCATTGAAATCCCACTGGTTACCATAAGCATGAAGTACATGTAAGACAGAACGTAACATGGAAACAGATTTCTTGTTGGGTACAGATTAAGCATAATGATCATAGAACAGGATCTTAAGCTAAGGCATCTTTTAGAGAATGAGGACATATATCCCTGAACTGTCTAAAGCCAGTCCCAGTGAGCATGTGTGTATGAAGGGAAAGGAAGAGGAGACCTCAGGAGCAAAGTCCCTGGAGTGGACCAGCAAAAAAGTCAGCTTGGCAGGAATAACTGTCAGTCTAATAGGGAGCAAGCCTGGTGTAATCCCCTCATCCCCTCTAACAGGCCTCAGTCTTCCCAATTACTACTTTAGCCCAATTATTCTGAAAATTAGCTCAGGGGTAGCACCCTGTCCAAGATCTCAGGACAGAGTCTAGCTCTGAAGCTAGTCTTTGTTTTGGTTTGCTTTTCTTTTGCAATTAATCATTTTATTCTTTTACATTTCAAATGATATCCCCCTTCCTAGTTTCCCCTCCAAAAATCCCCCATTCCCCCATCCCCCTGCTTCTATGCAGGTGCTCTCCCACCCATCTACCCACCCTTGCTTCACCACCCTAGCATTCTCCTATGCTGGGGCCATTAAGCCTCCACAGGACTAAGGCCCTCCCCTCCCATTGATACCAGACAAGGCCATCCTCTGCCACATATACAGCTGGAGCCATGAGTCCCTCCATGTGTACTCTTTGGTTGGTGGTTTAGTCCCTGGGAGCTCTGGGGGGTCTGGTTGGTTGATACTGTTGTTCTTCCTATGGGGTTGCAAACTCCTTCAGCTCCTTCAGTCCTCCTAACTCCTCCATTGGGGACCCAGTGCTCAGTCTGATGATTGGCTGTGATCATCTACTTCTGTATTTGTCAAACTCTGGCAGAGCCTCTCAGGAGGACAGCTATACCAGGCTCCTGTCAGCAAGTCTTTGAAGTCTAGTCTTGTATCATGTTCCCCCTGAAAGTCAAATCCCCTACTCTTTATTCTGGGATTTGAGGCTCTTCTTTAGCCACCCTGCCCCAAAAGAACCGTGGTCTCCTGGGACACTTAAACACCCATTAGGGGTCTAATATGGTTGGTCAGAATGCTCACGCTCTGAGCTGAAGTATAGAACAAGAGAAAGTTCTTCACCCAGAGTGACATCTTGTCACCAGTATTCTCCTTTCTCAGCCTGTATTATCAAAAAGAAAGTTAGGATGTTTTTAAGGTCAAACCTAGCTCTAAAATATAGCATATAGCAAGCATCAGAAAACATGGGCATTATTAAGTAGGACTGTAAACAGAAACCAAGAGAATGAATAACGAAGAGTTCTGTGCTCCCCAGGGCCTGTTCTCATGTTGAAACTACTTGTTTTGGTAGACTTCACACTTTACAGTCCCGTGCAACAAAGGGTCCTGCCACTAGGTGTGAGGGTCCCAAGATCTTCTGGTGTCATCAAAGTGCCATTCATCTTTGTAGACAGAGTCAGATCAGCAGGGACAAAACTAGATTCAGGACTATCCTTCCTTAGATGACAAAATAAAAACAACAACAACAAAAAAAAAAACCCAGCATTTGTTCTGTCAAGTATTTGTTCAATACACATTTTATTGAGTACCAACTAAGTGCCTTATGCTAGAGTAATATGAATACAGCAAGGGAACAAAGAGAAAACATGGCTCTGTTCTGTTGGAGTGAAGAGATAAAATCCAGTTGTGGGGTCATTGATTTCTTTTGTGACCTACTGAAGCCTATAGACCTCACAAAAACATCTTTTAAAATCAGAAAAAAATACATCTAGAATTAAAAAGAAAGCCAACTATGGGAATATTAAAATACAAAATTGTGCTAGGGTCATATATGCATTGCTCATGAATCCATTATATCACAGGATGCTTTGGTTTAAAGACTACAATGATTATCATGGTTTCAGATTCATTTAATATTTATTTATGTATATGTGTAGATGGCCCTGTGCTATGCAAAGGTGTGTGTCAGACGAAGATAACTGGTCCCCTGGAGAAGGGGTTACAGGCAACTGACATTCATGCTGGCAACTAAACTCAGGTCCTCTACAAGAGCAGCACTTGTAACCACGGAGTTAGCTCCCCAGATCCCTATCATCATGATCTTTAAACACTGATTATTTATTTCAGAGATTACATATTTGAAAGAGCTGAAACTATATACTGTGATGGACAAATCTCTCTGATTGCTACTGGTAAGAAGCATCAATATTACTATTAATGTCACAGTGAGTTACATCCTTTACTGAAAACATACTAAATTTTGCTAAACAGAGAGGGAAAATAAAGATGCAAATGCATTTGTATCCAAGTTATTCTGTCCTGTCCCCAAGCTATACCCCCAGACTCTCCTGGAGGATCTGTGCTCCCCAAATTTAAAATTGGCTAATAGAAAACAAGCCTTCCTGTATTCCCTTCCTTCCTAAATACCTTTCCTTTAGAAAACAGAGAGCTGGATTTCAGTCTAAGTAATTAGTGCTGCAGTTTCAGCCAGTAAGCTTGCCTCATTGGAAGGCAGCTATGCTCGCCACTATACTAATAATGCCTCATTGAGTTTGCCTCTTTAGGCCATGGCTTCTTTTACTTGAACACTGACCCCTTATACCCCTATTTAAAAAGTGAAATACAATCTGTTGGGTATAAATGGCTCATACCTTTAATCCCAGCACTCAGAAGTCAGCGAGGCAGGCCTGGTTTACATGGCTAGTCATACTGTGGGCTACAAGGAAGGATCACCTTAGTCTCCGTGGTTTACACGGTGAGTCAGCCAGGGATACAAAGTAAGATCACCTTATTCTCCATGGATGGAATTAGGAACAGTGATTACCAGGAAAGAGAAAAACCCAGCTCATTAACTCCTACAAGTGGGTGTGGAGCTATAGGAAAACTGGAAGCAGAGTCACAATGTCTTTTAGTAAAACGGTGTTAAGGGCAGTGTCGCTACAGAAAGAAAGATGTCACAAAAGTAATAATTCTATTCAGTGATTTGTCTTAGCCTGGTTTAGGGTTTCCTACGTGTTCACAAGCCACCACCACCACCCCATCCCCGGAAGCCCAGTCCACTGAACCTGCAAAAGGACTGAGGAGTAATCCTTTCCTGGCCCGTGTTGTTAACGGAAGGGCTTGGCTCAGAAGCCAATCATACCCTTGAGAGGGTGGAGTTTTCCTCGAAGCTTCCAATTCCAACCAATCTCAGGGAAGACAGGAGGGCACTCCTCCAATGGGAGCTGAGGGGCCTCGGTTGTGGTGGAGCATCGCTACCCTGCCAGGGTTCGGCGGAGCGTTCCGTGAAGCGGCCGTGTGTCTGCGAGATCTTGCTTGTGGGCCAGGTATCCATTCTTCTGTGGCAGCTGTAGAACCTACGGAAACTAGAGGTATCCCAAGAGAAGCAGTAAAGACGGGGTGGTGGGTAAGAAAACGGCGGGAGGGGAGAAAACGCCCAGAATGCGTGTGGGGAGGGACCGGGCGGGCTTTTACCTGGGCGGCCTTTTGATTCTAGGTCCGTGGGTGGTGGAGGATCCTTTGCGTAGCAAGGAAGGCGAATGCTCCTGCATCCTCTCCAGACGAAATCCAGGTGAGTAGTAGTACCCTCTTGAACCCACCACCCGTGCCCACCCTCTGTGAGCCTCCTCATCTCGGTCTCTGGGGAAGAGATTTCGTGCAGGTCTGCTGCTCACGTGATTGTCTGTGTTCTAGTCTTGACTCCATATCTGCCTCTACCCAACATTTTCTGTCTCTCTGAGACTTACTAAGATATCCCAGACTCAGGAGGCCTAATTCTTACCTGACCCCTTGAAACCAGCTATGAAACTTTGAAGTATCCAATTTATTCATTTGGGTCTCAGTTTCATCATCTGTCAAATGGGGGTTTTGCTCTCCACTTGAGCCAATGCGCATGCCTGGTCCCTAAAATTTTTTTCAATAAATAATGATGATTGTGATTGAAAGAATATTGATTCTCTTAGTCTCTGACTTTTTTTTCCACCCTTGTCTGTCTCTGACCCTCTCCCCATTGGATCTTTTTTGAATGCTTTTGTCCTCTCTCTTTCTACACTCAACCTAACTCTTTCCTGTCCCTAATATGGTTGGAGGTGCAATATTTATAACAATGAGAGTGGCCCAAAGGTAAGGCACAAAACTGGAGCCCAGTCTCACTGAGGAAAGAGCTCTTTGCTCCTTGGCCTTCTCTGCTTAGGTATAGACTCTAAGGATGAGGAGAAAAGTATATTAAAAACTACTTTTCCCATAGCTTTGATAGTGGTACATGCCTATATTCACAGCATTCAGGAGGATTGCCTCAAGTTCAAGACCAGCCTCAGCTACATAGTGAATCTGAAGTAAACCTGGCTTACAATGTAAAATACTGTTTTGGTCTTTCCACTCATCCCCACAAAACATTTTTTCTTTTCAAGAAAGGGTTTTGCTATGTAACAGCCCTGGCTGTCCTGCAACTCACTCTGCAGAGCAGGCTGGCCTTGAACTCACAGAGAACCACTGCTTGTCTTTGTTGGAATTAAAAGACAGGCACCACCACCAGGACCACAAGACAGTTTGATAGCCATTATGTAATTTTGGACACCACAGATAGTTCAATGACCTTCTAATTATATCCCCACGTAGCCCTGGGCATCTTTTCTGTCCTCATCCTTCTGCATCAGACCTTTTGAAACTTACTGTCAAGTATCACAAATCTCTTCCCATTCCTAGCCTAACTTTTCAGTATTCTTGCTATACCTTTGTCATTCTGACAACTATAGATCCAATATTCTATTTTTCATAATGTATAGTTTGTCTCCTTCACTGTTTTTTTAATGAAGAGCATAAAAAAATAGACTCTGTATATTCAGTCCTCCCCCAGCTGATAATGATGCTTTAATTGTAAGATAATGGAGAAAATTTTATTTTTGTATGCTTATTTGTTTTTGTTTTTTAAGGCAGGGGTTCTCTGTGTACAGCACTGGCTGCTCTGGAACTCACTTTGTAAACTAGGCTGGCCTCGAACTGTCTCGCCAGTGCTTGGGGCTGAAGAAATATTTATAACAAAACAGTATGCACTTCAATACATAAATGCTTTGATATGACTTCACTAAAAGAAATAATTTTACACATTCATGTATGTGACTTGTGCATGTGACAACTACATGTGTATTGATTTAATGGTGACTCAGAAAACACAGGCAGGATTCATTTTCATAAATGATGAGTAATTTTTCATAAAGTTCTAAACAAAAGAATGTGTAAATGTCTCTCTGTACAGCTGCTAGATTTCTAGAAAAGCGGATATAAATGAATATCCTGTTCATAACTCCTCTAGCCTTACCTCCTACCACTCAGCTCCCTTACTTCATTTTACCTATAATAGCCTCCTTAAGGTTATTTGAATGAATTAGGCACACTTATGCCTGGAGGGTGTTGTATTAGGCCTTTCCTTCCCTTTAGAAGAATCTTCCCCAAATTATCCAGAGGTCTCATTCCCTCACTTCAGGTTTCTGTTCAGTTGTCATTGTCTTGTTGAGGTCTACCATGACGATCCTGCTTAAAAATCCATCCAAGTCCGAACACTAACCCAACTTTATTGGTTCCCATTGCATTCCATTGTCTTACATACTACAGTTATGTGTTGCTTAACAATAGGAATATAGCCCAAGGAAAGTATCATCATGTAATTGTGTCATTGTTCAAAATATAGTGTTTACTCAAACTAAGACCTTTGTGATATCACCAGACAATACAATTTTATGAGATGAACATTTAAGCAGGCCATTGTTGACCAAAACTTTATATTTATACAGTATGTTATTTACTTCTGTTGTGTTTGTAGTTTGTCATCTAATTATCCACTCAATTATAAACTCTAGAAAAGGGAAAGTGTTTTTGTCTTTTTTTTTTTTTTTTTTTTTTTTTTTTTACTTACTGAATAGTTTGGTGGATCAGTCTAAAGTTGTATGGATGTGGTACAAGTCTTTGTTATGTGGTGCCATCTGGTGCACTGCAGAACGTTGGGCATCTCTGGTAGATGCCCACTAATGTCACTAATGCTTTCCAATGATCGTGCCAGTTAGAAATCCCTGCCCCACCCCAATCACTCTTTGAGTTGAACAGTGAACACTCTTGCCCATCCTTGCAGCCTTCTGATACTCCACTATGTGAGGGGTGGGAGTAGCTATCCTTGATTCTAATTGCCCTTTCCTTGCATTTTCTTTCTTTCCTTCTTAACCCCGTTTTTGTTTTCTGATTACTCCAGTGCTGGGGAGTGAACCCATAGTCTCTCATACTGAGCTGGCACTCCGCCACTGTGGCCCTGTTTTCAGAAATATTTTTTGTAGATTTATTCATTTTTTATATGTATGAGTGTTTAGCCATTATGTATGTATATGCACTGTATGTGTGCCTGGTGCATAAAAAGATCAGAAGAGAGCATCGGGCCCCTGGATCTGGGGTTATGGATGGTTGTGAGTCACCATATAGGTGCTGGGAATTGAATCTAGGTCTTCTGAAATAGTAGCAGGTGCTTTCAACCTCTGAGCCATCTCTACAGCCCTGTGTTTTCTTTCTTTTTTTGTTTTTTTGTTTTTTGTTGTTGTTGTTGTTGTTTTGTTTTGTTTTTTTTCCAAGATAAGGTTTCTCTCTGTAACCCTGGCTGTCCTGGAACTCACTCTGTAGATCAGGCTAGCCTGGAACTCAGATCCACTTGTTTCTGCCTCCTGAGTGCTGGGATTGAAGGCTTGCACCACCATCCCCTGGCTGCGTTTTTATATTTTTAAAAAGATATATTTCTTTTTCATGGGTTTTGCTGGCATGTGCATGCACTTCCCACAGAGGCCAGAAGAGGGCGAAGTAGTCCCTAGACTGGAGTTACAGGTGGTTTGCAAGAGCAGCAAGTGCTCTTAAACGCTGAGCCATCTCTCCAGCCTGTGTTTCCAGGATTTTTAAACTTTCAAATTTTTAAACTTTTTGGAAGAGTTTCAATATGTACTTCAGTCAAATTGCCTAAACTAGACAACATTGTCATTCAGTCATGTTTCCTCATCTGGAACAGTTCTATTAGACTTTCCTGTCTTTCAATACTTTTTGTATTTGTTTTTGTTTTACTTTTTTTAAAACAGTGTCTCTCTAATGGGCCTAGTTGTCCTAGAACTCACTATGTAGAACAGGCTGGCCTCAAACTCCCAGAGATTGACCTGCCTCTGCCTCCTTAGTGCTGTGATTAAAGACATGTGCCACCACTGCCAGCTGAAGTATCCTGGCCAGTTCCTTTATAGAATTCAGGTTTGTGTAAGTTTTGTTGTGATTACATTAGTTTTAAGTTCTGCATTTTGGACATGAGTGCCAGAAGATATATGTGTTGTTACATCAGGAAGGACATGATAACATTTTGCCCTAATATTCATATATCGCTGGGAGCTAGCCCGGCCTGAAATGGTTAGAAGTAGGATAAATTAAAAAAAAAAAAAAAAAACAAACAAAAAAAACTGATGGTCTCAGAGGTAACTTTAAAGATTGATGGTCTCTAGCCTTCTAGCTCTCCAACTATACTGAATGCTTGCTGATAGCTTCTAAAATATCCTAAAAATTTTCTTGCTTATTCTGTGGTTAAAAACCACTGGCTTGGGCGATTAACACCTGTTGCCTAGCAGCAGGGGAAATTGCTCCCTTCTCTGTCCAGGCAGCCAGAAGCTTCTCTTGCTAGGCTGGTTAACTCTTTGTAAACCAGAGAGGAAGGAAAGGAAAAGAATTAAGATGCGTTATATAGGCAGATATGCACAGATACACATACATGCATACATACATACATTTAATTTCTCATTCACATTCTTATTTACACATCAACACATTCACATCTTGTTGGGCCCAACCACCTGTCTCATACACTCCACACTCATTCATGCATGCTTACATACACACATATACCTACATACATATATACAAGCAAACAGATACATACATTTGGATGGATGAATGGATGGATGGATGGATGGATGGATGGATGGATGGATGGATGGATGAATAGGGCAGAGTCCCCCAAACCAAACCATCCAACCAACAATTTTATTTTTTTTCTCTGGCCCTTTTATACCTTCTTAGACAAAAATCAGTTCTTTAGAAAATTACCTCACAGACAAAACGTTGCATAAAATGGGAGTTACAGAAGGATGTTGATATTAAGTTCAATGCTCGCTGTAAGTTCAGAGCAATGTTTTACACAGCCTCGCCTTATCATAGTGCACACCTGTGACTTTATCCTCGACCTGAATGTTTTTCCTTGAACACAAATTTGTCCCAAGCCTATTTCTCTTTTTAGTGTAATTATGAAAGCTCATTGTATTTCTTATTATGCCTTTACTTACTACTGTGGGGAGTGGGTACATTCTATTCTTGATTCTAACTTTATTATATCTTTCTAGTGAAGCAACTAAGACCATCTCTTAAAACTTTCCTCCTAAGACTATTTGAATAAAATCAGGAATTCTATAGGATCATTAGCTCATCTAAACCGCATTAATTCATGAAAGTTCATCTTTATGTTAATCTGCAGAAAATGTGGTCAATAGGGTGAGCTGATGCCCACAGATTATATTAATTTAATAATGAGAGGGAAGACATACCAGCTGCAAGAAGCAGTCCTGAGATGAAGTCTCTTTGGAACCTTGCCATTGAGTTCACCCATTGTAGACCACTGCAAGAATGGTGGGCCACCTCCAGGAAGGCCACTGGGTAGCATCAGCCTATCCTAGATGGCTCCTGACATTTTTTTTTTTTTTTTTTTTTTTTTTTGCTTTGACTATTTGTCCAATGTAATGTCTGCCAGGTTCCTTCACCATAGTTACATTTCTATGCTGCATCACAGTGTTTTGGCCACAAACTGAAGCTACTGCACTGGTCTCATAAGATTAATCATCTAGTGACATCATACACATTGGTTTGTATAAGTACATGCTGATAAAAGTGAATGCTTGAGAAAAGCATCACCATGAACAAGACTGACTTCATCTGAACTCAGCAGCTAAGCAGGGTCAGGGACTGGTTAGAAAAAAAAATGTTGATGTATATCATTGCCAGGCTAGCTCAGTTGGCAGGACATAATAAGACTCTTTAAAATGAACAGTGAGTTTCATAGAATGCATCTGCTGTTAAACAACACATTACTGTACTTCTGTTGCATTTATTTATCTTCATTTATTGTGTGTATGAGTACACAAATGCCACACACATATGTGAGGTTCAAAGGACAGCTTATAGGAATCAGTTCCTTCTGTACCCAGTGAGTACTCTGAGGATCGAACTCAGGTTATGAGGCTTGGCAGCAAACACATTGACCCAATAAAGCCCTCATGCTGGACCCAAACTCTATGTGGTTGGTTTTGTGTTTGTTGCCAAGGATGGCATCCAGGAATGATGAGCACTGCCCCAAACCTGTGGGGAGTTTTCTGTATAATTAATAAGTGATTTCTTTCTATTAAGATACTATACTCCATTTCAAATCTTAAACTGTCCATTGCCCCTCTACGTTAGTTGTACATACACATGACAAACAGCTGCCCCTGACATTCCTCATTTCTAGAAAAATTGACCACATGAACTCTCACTTCCCTTCCTCCCTGGTAGTGTAATTCAGAACCTGGCACATGCTGGTAAGGAGCCTTTCTACAATGTTAGTCACTGCCACCCACTTTTCCCCTTCCAGGCTCACATTTTATTATCCTCATAGATGGTCTTTCTCAGTTCTCACTTCTGTGCCCCACTCTCCTCTCATCCAGAGTGACAATTTCATCCCTTCTCTCTGCTGAATCTCCAAGATTTGGTCCTCATCCTCACACCTGTTGCTTAACTAAAATGTAAAACTCTCAGGAAAAAAAATGTCCATCACTCATGAGGCTGAGGCATGAGAACCATCAGTTCCAGGCAAAGTCTGGGTACAACAGTCTGGGCAAGATCCTGTCTCACACAAAGGAGGAAAGGAGGTCCCTAGATCCCCACCATCTGCCATATGCCATGTGGATTCATTTACCATGTCTTCTCTATTATTATGTATTAATCATTTCTGCTGTCATTAGAATCTTATCTTTTCACTTTAATTTTTTTAAAAAAACCTATATTCTCTCTCTGTTTTTTCTCCCAAGACTCACTTTGCAGCTCTAACTGTTCTGGAACTCACTTGAGATCCCCCTCTGTCTACCAAGGGCTGGAATTAAAGGTGTGTACCACTATGCCTGGCAAAAGCCTCATATTGTCTTAAGGACACCTCTCCACCAGTTTTATCTTCTATATAAAACAACATTAATACACAAATGTTTTATTATTACTTCCTATCTTTTCTGTCCCATATTTCTGGTGCTGAAAATTGAACCATCTCAAACACTAAGCATATGCTATACCACAAAGCTACAGCACCTGCCTACTTCCATCTTCTTTGTTACAACTTTATGGAGATATATTTTCCATACCATAAAATTTAACGTTTTGAAGGCTATTCAGTGGTTGTAGTATATTCATGATGATACTCAACAATCACCATTATCAGTCTTTGAACCTTTATATCCTCGTCTCCTGCTAAAGATGCTTCATATACTTTATTAGTTAGTCCCTTATATTTCCCTCCTTGCCCCCTTCTTGCCCCTGTAGTCCATGTAAATGATTCCATGTAGCCAAGCATGTGGTATGTGCCTTTAGTCCTAGCACATGGGATGTGGAAACAGGCAGACCTTTGTGAGTTCAAGAACAGCCTGGTCTACATAGCAAGCTCCAAGCCAGCCAAGTCTATATATGACTGTCTCAAAAAAAATGATGCCATGTAATATACTGCATTGGCTTCCTTCACTTAAAAATAATGTTTTCCAGGGACTAAGGAGATGGCTCAGTCAGTAAAGTGCTTGCTGAACAAGCATGAGGACCTGAGTTCAACCCCAAGAACCCATGTTAAAAATAAAAACCCAGGCACTGTGGCACACACTTGTATTCTGTCCACTGGGAAAGGAAAGATAGGCTGAGCCATGGAACCCAGTAATGGCTTGGCCAGCCTAGCTTACTTGTCAATCCAGACCAGTGAAAGACCCTATCTCAAAAATGAGGTGAGTGGCACCTAAACTAAGACACACAAGATTGACCTTTGGTCTCCATGTGCACATACACAAGAAATGTTTTCCAAGTTTATCTGTGTTGTTGTATATGTTATTTAATTTTATTACAAAATAATATTCTACTGTATGGATATTCTGTGTTTTGTTTATCCATTGGTCAGTTGATAAGCATTTCAGTTGTTTTTATATTTTTGCAGGTTTTCTTGAATGTCTGTGTGGAAGTGTTGATGTGGATATGTTTTCTTCTCTCCTAAATAGAATGACTGTGTCTCGTGGCATCTATATTTAACTTTTTTGAGAAAAAATTGTTTGCACAGGTTGCCTCTACCAGTTTGCATTCCCACTAACAATGTAAGCACATGCCAATTTCTCCACATCCTCAACAGCACATTTTTTTGCCTTTTTGTTTTTGTTTTGCCTTTGATTATAGATATTCTAGTAAACATAAAATAGTATCTCTTGATGGTTTTGATTTTCATTTTGTGATAATGCTTTGAATACCCTTTTGTCCATTTATTCTCTATCTGTGTATAATCATTAAAGAAATGTCTGTTTAAATCCTTTGTCATTTTTAATTGGGTTATTTATTATTTTCATAATCTTGAGGTATGAGAGGTAGAAGAGCCTTGTCAAAATAAGAATTGCAAATACTTTGTCCTGTTCTATGGGATGTCCTTTGTTTTCTTCATTGTGTCCTCCCCCCCCCCCCCCCCCCCAAGACAAGGTCTTTCTGTGTAGCCCTGGCTGTCCTGGAATTTGCTCTATAGACGAGGCTGGCCTTGAACTCAGAGGTCTGCCTGCCTCTGCCTTGAAAGTGCTAGGACCAAAGGTGTGTTCCACCACTGCCCAGCTTCACTGCGTCCTTTGATAAACAGAATTTTTACATTTTGATGAAATCCAATTAATCTCTTTTTCCATTTATCATTTGGGTTTTTGGTATGATCCAATAAATTATTGTCTTAACTCAGTATCATAAAGATGGGTTTCTGTGTTTTCTTCTATGCTTTAGCTCTTCGTATTTAGGTTGATGACCTATTTGACTTAATTTTTCTGTTTAGTGTGAAGTAGGGTTCTATCTTAATCTATTTTGTGTTACTACAACAGAATGCTGGAAACTGGGTAATTTGTAAAGAAAAAAAATCGGTTGCTCACAGTTCTTGAGGCCAGGAAGTTCAAAACCAAGGGGCCTCATCTGGTGGACACCTTGCTGTCAGAACAGACAACGTGGCATGATAGGAACAGGTCTCTTTCTCTTCTTAGAAAGTCACACATCTGCTCATGGGGCCCCACTGTCAAGCCTTACCACATTCTGATTACCTTACAATGGCCTTGTTTCCAAACAGTGTCAGTATAGAGGAGTAAGTTTCCAACACATGAACTTCTGAAGGACACATTCATACAATAATGGGTACATGTTCTTTCCTATGATAGAGATATCTAATTGTCTTGGCACCTTTTGTTGAAAAGGAAAGAATTTTCCCCATTACATTGTCTTGACAACTTTGTCAAGTCAATGGACTATATTTTGTCAATATAAAGATTACTGTCTAGACTTGGAATGTCATTTATCTGTATGGTTTATCACAATACAAGGCACTGTCTTTGTTACTTGCTATATTAGAGTAGCATGTTTGTAATTTTAAAAAAAGGAGTCCTCCAGTTTTGTACTTTTAAAAACTTATTTTGGCTATTGAAGGCCCTTACTTTAGCATATGAATTTCTCTATCACCTTATAATTTTCTTTTTAATGTTGATTTCTGTGTGTTGTTTCTATGCCCTTGCATTTTAGCACATTGCAGTTTATCCATTTGTTCTAGATTTTCCAGGGGGTGTTGAAATTTAATTGTGGGTTGAGAATGTTTAATCTCTTGCTTATTTGTTTTTAAGACAGCTTCCTTCTGTGTATTCCTCACTGAGCTAGAATTACTAGATAGATCAGGATGTTCTTGAACTTGTACAGATCCTTCTGCTGCTGCCCCCAAATGCTGTGATTATAGGCATGGACCACTATGCCTGGCTAGAATAGATTTTCAAAATATTCCCTAATAGGAGACAGAGGATCTCTGTGAGTTTGATGTCAGCCTGGTCTGCATAGTGAGTTTCAGGACAGCCAGGGATACATGATGAGCCCCTGTCTCAAAAAAAGTACTTATTCCCCAATGGTCCTCTAGATTGTATTAAAATTAATTGTGATATCCCTTTTTTTCATCTCTGATCTTAATAAATTCTCATACTTCTTGTCTTTAGTTTGGCTAGAAGTTTACTGCTGTTTTTTCTTTCTTTCTTTTAAGAACTCTTTATTTCCTTGATTCCTTCTGTTGTTCTTTTTTTTATTAATTTAATTATTTTATGTACATGAGTACACTGTAGCTGTTTTCTCAGACACACCAGAAGAGGGCATCAGACCCCATTACAGATGGTTGTGAGCCACCATGTGGTTGCTGGGATTTGAACTCATGACCTCTGGAAGAGCAGATAGTGCTGTTAACCTCTGAGCCATCTTTCCAGCCCCCTTCTATTGTTCTTTAGTCTCCATTTCACTAACTTCTGCCATTACCTTTTTAAAGGTGTGTGCGTGTTTGTGTCCTCAAGCCTGAGTATAGATGTCTGTGGAGCCCAGAGAACTCAGGTCTCCCTGGAGTTGCAGATGGTTGTGAGCCATCCTGAGTGAGTTCTGGGAAGCAAACTTGAGTTCTCTGCAAGAGCAGCAGTGGCTCCTAACTCCTCAGCCACACCCTTAGCCATGTCTATCCTAATCTTTATCATATCCTATATTCTATAGCTTTGGAGTTTGTCTTGTTATTGTTTTGCTAAGACCCTGAGATGAATCTTTATACTTGATGTCTTTTTGATTTATAGCACTCATAGCTATTAACTTCCTCTTAGAAGTTTTTCCATTTCCAAAGGGTTCTGCTAAGTTAATATGTGTACATCTGTGGGGTTTGTTCATTTGGCTGCATGTGC